>NC_060260.1:13787500-14101428 GCF_021901455.1 Neodiprion lecontei
CCTCGAGATTCTCAACTGCAATGCAACAGGGTTAGCGCCAGCTGATGCCAATACAGTTTTTTTTCTTCTTTGAGTGATCATTATCTTTCATAATATCGGATAGCTATTCTAGTCCATTCAAGTGGGATTTTTGCCCTACAAAAGGTGTGTAGTGATGATTTTGATATGTTATTTCGTTCCGGGCCCTGATGGCAAATTCAAGATTTCGTCTGTGGAACGGAATGGGGGGGGGGGGGGAGGTTCGCTCATTGAACCCTGTAAGTTCAGTGGGTCCTTCGTGGTGGGTCTGCTCAGCCCGCCATCTTGGATTAAAGGTACAAAAAAATGCGTCTTCGAAAATAATTCCTGAACCGTTGATCCTACGATGAAATTACAAATTTAAAAAAGACTAAATTCCTTATATTCTTCATCAAAATACTTTTTTTGTAATTCTGATGCCAGAAATCGACGAGACAATCTCGTCGTAGCCTTACATAAAATATCCGATACAGACTGTCGGATCTCTATCGGATACAAGACAATACGACACAGATCAGCTACATTTTGTACCCTTACGACAAGACGGCGAACCACGTGCCCCATCCCCCCCCCCCCCCCCCCCTCGTACCACGGGTCGGATCTAAGTATCATGGGACTTATTACGGTTCTCGAATCGAGTGAAAATGACGAAAGTGAGTGGTTCACCCTATTACGGTGAATTTCACGAGGTGAAAAGACGAGATTATCCACGTGAATAAACTCGACACGAAATTCGGTGCGAGAATCGTTCTGCGCATGGTCGGGGAGCCGACCGCACCATATCTTCCCTCATCGAACATACGGCCAAAATGCATATGAATCGATGGGGAATATAGTGGTCAATAGGGTGCCAGACTTTATAGAGAATGGATCCTGTCCGGAGTCTCAAAAAATATATCACTTCCGGTCAGTTTTTTCGAGGTTATCTTCCCTCATCGAACATATGATTGAAACTAGTACCAATCGATAGGGGAGGTCGAATACTTGAAAAAAAAACCGGAGTGCCACCCCCAACCCTATCTAGGGGGGCGGCTGCCATCCCTAAGTGTATGCTTTTTTGGTCCTTAACTTCCCTCGTCGAACATACGATTTTTTTTTTTTTTTAAATTGAAGATTACCCTCCCCAAACCTGAAAAAACCGGGGTGCCACCCCCCACCCTTTCCGGAAGAGCGGCAGACACCCCCAAAAGTCAAACAACTTTACTTACGACTACATTTAGGGGTGGCTGCCGCCCCCCCGGACAGGGTGGGGGTTGGCACCCCGGTTTTTTCTTCAAGTAACGACTAAAAGTTATTGATACGTGGAAACTTTTACAATGAATAATTTAGTGATCGTGATTATGCAAAATCGGGAAAATCGAATGCTCAGAATACGACAAACACTACGCGATGCCTCAGACCCATTCCATATAATTTACATATATTTATATTATTTATTATATATTTTATATATTTTACTTCTGTCACGTTCATTTTCTTCAACAATTCTTTCTGACATTCACAACAACTTTTATAGGTTATCTGACAAAATGGCGTCAACTTTCGTGAAAATGTGAGATCCCTATAACGGAAGTGCCTAGTTACTTCACATGTTCACTCAAGAGATCCGTAATAGAGTGACTAAACTCACGTGAGATCAGAATGTGAGAAGTGAGTAAACTCGCTCGAGAACCGTAATAAGCCCCCATATGTCAAAATCATTATTACACCACCTTTTGTAGGGCAAAGACTATATTTACTCCCTACATATTAACTGGAGTATTCAGTCAACGGCACGGTCTAATAGACAGGTTTGGCACTCCGGCTGTAAAACCGTGACGAAAATGAAACCGTTGTTGTGAATTTTCGCCGCTAGCGCTAGTGAGGGAGAGGCCTACTTAGTACGCATACACTAGCCTCGGAGATCGCAGCGCTCCGGTCTTTGGTGCACAAATTGAGAAACACAGGCTTCAAGACGGTCACGCTGCGCTATACATATAGGAAGGGACTTGGAGTGCCCAGACCTGTCTATAAGACTGTGGTCAACGGTGATAGTTGCGATAGGTATGCATACCGGGTGTCTTTGAGTGAACGCTGCAGTTTGCAGGGTTCCCTACCGCCGAGTAGCACAAATATCGGTATGAGTTATCGATATGATGCGCGTTTCAGGTCATGTAGTACGTTTATCGACCGACCAAGCTCACCCTTTCTTTGTCCTATATTAAATAAACAAACGAATGGAATGGGTTCAAATTTCGACGGTGCATCACTCTTTTGCAGCGGAATTCAGGAAAAAGTTACTCATGTACTATTATCTCCCACATCTCCCGTATTTCAGGGGCCAAAAAGTGAATACCTGAAATACTATGCACGATTCCGGAAAGAATGAGGAGTAAAATGAGCCACCGTGAGAGTGTTTTCATGCAATATTAACGTCGCTAGAGGAGAACTAGGAAATACAAGAATTTCGTAAATGAAAAATACTCACGATCAACTGGGTGCACGGCCAAGCGTTTCTTGATTGCCCGTGCGCCCAGCTGATTGTGAGAGCATTTTTGCAATGAGCAAAGCCTGCCCGTGATGCCAAGTTGTATGGATTTGGCCAAGCAGTTGTTTCGTTGTTTATAACATATGCTGAAGCGCATAGTAATCGCGTTCCAGAGTCAAATTGAGTGATTATTGGGAGCGAACCGAAATTCGCTGGCAGCGCTAAAAACTCCCTAGGACAGAGGTGGAGCTACTCACGAACTTAGTAGTGCAGCAAAGATAAAAGATTGTTGACAGCCCCAGGAGCTAATGTTGGAACGCACCCTATATCACATGACTTGATGAAAGTGATTTTGACTGGACTTCTGTTTTACCGATATTTGTTCTCCTCAGCGCGCAGCGTTAACCCCTTGAGTGCCGCGGACAAAGATCTTTGTTTTTCTCGACTTGGCCCAAAGTGCCGAGAAATCACGAATCTTTGTTCAATGAATAAGTGCCCTAGCAACGCCTGATAATATGTCACCCGTAACTAAAGCGTATTTTCCTATATTTTGGGCTATGCTGAAAAGGATCACAGCATTCATTTCCTGATTCGCAGTGAGCCGCCGCTTGGAGGGGAGCTGCGAAACGATCGCAGCGCGCGGGGTGGCGAGTAGTGAGTTGAGCCAGCGTGTGTTGTGATAGCATTTTGTGTGAGAAACAATAGACGGTATGTGGAATTACACTTGTTGTGTTGTTGACTGCAAAAATAACGGTAAAACTAGTGATTGTATATTTTACAAGTTTCCAACTGCATCACATAAAATAGTTCAAAGGCAAAAATAGATTGCTGCTGTGAAAAGAAAAAAGTAAGTAACATAACTTTACTTTCGATGCCTTAGTTTTCTATATTTTTAAAATCAAGCCAACTAGATCAATAGGTGAACTGTTATGCTATCTGCATGAAACACTATATAAATACATAAGTATTATTGTTTTTTACTGTCCTGATGGTTCAAAGTGGAGTTCAAAAACTCATCATGTAATATATAATGCTCATTTCATTGGCAAGAAAAAATCAGATGATCCTGCGAGTCCAAGCTACGCGCCAACTCTATTCCCTCCAGTTTATCATGCAAAGCCAGTAAATGAAAGAGCTGTTTTGAGCAGGTAAATGTATGAGAAGTAAAAAAATAATTATAAAATTAAATAATATATACATCGATATTTATATAATAACCTGTGTATCTATTAATTATAGGTACAATCGACTCATGAATCGAAGAAAGACTCTTCACAAGCATAACATCGGAGTGAATTGTGATACTGGAAATCAAGTTAATAACGACCCCAACAATGTTGTCAATAATAGTGGACGTGAACCTATGGATATAAGCAGTGCCGAAGTAATTTTAAAAAGTGATCAAGAGTGTCAAGTAGATTTTGTAAGTTCTGCTGGTATCGAACAAACAAAAGCTTTCACTTGTAACAGATATATTTACATGACTAACTACTGCGATGCTGAAGTTCAAACTGAAATACCGGAAATTGCCACTCTCAAAACTATTGTGAATAGGAAAAAAATGAAAGATGAAGAGGTACAATGCGGCACATCGTTAACAGATAGAGTAGATAAGTCGGTTGGTTTTAACGAGGCTGTAGTTGAACAAAATAGGAAACAGCGTAGTTTCTGTGGTTTTCCATCTATTAAGACCGATGAAGATTTATTAGATATTGCTGGAGTGAACTTCCAGAACTTTAATTTTTTATTATCTAAAACTGAAAACCCATCGGAAAGATCTACAATAACAAGAGAACAGATGCTTTTAATTTTTTTAGTGAAAATAAAAACTGGACTGACATTTTCAGCCATAGCAATTTTCTTTGGTTTACATCGGTCAACTATCTCCAAGATATTCTTTTCAACTTTACAATATTTGAATTCGTCAACTGCAAATTTAGTGTTTTGGCCAAGTAGAGCTGCCGTACAGAAAACTATGCCGGAATGTTTTAAACCTCAGTACTCTAATACTCGGGTTATCATAGACTGCACTGAATTCAAGATAGATGTTCCGTCAAGTGTTGACGACCGTATTTACTGTTACTTTCATTATAAGAAAGGTTTTACAGCAAAAGTACTGATTGGAATCACACCATCTGGGTTCATCTGTTTCAAATCGAAAGTTGCTGGCGGTAGAAAAGGTGATTCCCAATTAACTATTGAATCGAATTTGGTAGATTCATTGGAAGATGGTGATGTGGTTTTAGCAGATAAAGGTTTTCCTGAAATCAGATCTATCATTGATGCAAGTGGTAAACGAGTATTTCTTATTGTGCCACCATTTTTGGAAAAAAAATCAGAATTTTCGAAAGAAGAAACAGATCTGACTTACAACATCGCAAGAGTTCGAATTCATGTAGAAAGAATTATGCAACGACTTGAAATATATCAAATTTTGTATAAAATTCCAGAACATTTGTTCTTTTGCATCGATAATATTATTCATGTTATCTGCGTCTTAGTAAATTTACAGCCACCAATTTTTTCTAATAAAACAAAAACTATCAAGTAGAATAATAAAAACCTTTATTCGTAAAAGGTAGTGGTTTTCATTGTGTATTTATTAATATTATATTGCTACATACTACTGGAGTTTCAACTCGTTATTATTTTCAACTTTTCACTTCACTGTTACAATGGAAATATCACTTATTTGATAATATTTTGCTGATTTGGATATTTATCAGTGTGCCTCTAATGTAAATTAACACGCCGGCTATTTAGCTTTTGAAACCGCTAGGTGGCGGCACGAGCGAGGCTCACAGCGTTTTTATCATTTCCAAGAAATCTTTGTCCTGACATAGTAGTCAAGTAGACGGGAGAAATGGTCACCAAATGATCGGATATTGGGCACTCGGGGGTTTTCGGGGGCGCTGATCATGAATCCGAAATCAGATTTGACAAATCCAAGATGGCGACCTACTACTGCGCATGCGCATTAGTATGACTGGTATATAATTGAGGAATTGCTCCGAAACTGGTCACACGGGGGTTTTCGGTGGCGCTGATCATGAATCCGATACCATATTTGCGAAATTCTCAAACGGAGACCCACCACTGCGCATGCGCATTAGAAAAAGACCTTTACAATCGAGGATTTGAGCTGTCTTCGAACTTGGAAGTTTTTGGGAGTGCTGATCGCGGGAATGTACTCGAGTTCAGAAAATTTCAATATCCTGACCCAGTAATGGACATATGCGATAGAATATTCCGTATGAATGTGACTGGTATACCTGAATTGATGATTCAGAAGTTTGCGGGCACACAGAGGGTACAATTCCACAGCGAATCCTGAATTCTACATGAGCCATACCAATGCGCATGCGCAGTAATCGGTCGCCATGTTGGAATGTTGTAAATCCGATATCGGATTTGCGACCAGCGCTCTCGAGAACCCCGAGTGACCAATTCCAGATCGATTCCTCGTTTACACGTCAGTCATACTAATGCGCATGCGCAGTAGTAGGTCGCCATCTTGGAATTTTCCAAATCCGATATCGGTTTCGTGATCAGCGCCCCTAAAAATCCCCGAGTAACCAATTCCAGATCTATTCCTCAAGTATAAATCAGTCATACTAATGCGCATGCGCAGTAGCGCGTCGCCATCTTGAAAGTTTGCAAATCTGATATCGGATTCGTGATCAGCGCCCCCAAGAACCTCCGAGTGATCAATTTCAGATGAATTGCTCTAAGTTTGAGTTTTAGCACTTTGGGCACATTTCATAAAATTGACTTGGCACTCAAGGGGTTAAGACTGCTAGCCTTATGGAGTTATGTGAAGTTGGCCTGAATCCTTCGAATTTCTTAAATTTTATGTCAAAAAATTTTTCCCAAATTGCTAGGTATTTTTTATTATTTGCTCCCAAGTAGCTTTCGAGAAATTTGAAAAAAAAAAATTAAAACGTATATCTGGCAGTGGCCAAGTGTTTCGCGAATTCTCGAAAATCATGAAATTCGTGGGTAATTCGTGTACCGTATAATTGCTCCGTCATTTTTTTTGTTTACTCCCACACGGTTTTTGGAGAAGTCCACAAAACATTGCAAGTAACGTGAGTCGGTAACGTTTCCAGTAAAATGCCGCTAAATTCAAACAAATGTTGGTGACAGGATATTCGTTATTCCATTCGTTGACTCGTTGACTGAAGAATATTCAAATCAAAAACATCTGAAATGTAAAAAAGCCGCCAAGTGCCATAATTACATTATAATGAAAAACTCATCGTCAATCTTTGCCGTAAAATCAGGAAAAATAGCAAGCGCGACCTCCCCGCACGTACAGGTCGTGAAGTTGGACCTCGCTTTTCGTGTCGTGATATCGAAACATCATTCCAAGAGCTACGTACTTGGCGGGCACACTTTTTGTTTTTCACCCATACTCGGCCTATGTGCCCTTGTAAATTTAATCAAATTGCACAAGCAATGATAATATTATTAGCTTTGAATCAAATAATTGAGTAACGATAAAAATTGTATTTATATATGGTGATAATGATATGTTTTCTGTATTCTATAATTACTGCTTACGAAAACAACTTAAATCGATCGTTGAGGGTTTATTCATGAGGTGAGAATTGAATATCAAACTAACACAATTTAATACAACTTTATTTTAATGAGAGAAAATAAAAATTCTTCGTCACCGTCTTAGTGCAGCCTGTAGCGGGTAAATTCACGAACTGCCTGGAAATTGCTATGTCATCATAAGGATTTGACCACAATTAAGAAAGGCTTATCTTTGAATTGAGAATCTTTTCTGTAAAAAAATATTTTTGCATATTTAGTAGGATATAAGATAAACTACTGATAGTGTGACTTTTGTTATTTATACTTCTGGTCAACGGCTGTTTTGAACTGCTTGATGTGTATCGGGATAGGGAAAATCGCTGCGTGCGAGCGCACGGACGCAACGATTCTCCCATTTTCCAGTAACAGGTAGATATTATTCATTGATACTATGTCGTAAATATTAAAGCGAGAAACATTGACAATGCGATTAAGTTTTTTTTCTAGACAGTGACGTATTATTTTTGATAGTAGCACAAAACTTTGAGAAAACAATAGGAAAGTCAATTTTTATTTGGCCCGTAGTATTTAGTGACGCTGCAGATAAAAAATTAGAACTTATTATCTCCAGAGTGGCAATATTGAAAGGTGTACTTGCTGTGTATGAACATAAGAAATATTACACAATAATATCCAGTCAGTTTTCGAATTTGCCGGATACGGGTTAAACTAAGAAGCTACAAAGGATTTTTAATTTCTCTGACCAAACTAAAGTTATGCTAGGCTGGCTGTTGGTTTTATTTCCCTCCCCTTTCCACGGTAAAGTTATATGGTCGAGTAATGTGTTGACAACGAGACAGACGAGAACGTGTTTAACTATAACGTATGTTTAATAGCGATTAATCTAAGTACAATGATCCTTGTTGGTAGACAAAACATAAGGTTTTACAAAATATAAACGGAGATAACAAAATTAAAAATAAAATTAAAGAAATAATAAATCTATCAGAATTCGTCGGTGCTGCTCCTAAACTTCCCTACAGCTCAAACGTTAAATACGCGGGTCTTCTCAATATTTCCTCAAGAAGTCCCGGGCTATCGTAGACTCTAATTTCTATACTCTTTACTAAATTTCGGACTAAGCTCTATCCTTGAATTTCCTCTCTAAATCTCGTGAAGCTGAATTCGATAACGTTCTCTAGATGAGAAACGCCTCGTTACAACATGACGCAGCTCGGCGTTATGCCGGACAACTGGAATAATAACTTTGACTATCCTTCTCTTCGGTGACGCAGTTCGGCGCTTTGCCGGAGAACTGGTGACCGCTCTTCGCGGTCCTCCAGTTTTATACTCTCCCGGAGCTGTTGATGGTCGATCCTGTCGACGTCATTTCCCCATTCGTGTGTCCTGTCCGTCCTGTCCATGTCCTGTCGTGGGTCGTCGTCCTGGTATGCGTTGGTCAGCGTTGGTCAGCGTCCGTCGTCTTTGTTTACTATTTTGGATGCTAGCAGGTCACGGTCGCTATCGATGGTTGTCTCGATCAGCTGTCTGTGTCAGTTGTTGATATGTTTTGTATATGTCACGGGCACTATTGGTGTTGATGCGACTTTGAACAACTGCCCGTTACAACATATATCATTCATAATAATTATATCAACTACTTTCATTTATAAAAATTTATTACTTGTAATAACAATAATAATATTATTATTAGGTTGGCGCTGCATTGCGCACGCGTTAATTATCCAACCCTCGATCACAACGCCGACCTGGCGGCCACAAAGTGAGATAAGTAACCGGCCGTGAAATTAAGCACCCCCACTACCTTCGTTGCCAGACCTGTATGTAAGACCGTGTCCCAGACTACTGTGACGTCGAACGGTACCTGGTGGAAATTTCCAGATCCCAGACACTGGATTGTTCACACAGCTACAGCTAGACTCACATCAGTAGTTTGGGTCACCAATTACCGATAAAGTATTGAAATACACCGGACAACGGGCATTCTGTCGCTCTAATCGAACGAACCGAGGAAGGAGTAATTGTTAGATGAAAGATTTAATTAATGGGCTTACCTTTTGAGAATAATCTGGACATGATGACTTGCAGCGTAGATTGGTAAGAGGGTTTAACGGAATGACTGATTTTCATATATTTGGATACTTTGATTGATTTGGATTTATTTTATAAGTTCAATATTTCAAGTCACAAACAACGGGGTTACTTAGTGTAAGATCTTAAATTAATATGACAAAATGGAGTTGAAAGCTCGCTGGATTTTTGGGTAGAGTAACTTTGTAGGAAAAGTTTAAATGCAAAAGGCAAAAGGATTTTACCGCGAGACTGTACCGGAACAAGATGACGAATCTGGTGGTAGAAACCAAGAGGACGAGCCGATGATCGTTCGCCGTTTTTATAGGTGTTGATCGTTGCGCAGAACGATCCCCTTCTTTAGCTTTTGTTAACTTTTGCGCACCTTCCCTTTTTTTCTAGGAATTAGAATTAGGGTACAACATCTTCACCGCATGTAAGCCTGTGATCTTAGTTCTTTAGCTATTACTATATTGCAAGCTTTTACATATGGTATAACGCTGCGTTGGTGCGGTGGTGTAGGTGTAGGGTCGTTGCGCTGTAATTTTCCATTCGGCGTGGGCTTTAGTGTTGGGGCAACAAGCCCCCCTTGGCCCCTCGGCTACCATGCTTCTTCCCCCCTGTCGGCGTTAGGACCCGGGCCGATTTTAGCAGCTATTTCCTAATATGGTAATCGTAGTGCGTATGCGCTAGAGGTAACCCATGTTTCGTGGTGTACGTTAGTGCCGTGTGCATTTTCGGGGTCACGATGCGCTGGATTCTAGTCGTAGTTTACTTCTTAAATATTCTTACTATCCTGTTCGTTACAAAGTCTATATATTAAGATTGCCATATCGGTTACTTGTCGTTTTATTAGTTTTATAGCGTGTAACTATATAAAACTGCATATGTATTATAATTGATTACTGTCGTTATTCACTTGGAGTACAATAGCGATTGCTTATGAAACATAATTGCTATTTGCTTAACATTATTAGGATCGCGCTGCTGCGAATATTCTTAGGTGTTTGTGCTATAACTATCTTAACAGATTTAGGGTATTTAACAATTTGATAATTCGCAGTTTTAGAGCAGGTTCACATGTGTGCTTTCGTATATAATTCTCTTCTGTAATTATTAATTCTTATATTGATATAAATCGGCTTGGAAGCTACTAGAACGTTGTTCTTATGTTTGTTGGTTGCCTGTTACTGGGCGTTGCCACGTAAGCATCTTTGAGTCTTTTGCGAGTTGATTTACTTTCAATCGTTTCGTCGTTAAGTTTCCTAATGTGCTCTGTAGATGGAGCTCTGTATGGCTCCATATTGGAGATCTGTATTGCCTTCAAAACGCTACGCGTGTTGCTTACAATACGGCGTTACGGAGGAAAGTATGATTCATGCTGGATAATTGGTATTCATAATTTGATGGTTTTGCAGTCTCTGGTTTTATTGCACGGATTATTGCAGCAGTGCATCTATCTTTACATTATGTCGGTTACACACGTATCTATGGTTTTACAGTCTTCTATACTCCAGGCTATATGGTATGGCGTAAGTTGCTTAAAGTGTAGCTCTCAGCTCCGAATGCACAAAAGGCATTGTCGAGTGTTATATAATAATTGGATATAATGGTGTTAATATGATAATGGTATATAATAACGTATAATAATATTGTAGCTCTTTGTAGTGCGAAGATCTCGTAACATGGTTCTTAAGCTTTGGTTAGTGAATGTCATAGTTATTCCCATCTAGGGATATTTCAAATAGTTAGACAGTTGTTTTAATACCTTATGGTTACAAGATTCTCGTACTTTGAGTTAGGTTAGTTGATAAAAGTAACATGCAGTAATAATAGTCGATAAAACATACGGACGTTCCGGTCGGATGTTACACACTTCTCACATCTTCATCTCACGTGAGTTTAGCAGAGTTTAGTCACTCTATTACGGATCTCTCGAGTGAAAATGTAAAGTAACTAGGCACTTCCGGTATAGGGATCTCACATTTTCACGAAAGTTGATGCCAATTTGTCAGATAACCTATAAAAGTTGTTGTGAATGTCAAAAAGAATTGTTGAAGAAAATGAACGTGACAGAAGTACAATATATAAAATATATAATAAATAATATAAATATATATAAGTTATTGTATTGAATGGGTCTGAGGCATCGCGTAGTGTTCGTCGTATTCTGAGCATTCGATTTTCCCGATTTTGCATAATCACGATCACTAAATTATTCATTGTACAAGTTCCCACGTATCAGTAACTTTCACTCTTTAACCAACAAATATGGAGTGATCTTCGTTCTCTGATGAAACCGGTGGAACTTTACCTCCGTGAAGTTGGCCCCCCGAAGTTATTATTTTTAAATCTAATTAATGCAATTCGTTTGAGAATCGTTTGAGAGGGTTTGAGAGTAAAGAAAAATCGTTTGAGAGTTAATAGTTTTTCCGGAAAATTGATTTTAATTTTGGGTGTGAAGTTGGCCCCCATATTTTCCATCTCCTCAAAAAATGGACTTAGACGTTTAATTTTTTTGAATCTTTTGAGAATCGTTTGAGAGGATTTGAGAGTAGAAAAAAACTATTAGAGAGTTAATATTTTAATTGATATTCCATAATTATTGAGTGATTGATTTCCCCATGATTTCCCCTAGTTTCCGATCACTTCCGGCCTGCGCAATGGATTTGCGCGGTGTACATGCGCAGTGTATCTAAAATCAGCTGGAGGCTGGTCGTGAGTGTTCTGCGCCGAAGAAACTGGCGTTTCTGTTTCAGCGTGTGTTCTCCAGTAACAAAATCAATTAATCCTTCAAAAAATTGAGCAACGTTCCAACGAGAGCAATAATGTTCAAAGAGTTGAAGTTGAATCGAGGTTCCCGGCGGCCAAGAGCAGCTGACTGACCTTGGGAACGCCGTTGGCGACGGTGAAGCCTGAAAACGATCGAGCCAGCGATAAAATTGAAAGAAAATGTCGGAAAAACGATTAAAATGGTTTTTTTTAGAAAATTGCGAATTATCGATCGCTCCCGGTTGGTACATTGGACTGTGTTTTATGCAAACGTGCGTCCCGTAACTGATGTCCGTCGAGACGACCATCGAGGGTCGGTGTTTGCGAGATTTCGCCTTGTATTTGTCCCACAATTTTTTTCGCTGCGCAAAAGCTACACAGCTACAGCTACACAGTTTATTTACCTTGTAAATGCGACAAGGGATGGTACGCCTAGCCGAGTAACATGGATCGTTCGCAAGATCGTTGCAAGCACGATCCAAGATTTACAAGATCTGAGAACACAGAAATCTTGGGATAGACGAACAGGAACATCGCTGACATATATTATAAGCCCATCGATATTCTACGTTTCTTCCAATTATGAGTGCATTATTCCTTATCTGCAAGTAAATATCAATTTTGGCGTTCTATAAAAGATTTCACTTTCTGTTGCACTGCGTTAAAAAGATTTCGTCAAGTTTCCCGTTTTCGACGCTCGTGTCTTTTTCCAATAGTTTCATCCAATTCTTCTCTTACCATTGGTGTCATTGACAGAAAATTGCTCAGCTTCGTCTCCATGTCCATCTGGTACCCGTCCGATTTACGATAATCCGCATCCTCGAAACTCGTATTCCTTCGTCAATCTCGGTCGCTACAGCTGATTTCAGATGCACTGCGCAGACATATTGCGCACATACAGTGCGCACACACAATGCGCACACCGGAAGTGCTCTAATACTAGGGGAAATCGCACATTGAATAATTATTTAATATCAATTAAAATATTAATTCTCTAACAGTTTTTTTCTACTCTCAAATCCTCTCAAACGATTCTCGAACGATTAAAAAAAAATTATACGTCTAAGTCCATTTTTTGAGGAGATAGAAAATATGGGGGCCAACTTCACACCCAAAATTAAAATCAATTTTCCGGAAAAACTACTAACTCTCAAACGATTTTTCTTTACTCTCAAACCCTCTCAAACGATTCTCAAACGAATTGCATTAATTAGATTTAAAAATAACAACTTCGGGGGCACAACTTCACGGAGGTTGGAACTTTCAGGCAAATCCAAGCAAATTACGCTCACGAGCATGCGCAGAACGATTCTCGACACCGAATTTCGTGTCGATTTTATTCACGCGGATAAATTCGTCTTTTCATCTCGTGAGATTCACGGTAATAGGGTGAGCCATTCACTTTCGTCATTTTCACTCGATTCGAGAACCGTAATAAGCTCCCTAACCTCAAAATACCATGTTGGATGGACACGCCGATTCGTATCAGTTTGAGTTTATGGTTTGTTCAGTGATGACGTCATAACCCCGATAATTTTATAATTTTAATAAATCAGAAGAAGGGGTTTACTATCAAACATTTGCAGCAATAAATTATTGCCCTACAAACGATTCTCTAACAACACGTGACAGAATTTATAGAAAATGTTGAACTTTATATATGATTGTCGGCTAGATACATGTAGAATTTTTTATTATTTTGTTTAAAAAAATTTGTTCATATCAAACAATTTTAAATATACTACAATCATCTACAGACGAACTACAAACGATTACGTTAATTAGAATAGATTAGATTGATGGTTTGTCGGCTAAATTCATATTAATAACGAACAGAAACAAATTAAACGAAATATACTGAAACAGTTATGCCAAAATGTATTAGCTGGTGGGAAATATCAGTTATTACAGGCTGAGGTTATTATTGATGATAAAATCAGCCAAAACTAGGGAAACGTGGGAATGATCTTGTGTTTATGCAACAAATCCTTGACTTTGACTCTGGGGAAGTTAAAATAGGGGCATTCCCAAAAAACACAAATAGCTAAGGCAACAGGGTGACTGCACGAGCATACCTGTCAAGACACCAAGATCATTTTGGCCAGGTGCTCGTTTGCTCTAGCATGGTTAGATTTAATGCGATCAAATAGAGTAATCTTGTTCCTGCCAAGCTCGAGACCACTGAACCATGGTCAGTTTTGAAATCCATCAACTAGGTAGCAGTCAGTAACACCCTTGCAACGACCTAACTCAAGGATATACGATTGGCTGGCGGATGCAGTGGAACTTCTTGTGTGCTGCCTCAAATCCGCCCAGTAGATTCAGTTATTAAACTCAATGATCTGGTCACCCACCCAGCGGGCAACAAGGTCGACTAGTTGATATCCCGGGATGCCCGTGTGAGCGAGAACCCACACTAGATAGCACTGTCCCCCGAGATTATACATGTCAAATAATTTCTGCTTTCTAGTAATTAAAATGGGGTTAAACATATTTTTTGTTTGCGGAGCCTTCAGGGCGGTGAGGACACTTAAGGAGCCTGACAAAATTAATATCTTCACGTAGCCCTTGTCTTTGACTAGGTTTAGGACTTCAGAGATTCGAGGGTGAGTTCGAAATTGAGGAACCGTTCAGTTGGATGTGTATTGACTTGTCTCCGAGGGGTCTCCTAGAAAAGATGCAGAATTGAATTTTCTTTGAGCTTACCATTAGCCCCCTGCGAAGGAGCCAGGTGCTCATCAATTCCAATGAGGATGATACTTCATGATGGTCACTTGTAGGTCCTGTTGAGGAATAAATTACCACATTACCAGTGTAGGTGAGGATTCTTGTGCTATGGCCAGTGTTCTAAAAGATGCATTTTAAGTAAGTTGAAAAGATGAGCACTCCGGGCTGAACCCTGGGGCAGACCCACGTTCGTTGTCCTGACGCTAAGGTCAGCCCCCTGAGCCCTACCATGAACCACTCTTTGCCAGATGACATGCTTCACAAAAATTACGATCCGGTCTGGAATGCCAAGTGCAGTTATTTGTTGGATGAGAATTTTCGGAATGACATTGTCAAATGCCTCTTAAATATCGAAAAATACACCAGCAAAGTGCTCCTTCTTGAGAAGATTTAATCTGATGTCCGTTGTAAGTACAGTGGCATTGTCGCTAACAGATTTTCCTTTCCTGAAACTATAAAAACAGTTTAGCAGAATTTGCCAGTTTTCAACCCACCAAAGCAGCTCGAAGTTTATTATCCGTTCTAGCGTTTTGAGGATTGCTGAGGAAAGTGAGATGGAAAATCGTGTGCTCTAAGGATTTTTTTGAAGAAGGATAAAAGAAAATATAGTCCTTCGGGAGGGAAGCGTTTGAGCACTTCGTTAATTATGAGGTCTATTTTTGGAGGTATAGACGGACCATTTCAATTTCTCTAGAGTTAGTAGGTCGCTATCTAATAGCTGGTCAAAATTACCCGTATCGGAAAATGAAAACTCTTCCGCCACGTAGGGATAGAAACATCGTTGGAGGCTGAGACTATGAACGGATCCTCCGGGGAGTAAGAAGTTATAGACTTAGTTATAGGAAAACTTTGTTTACGAGGTCAAGATTACTTCTACGTAACTTCTACGTTATAGACTTAGGAAGGTGGAATCCCTTTTGGAAGGGTTTTATAGATCTCTGGATTTAGTCCAACTTCGTCTGTGGGCCAAAGGAAGAAGAGAATTCTTGGAAGCTTTTCCGTTTGATATTTCTGAGGTAGTTCTTAACCTCCTTTTCAAGTTTGTTACATGCTTCTAGGTTTTCGTTGTTGGGGTTATTCCGGAAGCACTTAGCTGCTGCTCCGCGAGAGACAACCAGTTTGGTGCACTCATAGTTCCACCACAGCGCTGCAGGAGGTCAACCTTCGTGTTTGGAAGACCTCTTGGAACCTTTCGCCTGTGCTGCCAGAAGGAAGTCATATATAAAATTAAGAAACGAATTATATACGATATCGACATTTCCTTCTTTGATAAGAGTAGTGAGGAGTGTGACTTAATGAAATTCCCAAAGGACATTCACTCCACGTTGCCGAGAGAAAGTTTTTCCCTGCACTGGAATTTGATTTCCTCCAGTCGTAAATGAATAGGAAAGTGGTCACTATATAAAGAATCTCTCATTATAGACCATGAGGTCTCCGTGGAGAAAGCGGCTAACACAAAGGTCAGATCGAGAACACTCCATCTATTTAGCTCAGTATGAATCCTGGTGGCGGACCCGGTGTTTGGTAGAACGAGGTTGCTATCTTTAGATGCTTCCGCTAAAAATTTACCATCCTGGTTAAGGAGTTGACTGCCCCGTAGGGCATGTTGTGAATTTAAGTCACCAGAAACGATAAGCTTATTAAATTGGTGTAAAGTTTGGAAGAAATCCTGGAGTCCTTTTACTCTGGCGTGTTAAAAATTTGTTAGAAGGATGGTAAACGTATAGAATATGCAAGTGTGAGTCAGAAAGCTTGATTTGGACCATGTCCCACTCCAGTTTGTTTGGGAGAGGGAGATGGTTCAACTTATGATAATATAAGTCCTTGGATATGAGGAAGGCCAGTCGGCCCCCCTCCCCAGGATGGGAGTCAACTCGTCCTTCGTCACTGTGTTAAAGCCCTTGTGGGTTAAAAGTTGATTTGAGTTAAGTTAGAGTTCTGTGAGACAAATAACATTAAAATCATTGATGAATCCTCTAAAATTGTTCCACTTACTGTAAATACTGTGACAATTCCACCGCAGTAAATTAAGTGTGGTCACCATGTAGCTGATGGCGTTACCGCCTGAAGACCTCTTCTGAAGCTTTGATTATTGCAATTATTCTTTCAGAACCAGGGAATTCTTTGGCAATTCTTTGGCATAGAAAATTAGAAATGTCCCCTAGTGAGTTTCGAATTTCCGCTTTTACCCAGTCCATCATCCTCATTTTAGATTCATATGGGTAGGGAATGGATTGAGATGTTTATAAAACGTATTCGGTTTCCATGGGGTCACTGGGGGCATCGCACATCACATGCGGGGTGAGTGTAGTTGAAAAACTGCTCATAACTGAAACAGTCACGTCGAGTTTGGTTACGGCAAATTTTGCTTGATTGGCGTTCTTTTGTTTAAAGTAGATCGGACAGTTCCGATCCGACGCTCTGTGGCTGCCTTCGCAGTTCACAGCGAAAATTCTAAATGGATCTATGAAGCCAACAAGACCTTTCATTATGAAAACTGCCGCAGTTTATACATTTGACTTTTCTCCGGCATTGAGATTCAACGTGTCTGAAGTAGAGGCACTTTCGGCACAATTTAAGGGATGGGAGGTAAGGGAGCACGTCCCTCACGTTGAAAAAAATAGCCAACTTTTCAGGAAGGGCTACCGTCAGGAGCTCGGAAAACCCACGAAATGCTTCCTGTATACAATACCTCCGTAGTTAAGTCACCTAAGACCGTACAGTTTTCTAAAACTTTTCCCTCCAAAAGCGAGGAATCGACACCTTTAACTAAAGCGATTTTATAAATACAGCTGTCGAAGACGTATGCTCCTAAGGTTGGGTTACCCTTATAAATATCCTGGTCCATGAAGAAATTCGCATCCTCGATATTATTAAAGATACTATATTGGTTGATGCCAGAGGCTTTAATGCTAGTGACGCCTTTGAGTAGGCCGTTGCCCTTGACAATTTTCGCAAAGCTCATGGCACCTGAACCAGGTATGGGGAATGGTCACCCTGCCTGTATCTATTATCCCGGACCCTGGAGGATGGAATCCAGGGAGTGATCAGGTCGGTTCCTCTTTTATTAGGAGGCGAATTAGAATTAGAATGTGCCTGGCTCGCTTTCACTCTACGGTTAGTTGAAGATTAGACATTACAGTAACACAAAACGAACAAGTAACAAAAAAAATTGGAATACCCTTACTGAGACCCGAACAGCGGGAGGGGGAGGAATAGCCAGTAGATTCACCCTTGACCATTTCTATCAGTGAGATCCCAGTTTTTTTTGAAGATTGAAATCTAGTGTATGAATATTCATCCGAGTAGCGAAGAGCGAGGATGTAGAGGATAGGGTCGAAGCCGTTGGCAATGACTGTGTGGGCCAGCAGCGTTTGGTATAGTACCCTGGCCGATTGTGATAATCGAAAAAGTAACCCGTGGGTTATAATTTTCTGAGTTCCTGTCCATTGCACTAACTGCGAGGGGAATGCAAATCTTGATAATATAACACTAGGAATATGAATCAGTGAATTCTTGAAACTAGGATTTAAAGCCGTCTTGACCAATTCGGCCATCTTGAAGCACTCAGCCGCTAGCACGCAAAGCATAGGTGAACCTAAATCAGTGCAATTATATGTCAGTTCGTTTAACACACGATCCTATAAAAGCACACAAATCTTACTTAGCGTAACCGTAGTAAATATTCGTATCAAAGGGCACTACGAAATCAAGCCACGAAAAACATAATCATGGGTTTCTTTCAGGCTTTTCTGTTAGCAATTGTGATACATCTTGAGTCAATGCACCAGTGTTTAAGTATAGTTACTTGCTCATTAAGCACAATATAAATTTTCAAAGAAAACTGATTTGGTACGATCAAATTGAATCAAATTAATTATTTTACTGTTTCCAGTGTATGTCTACGGATTCGTTTTCCATCCATTTTTTTTTATATTTAACTTGTTACGATAAAATCACCTAGAATTTTCTAAATTTGTACGCAATACAGAAGAATCAATTAGGAATGGATGGACGGAATTATGTGTTGCAGATTGGATCGAATTGAAATTGCTCATTACAATTGAAATATAAAAAATTGGAAAGAAACCAAATCCGTAGATGTAAATATTTAAAATAATAAAACGATCAATATAGATTGTTTTCCGCACCATGCGATCAGTATTTTTACCAAATTTGAATTGGCGGATTATTAAAACGAATCTGTTTTAAAACGGTCTATTGGTAAGTGAAAAAATGATTCTAGACTCAACACTTATCTTACTATAGCGCAAGAGAAACAAAAAAATTTTACCCAAACAGTAAATATCTTTGAAATAACAAGAAACTAGAATTTGTAACAAATATATGAGATTTGGTCCATGAATCATTAATGTGTCAATCACTTAAAACAAAAGTTTCCGTCCATTTTGACAAAAGTAGTGTATGCTTATTATATAAATGATGAATTGCATTATAAAGATTATTTTCACATAGTAACATTTTGTCAAATTTGACGTTCCACCCCTGACGACTTTGGATCACAGTCGATGGCATTTAAATTTAAGCAAGTATTTGTAGATCGTGAAATACATGAAAAAATTACGCTACTCTTTTAATCGTCAATATTTCAATACAATTTCTTTGCAGAATCAACTTTATCTTTGTTTCATCTACGTAATTCTGGAATATAACATTCATTCTGCATACCTGTTCATCTTGATTCTTTTATAACGCTTTTTCATAGTATCTCATGATTTTCTCTTTTAGGAATCGTATTAAATTAATTTTCCATCTGTTCTGCTATTCTGTGTTTCACATTTTCAAGGTAGGTAGGTAGTTCTACAAAATATGGTTTATATATAGTCATCAGTTAATGATTTCTATTATCAACACTTTTGTTTGATCCAATCTTCGATGGTAACGATTCTAGCTCCAAGTCTCTGTTTGATAGCGTCCAGTTTTCTCCAATTTACTAACATAACTTTCAGCATCAGCATCTGTTAATTCACCGAATTTTTTCACCAGTGAGACAATTTCTTCTCTAACATTGCCTGGCATATTCTTCGAGCTACCAGCTAAATAAATATTTGCCCCGTTTTCAAGAAATTGCCAAAAAATCTTCCTATGCTCGCGTATTTTGTGCTGGACATATCTGAAATCAAGTATAGAGTACAAACAATCCTATTTAGTCACGTTTCATATTTGATAGTGAGACACTTACATTTTGTGATCATGATCCCTTGAGAAGGCACAAAACATTTTCAACTTGTTATTTTCTATCATCAATTCGAAATCTTTTTTACAATGATAATCCTTAAGTTGGTTCCTGCATCCAAAAAAAAGCAGACAATCCGATAAGTCGTTTTTCATTATTCTTTTTTCTAATAGAAATGCTCTGAATGGTGCAATACCAGTGCCAGGTCCAATCAAAATGGCCGGTTTAGAGTAATTGAAGTTAAAAGTTCCTCTTTGAATCCAAAGCGTGGTTTCGTCTCCTAGGTTCAAACTGGCAAGCCAATTTGAGCACAAACCCAGCCTAGGCTCGGCAAGTTTTGTTTTGTACCGCACAACAGCGACTAAAATATCAATTTCATTTGGCATATGTTTCAAGCTAGATGCAATGCTGAATGCTCTTGGTTTTATTGGGCTCATAATCTCGAATAATAATTGAATATTTAAATTCTTTGTGGCATTTGGAAAATCATTTAGAACTTCAACAATATTTCGTCTAGGCCTATTAACATAATTGTATAATTCTTCTTGCCCATTGGGTGTGGTGAATTCTATTAATTTCTCCTTTTCTAACTCACTTTCAGTTATTAGACTCAAGATCTCCATTGCATATTTTCTTGGCTTATAATTCAAATCCCAATATTGTTCCACAATTTGTCCCAGAGTTAATTTCTGCTTCAATATATTAGGAATTTGAATTTCTGAAGGACTTACAATGACAGTTATATTCTGATGTAAAAAAACTCCATTATTTTTTAACACATCAAAAAACTGATGTACTTTTTCAGCAGAATTCTTTGGCCTCAGGTAAACAACATCCCCAGGCTCATACTTGGCATTTTCGACATGAAATTTCAGCAATCTAACATCCTGAAAATGATCGATTGAAGTCATTCTAGTCGTTTCAATAACTCTGCCGACTTTGATGGTATCATGATTCATATATAATTCATGTCTATATATATCGTTGCGTGAATATGCATCTTCTGCAGTAACAGAGCTGCAATTATCAATGAGAGAGACATTAAATTTGGTGATGATGTTATTTTTATCACTCATTGGGATTCTTGTAGGAATATCAAATAATGTAGATAAATTAGTCCATAATTGTTCAATCCATGGTACTGTGACAGCATCAATACCAAGATCGTGTTGATCATCGGCCAATCCAATGGATAGAATCTCTGTTCCACCTAACTGAGCTAGTCTTTTACTTAATTTTTTCGCAGCAAAGTTGTACTTGACATAGGAACTATCTCCCAGTCCTAGTACTCCATAATACATATTGTGCAGCGAGTTTGCCAGTAAGTTTTTCCGCAATAAAAAGCGCCAAAATTTTTTCATGTTTGTAGGTGGGTCACCTTGACCAGCTGTGGCAACAACGAATATAACTATTCGTTCGGAAATCAAATTTTTTATATCATAATCGTCCATTGAAATGACAGAACAGTCCGCACCAACTCTGAAAACCAAGGATGGAATTAAGATTTTCATAAGTGTATGAGAAAAACTTTAATTCAATAACGCAAGTATCATAATCTTATGCAAATAATTGTAGCTACAAATGGACAAAAGCACGTTCATCTTGAAAAGTATATTGAGAAAGACGTGTTTTCTTTTTTTATTATTAGTAGTTGTTATCAATTCTATGCGAAAATTGAAATACTACGTACACATTTGTACTATGTTACATTTCGATCCGAGTTTTTTCTATCAGACATAAGAGTATACGAATTAAACCTTTTGGCATCTCTCCAAATTTGTTCTGCCACGTCCTGAGCCGTTCCAGTTTCACTTCCATATAATATTAAAATTTTCGATGTCATTTTAACAATTCCTATTATTCATGAGATATATAAGTACTGAAATGGACCGACCAAAGAGGGAACGACAAGCTACTTAAAAGACGATTTTTTAGGGTTAAGTTTTCAACTGGCTTAATCTTGCGACATCATTTTGTACCAAAAAATAACAGCAGACAACGCGCGAGTAGGGAAATAGTTCCTTGGTTATTTACTTGCATATTAATCATATCTTCGACGATTGAACAATAGTGATAGCTGTTCGAGAAGTTGTATGTATTATTTGACAAGGAAATGTCAAGGTCAAATGTCTAGGCTAAGACCCATATGGCGTAGAGCCAGAAATATATAAATAAATGAATTAGACATGCACGGCACACAGTCATTCAACTAGCGCAAATTGTCTACGTTTGGCTACGTTTGGTTTGACATCATGCAATGTGAAAGTGTCCGATTCACTGATCTCTTGATACTGGCGATCCAATTCGTCTTGAGATGAGGATTGATAGTTTTGCGACAACGTTGAGAATTGGCTGTAAGGATTTGGGGAAAAATATCTAATAATAAGTAGCGAATGTCAGATGCAAAGTGGAGGTAAGCGTCGAAACGTTGTTCAAAAGTAGGATACGGATATCGTCGATTGTAACATTGCCAATCTAAAAAGCCATATACCGGGTGGTGAGTAAAACGCTATGACAATGTACTTTATTTTGTTGTACTGACATTGCATTGTGTAATAATTGAAAACAGACAAAATATTTGAGAAATATTCAAGCACTGCATGATTGAAAGTTGCAAAATACACAGAGGGATAGACCGACTGCGTATAATATTATTGCAGAATTGGAATATTTGTTGATGAAGGTTGGCACCACTGGCTGTTTGCGAATGACTGTCAAAACCTACTTTCCCCATAGAAGTTCCCGAGGAAATACGATGTCAATCTCGTAGACGTGAGTAACTCTCGTGCGAGAAGTGAGTCTTCACTGATTTAACGCTCCATTATTCGCGACATGCTTATTTATCATTTTTGTCTCGCAACGTGAAAAAGAAAAGGCGATAAAAAAAAGAAACGCACGACGCAAACCCTTGTCAAAGTGCACGTAATACGTTGCAGTGGGGTGCTGGCCCAGAGCAGTGTCTTTCGTGCCTATTCTTTAACCAGTTTGAGGAACGAATGGAGTATTCTGGCATGTAACGAGATATTCTACCAGGATCTGGGGTATCCTGTCCGAGGCGAGGAATTACGCAGAACCAACGTCTCTTGAAATCCATTCGGTAGTGAAGAGAACAGGTCAAGGTTAACCGTTTTCCTCGTTTTTACGAATACTTTTTCCCCAGACTGTTTTGTTTTGATTTTCGATACATGTACATAATTTTATTATTTTTTGATAAAATCTGGTGGGAACTCTTACAATATATCTTTTTTTCTCCTGTTTCATCTTTCGGCAACTTGATGGTCATTATTGCTTTAACACTTCTTTTTTTTTTTTTAGCAAAACATGTATCGCCATAAATTGTTCACTTTTCTCTTCCTTTACTGGTTTTATTCGGAGTTAAAGTTTAGAGAAAAAGTCGCACTGTCTGTCATATTTGATTATTCATATGTACATTTTTTAAATCTTTATATGTCAAAGTGTTTTATCATTTTCTGCTGTTGAATAACTAGAGAGTTATTGATGTTTTTTTCTCTCCAATATTTCAGATAACTGCAGCTGCTGGTGGTTTAATATTCTCGCAGCAGCTTCTACCCTGTCAAAATCTGTCAAAATGTTCATCACGTGACATCAGCCGTCAAGAGATATGGAAAAACAATAAATTAACAATCCGCATAATTCCCAAGGAACAATTCAAGAAAAAAGGCCTATAGAAAAAAAAAAATCATCCCATTGTACTAACAAATGCTTTCTTGGTAATATAAGCAGAGGAAAAACTTTTCTTTAAAGAATACAACTTTGATCCATCTCCGTTAGTTAGTGACAGAAATTACCAAATTAAGATTTTAAAGCAATAGTATCGATCGATTAGTCGAATCATTTTATAAGTTGAAAAAAGTTGAAGGAAAAAAAAGTAATAGTAACAATCATAGGGAATTAAAATGAATAATCAAGGTGAGCAGACGGAGGGTAAATGGAATTGCGAGTATTGTACATATGAAAATTGGCCCTCATCTTTGAAATGTACAATGTGCAGAGGGGCAAAGCCTTTATTCGGGGAAGATATTTATCGTTTGCGCGATCCAAGTCCACAGCGATCAGGTTCTAACGTAGCGTCTGGTCCAGTACCTCAAATAAGTCAGTCAACAGACTTTTGCAACCTAAGCCCTCAAAATTACAGCCAAAATTTGCCTTCAGGAGGTAAATGGGCCTGTGACTTATGCACCTACCTCAATTATCAAAATACAAATCGGTGTGCGCAGTGTGGACACAAGAAACTGGTAAATCACTCCACATCTATACATTCGACAGCCTCAAATCTACACGAACAACTAGCACCATTAAGGCTGGGCGATCCCCCGCCTAACCCAGGGTCAAACCTACAGATAAATTCTCCGTTAATTAATTTACATCCTGAAAAGTACTCCTATGCGCAGCTGAATATGCCGTTGTCTAATACGCAGCAAGAGAAATGGTCGTGTCCGTCGTGTACCTATGAAAACTGGCCAAAAGCTACGAAATGTATAATGTGTGCCCATCAGAAGGAAAAAGAAAGAAGAGAAAGATCCATTACTAATCTAGGACTTATCCTACCCAGTCCTGACCGGGATCAGTGTCAGAAAGGCCTTCCGTCTCCGTCTCCGCCTCATACTCCGTACATCCATCAAGCTCATCGAGATGAAAACTTGGCAGTAGCCAAAAGGTACATGTATTGGCTTGCAAAATCGTGTTTATAAAACTTACTAGGTATAATTACTACACAGCTGTTGATTTACTATATATTTTTTCAGCCATTTATTGCAACAATAATTGAGACATTTACAGTAGTAATCCAATAGAAGATGATTAAAATTACGTAAATATGGATTCTTCAGTATTTATTTCGTTTTGTACATACTTTTAGAATACCGTGTGATAAACGAAGAAATAAAAGAAATAATTGAATGTACAATGAAATGAAGTATTCTTAAATTTTAATCAAGTTGTATACTTTATAATGCATCAGACTTTTAATTGACACGCTAAGAAATCACTCGTACTGCTCATTCAAGTAAAGAAAAGTAAGAAAGTAAAGATACTATTTCGAAGTTCTAGGATTGTGAAGCTTATGAAATAAAATCACTAAGTCAATACATTATGAGATGCCGTTCAAACTGATGCCATATTATATCGATAGTGATAATGATAGGTCGACTAAAAAGTGAAGTCAGAAAGATGAAATAGAAAGATAAAACAGGAAATTAACGCATTTGTATTTTATGGTTACAGAAGTTCTCATAGATATGAAAGAAACGATACTTTACCGGCTCCACAATCACCCAACAATTGTGAATATGAACGCAGATTAAAACAGCTTAGGCGTCATACAGACTGGTGCTGGTTAAACGCATGCCTCGGCATAGTTGAAGGTGATAATGCACCAGTCGAAGCTTATTTGGCAAGCGGTGGAGACCCTGCTCGTCAATTGACGCATTCCGAAGTTCTCCTTTTGAACAGAAGCAGCGCTTTTGACATTGGGCATACTCTAGTTCATCTGGCAATTCGGTGAGCATGGAAATTTATGTTTGCATATTGTATTAAACTGCATATTGAGGAAGATTTTGAATTAATTCAATATTTAAATAATAAAAGAAAAAATGCACAAGTGCTAAACTTACAGACAAAAGAAAGGCTTTTCAAACAATAAAACAAGAGGGACAAATATTTTAGAATTTATAGCAATACCCATCTTTTGAGAACGAAAAACGTGACCAATACATTCTTCATGTTTACATTTGCGAACGGCATTGAAACAATTTATTGCGTATTATGGCTACGAGTAACTGATAGCAGTATTGAACACAAATTCAATCGTACTGCGAGGCACACCAATTTGTGCAGGCATTCAACAACTTCTAATTTCTGGAAAATTTCCAAGGATTCCAAACATGCAGTAGTAATTTACTACAAAACTTTTACTATGTAGCTATGAATCATTTCCCACACAGCACATTCATAGGTTAAAAACATTTTAGATGTTCAGTATGACACAGGACTATCGCTCCATTGACTACCAATGTGTTTGTCTTGAAAATCTATGAGGTTGAAGTTAGTAATGTTATTGTAACGAAACATTGGGGAAAAAATAACTTTTTTTAAAATTTCACAATGATTTGGAAGGAACTGAGATTTCGAAATATCAGTCTTTTGTTTCATTACAGCTTACTGAATTTCAGAAAATTCCAAAATCACAAAGTGGTCATACTATTATGGATTGTTTCGATGAATCTTATTGACATTTTATTACCATTGCCTGCATGTAACTTTGCTGCCATGTAAATAACTGGGTAGAGACAATTCTTCATTTGTACATTTCACTCAGTAGTTGTTTTTATATATGGTAGTTCATAGTTGCAGGATTTCGAAAAATGGATGAGTGTTATTCTATAGACCATCATTGGAAAATATGTGTCCATATTTTCTGGGTTATACCCAATTCCAAATTATTTAAAGAAACATTCGATACTTCACTCGATATTTCATTCTTCATTTATTTCAGGTGGTATATTTTATAATTGAAGATAATTTTATCTTCAGATTCCAAAGAGAGGATATTCTAGCTACACTGTTGGCACAGATCGAAGGGTCCGGGTCGGGTGTGAAGAGAGTACCAAGTTATGTGGCACCAGATTTGGCAGAACAAATTCGTCGGCATGTAACAAATAGCATTGGACTCCGAAAAGGTTCTTTTCCATGCTGCTTTGTTATGGACATGGCTACCTTCGCACTACCTGCTGAGGTTACTATCATTACTAGTTGTTATAAACTCAAGTCAAATTTTCGTAATTTGGGAGGCACTGTGGTAAAATTTTTACTCATTTTCACCGCAACCTTTGATTTAAGATTCGAATTCTTTTCCGTTAGACAGAAAATGTCTTACAATTTTTGCTATTATTGAACATTGAAAAAATGATCTATAACTTTGACAGAATTATACATTATGGAGATCTATCAATATGTTTTGTCAAACTTTAGTTTTTTGAAGCTAGGTTGAATCTGAAGAATTACACATTTAAGGGATATGTTTTTCCTGAATCTCATTTTACTAAAAGTAACAAAATTCACATTCTATAATAAGCACTTTGAATTCACAATTGTAAGTTTAATCAATATATCAACAACAAAGTTACTATGAATGACCTCCAAGTAAAGACTTCTTGAATAGTTGTTATTAATATTTTGGGAACAAAAGACTGCCCATGTTTTGTGAAATTGCTGTATTGTTCTGAATATGAGCCGAGGTTTTTTGTCGTTGACAGCACCTGCCAAAATCATGCTCGTCTCATATGTGGACCCGTCCAGGTAACTAAGAACAACACCCTGAAATATTGTCTCAGAATTGGGAGTCAGCTTATACTCCGAGCAATACGGTAATATCACACCTCCGAGACATGCGTGACACAACTCAAAAATTGTCAATTTTTGAGTTTGAACCAGGTTTGAATTTGCAAAGTTCAAATCTATAAGCTTAAAAAGTGACATTTCTGTAGTATAAAAATTGGTCGTCACAGAGAAAAGAAGAACAGGTAACTTCCATAAGCATGCAAGACTTTTACTCATAGTTATTTGTTTCTACTGAAAAATTACAATTTTTGAGTTGTGCCACCCTTGTCGCCGGGGTGCGATATGACTAACAGAAAATCCACAAAGTCCTGGATCTAATCGTAGTATAGTTTGAGCTAATTTTATCTGTTTTTCTTTCGAGATTTTGGTAATTACATATCTACAGTAACAATTAAAGTTAAGAAACAGTTTGATCAATTGAAGGTTGAAGATCTACCTAGTATAGTTCAGGAGCAGATGCTTGAAGAGTTACTTGACAGAGAAGCACAACAACAGCTGGAAGGTGGAGGTGGAGAACCACCGGCCTTGAATTGGTCATTAGAAGTAACTGAAAGACTTGGAAGTAGATTACACGCTCTGTGGAATAGATCTGCCGGTGACTGTTTGTTGGATTCCGTAATGCAGGCAACATGGGGCGTATTCGATAGGGATAATACGTTACGTGGTGCTTTAGCTGATTCACTGCAACAGGGTGGACAATTGTAAGTATGTTATCGTTAAACCATACCTATGCTGAAGTTTTGTATGTTACATTTTTATACTTTAAGATTGAAACTCACTAAATGATGATTTTAATGAATTCATTGGTATGGTTGGATTCCTTTTCAATATTGAAGTAAATATGTCAATTTACAAATTTATCCTATGCTAGGTTCAAGGTATACCTAAAGTTTGTATTCCAATGTCATAAAATCTGAATGATATAATACGAAGGTAAATGGTCATAGAACAGGGGCTTAATTTCATGCACTGTGATAAGATAAGAAACAGCACTAATTTTGTTTTTTTTCGTGTTGTATTTATTGGGAGAACAGTGAGAATCTACACCAATATTAAGTTCAATAAAAACAAAAATGCCACTATCGACTGTATAGGTTTATTTTTTTCTTAATTGCTGAAGCTTTTTATTACAATAAACATATTGTTTCAATGAAATATCTGTATAGCAAAAGAGGCCACTGGGAGGTGCGTTAGACTTTACTTTTTATTTGCTAGTATATGCATTTTTTTACAGTGCCTTCAGGTTAAGTGTATTGAAATCTAATTAAATCTGCAAGATTTACGTTATATGAGCTATTTGAAGCAAACAGTAATGTCTGAAAACATATGGAATGTATCAGTTTCCTGTCGGTTTTAACAATGTTTACAAACTTTGATGATCTCTTAACTGTTAGCATTAGATATTGCTCACAATTCCATACTGGAGTAAAACACGTTCTGTTTTTTCACAGTTCTACAGCTTAAACTGATAATTTCTTACTTCAACAATATCGTACAAGAAATGTAAACAGGTAACTATTTAGAATATCGTGGGAATGTAATAATTTCGTCTCATTCGCCAGTTTTTATCCTCGCTGGAGGGAATATGAAGCATCGCAAGCAGCGCGGATGTTAGACTTCACTCTTGAAGAAACTCAATGGCAAGAAGATTGGGAAAATCTACTAGCAACTGCAGCCCAACCTGGTAGCGCACTTGAGCAATTGCATGTCTTTGCATTAGCCCACATATTGCGAAGACCCATTATTGTTTATGGTGTCAAATACGTCAAGAGTTTTCGAGGTGAAGATATAGGTCAGTTTCATCAGATCGAGTGGAATATAAGATCAAATTATACATTTAATAAATGAATTTATCAAAAATGGTAATTTATCACGACATTTTATAAATTCTTCTCGGGGGCTTTTGAGATATAAAAGTACTTATAAAATCACAAAAAATGCACATTCTTCTTAATCAAAGTCAATCTTAAATAACTTAGAGTTCTGTTAAGTAATTATATCAAAGTTCATACCTTTGCATCACCCTTGCCTTGTTCACAATCTCCCATAATTTATTTTGGCAATGTTACCTTGTATTATTTAATTTTCAGCGGTTTTGACTTACTTGCAATGAAAAAAGTTTATTAAATATCTATAATTACAGGTTACGCAAGATTTGAGGGAGTTTATTTACCATTGTTGTGGGAACCATCGTTTTGTATCAGATCACCAATCGCTTTGGGTTATACCCGTGGCCACTTCACAGCTTTAGTTCCAATTGAGCCATACCCATCATCAAGAATCCCACCATTAGCTCCACATGCTAATGTCGGAGTTGGCGGTGTTGGTGCCATGCCACAAATGCAAATGCAAACAACATTTATGCCATTAATGGATCGTGATCGTAAGCTTTTACCGATTCACTTCCTAAGTTCTGAAGAAATTGGCCGTGAGGAAACCATATTAAAACAGTGGCTCGACGTTTGCACAACAGAGGGCGGTATTCTAGTAGCTCAGCAAAAACTTCACAAAAAACCCCTGCTAGTCGCGCAAATGCTTGAAGAGTGGCTCAACCATTACCGAAGACTTGCGTGAGTATATGGAAACTATTGAGTTACACATACTGACATATGGAAGTAAATTGTGATAAGAACGATGATGGTAAAAAATGATAAAATCTATTATGTTGAAAAATATTAATTTAACGTGTGTTTTCTTTCAACTTTTCCTTTATTATGGTAACGAATGACTGCGATACTTAGAATTAAACCACTAAAAAGTAAGGCCAAAGTATTCAAATAATTGGATAAACTAAAAATTAATATTTGTATGTGCCCACAATTTTTTCCACGATATAAGTTCAATCAGTTGAAAGTGTTTCAATATTATTTTCTGTCTATTTAATTCGGGATATTGAATAAGGTTTAATTTTTTGCCGTAATTATTAAACGTTTGCTACTAATCCATAAGTGATATAATTAGTACTTGGAAATTTGATCTGAGGTTCTGTTTGAATGCAGTAGAATGTACAAAAATTCTATTCTTGTTTCTTCATTCTATTCGAAAGAAATAGTCCTCAAAGATACAAGAAGTGAAGAAAAATTCGCAAAGGATTTTCAGCAATTGTGAAATTAAAGTGTTTAACATTGACTATTGTTGGAAAGTCCAAGGAACGTGTGAGAGTTTAGAGATTTTCTTTATGCAATATTTACATCAAATCATAAAAATCTGCTTCATTTAGCAAAAATATGATAACATCTTGTGATTTATAGTAATTTTTGACTGAGGATGATGAAGTGTGACAATTTAGGTAGTTATTAAATTGTATCCTATTTTCTGCACTTTTCATTTATTTCTAATACCGTTCCCTTTTAATTAACATGGATATAAATATGCTTTCGGTATAATCTATAATCTTGTTATAATCATGAAATTATTAATCAAGTTCTTTCATTTAAATTTTATGATACTACTTATAATAGAAATGTAAAAAGCAATTATGACGTATAACTTAAGATTATGAAAAATAAAATTACAATGTTTAATGTTGAAAAATAAGTAATTGCTCCATCTGTTAGGAGATAGAGTTAGAGTATACAGTTACAGATGCTTAAATTTCATTATCCGTTGAATAGTTGATCAGTAAATACCTATTGTGCCATTTTCACTTTGAACAGTTTTAAATGGTGAATCGTTAAGCAATACCAGAAAAAAACGTAATAATTATTAATGATGGGAAGTTTACCAACAAGAAAATCCCGTATTCTTTCAGACAGATGAACAATGCTCCATTTTCTCGACCAGCAACATTACAAGACTACAGCAGTGATGGGGATACGGAAGATGAATAAGAAAAGCTCAGATAATTGATAAAATTATGCAACTTGGTGAAAATACATTTGTTTCTCTCCAGTCAGCAAATTTAGAATGGTAAAAACGTCTGCACGGGTGCAGCGATATGGAAATACCAAGTCACTGTGCCTAGAATCATAGAGTACGTAATATGACTTGTATACAGTGCAAGTACGGAGTTTAAAACTTCAAGAATTACCCTCTCATTATATATTTGAATCCTTATTCATTCGCAATAGCGATTATACAATGAATAATTACAAATTAATATCTCATTAACTTATTAACTTATTCGAATTACTGTCAGCGAAGGTTTCATATTTCTTTCATTTACCTGCATAGTTTAGTTGTATATATTGCCAAACGGCAATAAAAAATTGAAGAATATTTGATCGTTGGTGAATTTAAGATTTTTTTACATCTTAAAATATGAGAAAATTTTATTCATTGTTGAACTAGAAATTAGGTAATTTCACCAAATTACGCACCACTTTGTGGTATTTCAGCCGTCCTAGAGAAAACGTAGTATCTATGTATACAGTATCTTGGACATAACTTACGCTCTTTTCTTTATAAATATTGCGCAATCAAGAGCATGAAAGATCATTGTCTTTTACGTCACTCAATATCCTGTAATGCAATACTAGGTTCGTACAGACTAAGTAATGAGCAGACGTACTCAAGTGTTTGTAACAAATGCATTACTCCTTTGAACTCGTTTTATTTTCTTTCTTGCACTGATACATCGATTTGATCCAGTTTTACTAGGGGAAGAAGAAACTAAGAACTCGATGTTTATACTTTTCTTTTAAATCATAACGCATTTTCAGTTTCTTGTTACATCCTTCTGATTTGACTATTTCGAACCTAGTAATAATTGGATGACAATTTATGGTTTTACTATTATTCATCTCAAATCTGTCATCTGAAATCGGATTTTTTAATATCTACGGTCATGCCAAGATTCTCCGCTGATTGATGGACTTTTGAATGGTATTTGGTACAAGTTTTCGATACTTCAAGATTTATTCTTCAAAATGAATATTCTGTAATGATTCTGAAAGTTCAAATGAAGTATAACCGTGCTCGTAAACAAAATATTGTAGAAACAGTATTAAAAGAAGGCATTCTGAACGTGCAACTTTCAAACTTTGATCTAATGATACTCCAAAGATTCATTTGAAAATGAATAAATTGATTTGTTGTAGAGCAATAGGCACAATTTAATATGGCATCAACTACCTAATAAACTTTGTTTTGGAAAATTGAATAAAAATAATAAAGATTCGACTTTTCGATACTTCTTTCGGAATACATAGCGAAAGAAAGGTATAACTTAAGATTCTATTTCAGTAACAAAATAAGAATTATACGTTATTAAAGGTTCAGTTTCAGTACTGGTACTGGCGAAGCGGATCCTAGAGACGAGAAATGGACAAAAATCATGATTTAAAGTCACGTTCAATATACAATGAATTCCATAGGCATACTGATCTTCCCTTTGGGCAAGATATTAACTGATAACTGAATTTCTTGGCTTTTTGTTTATTTTACGTGAATAGAATCGCATATTTGCCATGTATACAGATTGTACAGGTGAACTAATTCACATGGGTTTATAGTCTCATGTTTATCGGTGGTGTTAAATACATAGCGATTATAGAAGGATGGAAGCAAAAGATCAGCACTAAGTAAGAATAAGAGATGATACCTGCTGTGGTCGTATTGCTTGTATACCGGCTATTGAACTCGTAGTACAAGTGATCACTTATTCAAATGATAACACTAATCAAAAAAGTACAAAAAGCGCAGAAAACGTGGGTTTATTTACCAAGGTTTGCTTACTTCGTTCTTCGTTTTTACTAACTAATGTAGGATCTAGTCTTGTTAGCACTGTCGTTTTGGAATCACAATGTGATCTAATTTAGTAATTTTTAAAAACTCACGAATATATTAATTAAATAGAGAAAAGTATTAAAATAATCATTCATTTTTCGATTATTACGGTACAATCTACGAGTATAGCAACGATAAAAGTGCTGGAATCTGTATAATTTTTGTGATACATACATTGCAATTCCTGATCTTATTCGGATATACTCGGTTTCGTTAGTTAATGGAAACTTATCTAACAATACTGATTTTGTTGGATACCTCCTGTCGCATACCATTGGTGGTGTCTACGTTGAAAAATTACGAACATTATTATTTCAAGTTTATTTACTATCCAGAGTGTAAACTTTGGAGAATATGACCTGTGATGGAGATTAAATGAAATTATATATTTCCAGAGCTATTGTCATAGTATAAGCTATCTCGAAAATTATGTGATTTTTTCCTCTTCGGTGTTGCCGATGAGATGAGAATTATATTAAATGAGAAATAGAATTGTAAAATATGAAGAAAAGAAAAACAGATTTGTTAATCTTGTATTAGAGTTTGTTTATTGCCGTTGAAATTTTTTGGCCGAATAAAAAAACGGTAAAAAAATTATCATTTGAGTTGTTGCACGAGAGAAAAAAAATGTCATTTTTATATGTGCATCAAGCAGAGAAGCTTAGAATAATTGGATCGTAGTTTTTCTTATTCGTTGAAAAAGATGGTTGCAAATATTACAAACAATTGAATTTCACTGATTTTGTAATATGCAGGGTTAAATTCACTCTGTATAGATGTATGTACCTTAGAATAGGTAATGTCATATTGTTTTAGTTTGGAACCAGGCGTAATATTTGTTCAATTGAAACAAGAAAAAATATGAATCATCTATTTTAGGTGTCTCTAGTTTCTACACATATAAACATATTTCGCGCAAAGACCCGACTGACAATATATAACGGTATATTAATATAGATTATATGAAATGGATTATACTGAATAATATATCGATGTAAAATAATTCTATATTAAATTTTATTATTATTATTATCGTGAATAACTAAGTGTAAAAGAGAAAAAAAAATCCAGAAATTTTTTCATGGTGCAACCCAAAACCACTCAATGTAAATTGAACAATGCTAATCATATAACCATTACTGCGATACAAATACGTAGAAAATAAGCTATGGATAAAATTAACATGAAAAATTTTACACTATTTCCATCTCCTGTGATTTTATCTTCTTCAAAAATAGTATATACAGGACTCATTTGAGGCTTTTTCGAAAATTTCAAACTTTCAGTGTTTTCAAACGTTCAGTGTAAAACTGTATTTGTGTTTTTACCAATTGACAGTGGAATATCACTCACAGTGAAAGTTTTGTTCGATTCAAGCTAAATCTGAACCACTGCACAAATCAAGAAATAAAAAAAACTCAGGACCGAACGAACACAAATTCAGAAATGTCGGTATAAAAGTTATGTTATGAATACGTGCCTTTAGGCTGTTAACCGTTGAGACGTTGCTGTACATACATCACACAGATGTAAAAATTCAATACAATCCAGAAATGCCCCTTCTTCGTTACAACTCTTTGGTGGTATATTCTCTCTGGACTTTCCTCGTCCATTGGCTCACAGAATACGTAAAAAAAAGGACAACGTTGTTACTTTTATGGATTTTTATAGACTGAAGAACAGATTTAAAAAAAAATGTTTTCGTATCGTAAGGTGATTTAAAACGGTATTTTTTAAATATTTTTTACGATTGTCCTATACAACGACACATGCAAGGTAAGCTAGCAGGAAAGATTTTTAAACCGAAATTTGATTAATGATTTTATGGAATATTGATAGTAAAATTGCAAAATGCACTATAAATAATCGATGTTTGAAAAACAATGTGCAAAATTAGTATTCGAAAGAATTTATAGAATTGTTTCCCAACCGAATTTATAGTGAAACAGTAGTTGATTTTGTCTCTAACGCAAGTGAAACAATGGTTGCGTTAAGTGAACGTCAAATAAAATACACTCATTTACCGTTAAAAGTTAAAACTATATTAAGATTGGAGTAGGCTCATGTTGGTAAGGATATTGGTAATTGTCGAATACGCAATTAACATGGTGAATGAATCTAATAATTGGTCGAACCTAACAATGGTTATTTCAAATTTACCGGTAAGAAACTTGCTCACCGGGGTTCACACGAGTTCTTGAAAAGTGTGCCGACTCGTCACAGGCGAACCCCATTGGCCGTCAGCGGCGTCACCTATGTGTTTAAAGGTAGGGGTTTGAGGTCGAGAAATATAAGACTAGACTAGACGGGTACATGCAGCATATTTCGTATCGCATTATGCAAGCGATAAAATTGTCACTTCCGTCGCCCAAGACCCAAGCGATGGTTATTTTTAACAGCTGTAGAAATACCCTGGAAATTTCAATTCTCATAGACGAAATCAAAATTCGATTGAAATTATGCCCGGTGACACATAGCTCCCCCCCTCCCAAGTCGCCCCCCTCTATCGCAGTTGTCCCCACTCGCCATGCTGCCTGCGCGCTTCTAACTGTGCAGTGATGTCGGACAACGAACGTGCCGTGAAATGATTGTTCTTCGACTTTAAATGATTTTTCTATGTGAGATTAGAATATCTTTTTACATAATTGTGATTCGTGGTTTGTCATGACTATCTGAGATTTGTGGCTGATTTTTCTTGGTGTCTCGACTATTGTAAAGGGTTGAAAAATGGGTAAGTCCAAGTGCCGGCTTTAACTGTAGCCTGCATACGCCCCTACAAGATTGCTTGTACTAACATTCCTACCTATTATTCACAATATTCTGCTACTGAGACGCGTCAACGGTGACTGATGTTTTTACTATATCCGTACCAATACTGTAATTAGGAAATTATCTTGGATTGACCTTCCTGTGTTTGTTATTTGTCTTGGTTTATCCAATTCCCTATTATTTATCCCCTTTTTACGTTAGTATTGCTATTTACGTCTGACCTGCATTCCTATTCCAAGGGTTGGGCACATTTAATTCAATTTCTTTCACTGCATTTTCTCAAAGATTTTCTTCAGTTCGTAGTTGATTCCACGAATTTATGCATTAGCTGAATTATATCTTTTTATTCATATCATTCATTACAGTCGTAACCATGATTATTATCAATTAATTTTTCTCACGGATTGCGCGTTTATATTTGTGAGCCGTATGTATAGGAACCTAGATACGTGTATACACGTAGCACTTACAATAGAGGTCTCGGAGTCCTAATTGACCCGAAATAATCGTTACAGTATGAAAAACTTTGAATCAATATTCAAAATTGGCTATTGATTTTTCGTGCCCTATGTATCTCCAAATGTCTATGGCACAAGGGGTGCACGTATGCCATTGAATCATTATAACGCTGTATTGTCGCGATGTAGAAATACGGCGATTCTGGATCGCGAAACGGGTAATATTACAGATCTGGTTGGATTTCGGTGTATAATGATATTTGACGAACCACTTTATTCGCAGTTTGCGAACACGCGATGCTTCCTTGTTTTTTTCGGTTTATCCTCCTTACGTCAAATGCCCCATATTAAAGATCGAAAAGTTTAAAAATGTCTGTGCTAACAAGTTGCAGACGTTATACGTGTAATATACACGATACAAGCCATTATAGACCCACGTAAACGTACCTACCTACCTACACTTATGTACATACCTTATACCATTGAAACGGCACATTACGTAACGTTCAGGCACAGTGGACGACGGGCTTATTTAAGCTATATTTAAAATTGCTTTATCTAAATTTCGAAGAATCTGATAAGATAAAAGGTTTTCGTAGACTTTGCCAATGGCATGTTTGTTGGCGATACATAGTTTTAGTTTAGTATGTGCCCAGTGTAAACGTGCTGGTTATTAACCTCCTGTTTATTATTATACACAAATACATACGGTATGTTATGATCTAAAATAGAGATTTCTAAGTCTGTAGAAAATGAATCTCTGAGCCGATGTCTTACCGAATGCCACAACCATTGATACCATTCAGCACGATGTAGTTAGATGTTCTTTTAGTGGTATACGCAGATGGTATCAAATTCGCTATATTCGCATCTTAGGACGAGAACCGAACGGACGCTATTCATAATGACTGGGTTACAGAGAAAACCACATGAATGTAACGATTCGTTCATATTCAAGTTATTACACACTACGCTCCGAGAAGTTTGTAATTCAAGACGTTGCAATCTTATCTTTACTTAGAGTCAGATAGCGACTGGATATTTTATACAGTTCGTTATTAGCAAGTACTATCAAACTGTCGATGGAACTAAGAACAAATAGTGATTGATTTCGATGTGAAATTGTTTTCATTTCAAAAGAGAATAGCGTGTTACATTTTTTTTTTCAACGTTTCACCTGTAAAACTAATGATTGCATGTAATTTTTTTGTAATTGCATCTTTCGTACAGACATTTTCATCGAATGTCTATTTGTGGTATTTGTAACGTTATGTATTTGTAAAGTTATATTTGCAATCCCCTGTCCGGGGGAGTTATATGCTACGATATATCAGAAAATGGTAAAATCAACACGAATGATGTCACAACTAGGAGAAATTTGCTTATCATCGCATATCTCAAAATTTTTTACTTCCGACTGATCACGAAGACTCTTGTGATTTTTACCGTTAGCCGAACTATAAATAATCCTTCCCGGTGTAACATAGTCGAAGGTCGAAAACTTGTATGAAAAAGTATACGCAGTCTCCGTCAATCAATCGTGTCTAATGGCGAAACGAAAAATGTCCATACATCCAGTGCCTCGAATGAGATGAGGTTGGAGTTCTATGTGACGTGGAGTTACACGTTACGTTAGTGTAACAATACATATTTTGGGACGATAAATCGTTGTTTCGCAACTGCCAGATTGCCTGAGATTTGGTACACTGTAATCATGAAAAAAATACTCATATTCTGCAAACTTCAACTACTTCTGTCTCATTGTAATTTGCGATATGGCGGTTATGTCTGAACGTATCGTCATGTAAAACAAGTCGGTTGTGAAGTCGCGTTATGAAATTCTGGGACTTTGAATGAAGAAGGGTGGGCTGACGGATGGTGCGCAGGCCAACCATGTTTATCCTGCAGCAAATTAGTTGTATTACGAAGCAATTGGACATTGCACGAAATTGAGGAGGAAGATTCAAGTGGGTATTTTCAGTCTGCAATTTTTGCTGCATTCACAAGAACGGTATTAGGTAGTGCGAGCTTCGTACATCCTGAGGTAACCTCGAGTTACCAATTATAACAGTTAATCGTTTGGATTGTTTTTCACGCCTTTATCTTATCGCTAGCGGGTTAGAGCCGAGGCAGACGAGGTGTGGAGTCGCCGCCGCACCTCGAGAAATACGTGCGTCCCTCACCTTCGGACTTACATAACTGCCGTAGGATTATTGCTGGAAACAACATATAAACCTGCGTGAATCATGTATATATATATATATGTATATATATATATAGCAAAAATATAAAATCTCTTATTCCTGGTGCGTGTGTGTGTATATATATATATGACATGACATGACACGATTCACCTAGGTTTATATGTCATTTTCAGCAATAATCCTGTTGCACTTATGTGAGTCTGCATGTGTGAGCGTGCGTGTGTGTGTGTATACCAAATGAAGACCAAGATGGACGAAAAGCTTACCTCGATGGAGAGCAAAAATATAAAATCTTCTCCCGGTATAGGTGTGGCTGATAATAATAATAATAATCAGACAAAAAGTGCCGAGGATACAAGGAAGCTTTTCAAAAAGCGTGAGAATTTCTACCATTATCATCCGTGTGTCAGTGCAATGTTCAACATAGTTTTAATACTAGGTCTGAGCTTACGATACGCTTCGTAGACATGATTTTTTTTCCGTATTACAATTACCATTTTTTGGTGGAAATGTACGTAATGTTACGGAATATTCAAGTACCTTGGGTATGATGACGAAACGCCGTAAAGGTGTCCTTGTACTGATCATTTAGCATTATACGAAATTTGTTAATATGCAATTATAAGAGGCTACGTATGTAAGAATCGTACACAGTTGCTAGAAGCTGACATTACAGCCGACCTCAGAAGTGCATTAGGTTATTATATTTGACCCCACTTGACAGCATCCTATTTAACTCCATGTCTGAATTGTATTAACATATCATTAAGAATTATAGTGGCATTTGGTCACATATATTTCGCATGTGTTAAAAAATATAGGAATGAGTTCAGGAACGAGAAAAAAGAGTGAAAACGAAAATAGCAGCGCGGAAACAGTAATTTAGCCAGTCCGATGAAGAGTTCAGCGTTTACAACATATGACGTCATGTTAAGTGTTATTATGATGTCACCACGTATTTTTAAACCGTTGTAGCGAGAAGGCTTAATACATTATACATAGATATATATACCAACAAGCATATACATGCATATACTGGATACTTATATGTGTACGGTTTCGATTGTTTACGCAGTTATGGATATTTGCTCTCGATTCGCTCCTTCTTACTTGTTGCACCAACAATTGAAGGCCTATTGCAAATACCGAAAACGGGTAAAACATTGATAATTATCCACTTGAAACTCGAGTATATGCAATTTTACGTATTACTGAAACTTTTAAAAATATCAGAGGTCAATTGTGCCCCACTTGTAGAGTTCGTCAATTGGTTGATGAATGAATCTGCGATTTGATCAATTAAAAGACGATAAAAGTACGTAACAATGAAAAATATCGAAAGTACACCGTGTCGGAGTATAAAGGCAGATCACTCTGTGCCAAATTCTATGAGCACATCATGAACCGCAGAATTGGTAAAACCACTGTATAATCACTCGTCAATTTTATTTTGGAGACAATTTACTGCTGCATAATTTGAAAATTTGTGTCAACCACCAGCGATAATTAATACAACGGATGTCGAAATCCTCTGCGAATATATAGGAACTTGAACAGGATCTTGAAATCGACAAAGTCCTGATTTTTATTGTTCAATATCGTCATGAAATTCTTCTCCCAGTGTCGTCGACTGCCTTGTCGACTTTCACGGTGTTATATCTATAATGTCGAATGTTTTCTCTTTTTTTGTCGGATGTGGCCCAGTACGCCTGATCACGGCGTACGCGAGCATTGAAATTCTTGCGGCTGTTCAGAATAACATGACATACCTGATTTGTTAAATCTTTTCCAGATACATTATACTTTATTTATTCGAAAAAATTTTCTATACGAAACCTTTTTTACGTCAAGGTGGTTGTAACGGAAATTAAAAAATGAGATAAGTTGTTGATATTTACAAGAGGCATTCATCCGCAAAATATACGTCATCTATTAAAAGTTGATATACTTTTACTATTTCATTTCTGATAAAATAGGGTTCGGAGTTCGTATCTTAAACATATGCTTAGATAGAAATTGCAAAAAATAAGTGAAATTGTCGTACCCCTCCTTGAGAAAAACATTTGACATTCATATCAAAACATATTAGATCATGTATTGTATTTTTTTTCATAATTAGATAACGTGTTCATAAGTTTTCATCGTGCCATATATGAAAAATATTCTAAAGTAAGACTGTGAGGTATAAGCGACTCTGCACCTCTTTTGCTCTCTTAGAAGGAACCTTCACGCGTCACCGCGCGTTTCACTCGCACTATTTCGCCGCGCCGCACGCTGGCCCGCTTACGTAGTTGTCATGATTTTGACGTTACAACCTCCTTAACTCCGCGGATTCGACAACTCTATTCACATGGAAGATTGGGAAAATTAGAGAAATTTTCAAACTAATGATAATATTGGATAACTTTGATATAAAGCCTGTAATACAGTTTTATTGTCCTAGTAATTTGCCCATTGCAAAAATTACTTGTTTGGGATCCACTGTATACAAGGTATCCCGTTTTAAACGAGTCATGACGACATCTTGAAAACTGAGCGTGGTTCACGAAAAAGTTTTAGATCAAAGTTGTTCGGTTTCAAATGCCAAAGCTGTTGAATTATTATATAAAACTATTGAGAAGTTGACGTGCTTGTAGGTCGTGCCGAATTTAAGAAATCGAAATAGGGTTGGCATCGTATCTTGCCAGTCATCTCAAACGTCAAATACTATTTGCTTTGAGAATGTTGAATATTATTTGTTTTGATAACGTTTGGGTTGGCTGTGACGGTATACGATCACTGAACTCTCATACGATTGTTGCATTTCAGCTGATACTACAGCGGATACGATGCTTAACCTAAAATGCGAGCTGTAACTCCAGTTACTTAAAAAGGCGTATGTATCGTTCCGCAGATAGAGAACCTCACTGTACACGTCCTTAGTCAACGTTGAAATCAACAAAATAAGCAGTTCTTAAATACAATAAAAACGGGCACGTGACATATCGTGAAAAACTACAGCAGTGCTAATAATAACATATAAGGGATACAGCGATACCCGAATTCCAACTTTTCAAGTTCCCAAAAAATCTATGAGGTTGAAGTTAATAACTTTACTGTAACAAGGCTTGTTTAAGAAATATCGTTACTTCGCACCTTTAGGATTATCTGAGTAGACCACAATGAACAAAATATATTCATAATTTGGAAAACCAACTTCTTGAAAGTCATTCCTACTTGAACTTTAATTTGTGAAAAAACCAAGTTTGATTTGCGAAAGGTAGTTTACTAAATGTGACGTAGTACATAAATAATTTACTGCTTTCAATAAATGTGTATTGTTACACGCAGTATTTTGTCAAGTAGTACGCACTTGTCACAAATTTTATAATTTTATTAATGTAAATGCTTCAATTAAGTCCGCATTATCCACTGAGGTTTTCTTGGTAACATTTAGTCAGGTTAACTTACGGTTAGGTTATAGCATTGAATGATTTGTTATTGAAGTATACCGTGGAACTGTGAAGTATATATATTACGTGTCAAGACTCAATTTGCTGCTGAATGTTTCCTGCACTTTAGCAGATAACTGTCAGACGATAGACTGAAGAATTTAGTCAGCGCATGAGATTTTCTGTGCATTCAATGTGCCTAGTTATTGTAGACAAGGAAGTATAGGTAGGAGATCCAACTTGGCTTATATATCTATCGAGTAACTACATCCTATTCAAGAGAGTCAGCTCTGGGCAATATTCCCTGCAGCTTCAGGGGGCTAAGTGGGCCAAGTGTTCGGTGGTGAAATACATAGTTTATTGATGAACGAACACTGCTGTGGTGCCTGGTCGATAATAGTACATTTACTGTCTGTCAATACATCAAACAAAGAAGGGTAACATTATTATCGGTATGGCAGTTAGCTGTATCGGCACTACAGATCGCTTACTGATCTACAATCGTTGATGTAGGTATAGTAGCTAGCCGTACTGGCACTATAAATCGCGTACTGATTTATTACAATCGTTGATGTTGACAGGTTACCCGTTACCTCTCTTTAATAGAAGAAGAACTCAATAGCATCTAGAAGTGGGCCCTATTGCGGTGGCTGCGAAAACGCCGCTCGCAACAAGGTGATACCCAGAAAAATGCAGATATTGTCTGATAATACGTCCGATGAACTAGCAACACACAACCATTTTGTTTTCTTATTCGACAGTCTTGTGGTATACGACTCAATTCCTGAATCTTCCTTGCACAGTAAAATGTATAAATGCCTTAAACTTTCATTTAACTTGTTTTCGGTCCGAAAGAAAATGCGAGTTCAATTCTATACGAATTCTGTGACAATGACTGGCGATACAAATGACGTGAGAACATAGTATGCATTGTCACATGTATATTATATTATAATTCGTATAAAATTGAAGTCGCATTTTCTTTCGGACCGAAAACAAGTTAGCTGGAAGGTTAAGACATTTATACATTTTACTGTACAGCTATGTTGTGAATGGCGTTTCCGGAATCACCGAATTCCACAACCGAAATCGGTCGTATTTTTTTATGAGCTGAGGCATTGGATGGGACCAGGAGTCCAGCCTCCTTGAGAGTCATCCAGAGTGGTCGCCATCTTTGTTAGTTGACGGTAGAGTTGACTGGTGGTCAACGTAAGAACTTCCTCGGTCGGGAGCGTACATATGTGTAAAATAATTTATGGTACCCATAGGGTCCCAAATTTCTGAAATTTTTTTTACGAGAACATTTGCAGAACATCAATTCCTTGGTATCAAAGACCGATTCAGTCGTAATGAAGTATAGTTTTTTACGAGTAAGAATTTCTTCTCTGCATGCACGATGTAAGGAGACTATAGTGTGTAGATGTTTATGTTTACCCTTTTCAATCTTTTGCTTCCGATGAGAAGCCCGTTAGACGGCAATGCCGTCTAATAAATGAGATGCGGGTGTGCAAATCATTAATTTACGAGAGAATTTTGTTGAGAATATGTAAATTTGAACAACTGGTGAATTTGAAAAATTAACGACGGAGCCAGGCATCGAACCTGGAATCTAGCGATGCTTTACCGGAGACTTACTCCACTAGACCACCTAGCCGCCCTGACTCTGTTGTCATTAATTTCTCTCATAACCAGTGAGTTCAAATTTGTTTTCATGTGCCCGATAGTTTTTTACTTCTCTTTGTACCCATGTTGTATTCTGGGATAGAAAGCTACTCTACATCTAATCAACACATGTAACAGCACGAGCAATGCAAAAGAATCAGTCATTAGCAAACTTGTTGATCATTCATAGTAATATTTGCTTACACAGGGTATTATTTGACATAATAACATAGCCTTACAATGGTCTTTAAAAAGAATAGGATTAACAAATAGATTCATCAATATTTTGAAATAGAACAGAAGTACGCATTTATGTTTGTATCGAAGTATGCAGGATAATTACTTGTAATTTGTTTTATTCTACTACATATCTTGCAGAGATCACAGTCTTTTTCATAAGTTATGATTAGCAATAAATCTCACGATCATTGTCATATCATAGTTTAAAAAATTTGCGAATAATATTTTCAAAAATAGTTCCACAAGAATATCATATATCATTAGGGAGGTCCTTCAAAAGCTTATCTTGAAAAGGTCGACTCAAAAAAAAAAAAAAAAAATAGGAAAAACTAACGAATTTCGGAGATAAACAAAAACACTCGGCGACGATGATCGATCGCCAACTTCTAGTAATACTTAATGAGCGCAAGTTGGGAATAATGAATAATTGCTTTGTAATTAAATTATAAATGATTTGTCTCTTTTTTGATCTACAATATTCACAGTATTTTTCTGCCAAGTTTTGAATTATTTCAGGAGTGTCAACGTACATAACTATGATTTTTTTTCTTTATTTCCCCTCTACATTGGGAATACTGTTCAAATAGCTGATGTAATATTTCATTTTTGACATTGATGATTCGTCGTCAGTGATTATTAGCGGTTTCTGCCCAAATTTGAAACTCAAAATGAATTTATGCAAATAAGCGCCCATTCTTGTTTAACTAGAATGCTGAAATTTGTTACCAATTTTACTAGTTTTTTTTGGAACCGATCTAGGGGGTGCAGAGCCGGTTCAAATTCAAAAATGACTTTCTTAAGTATCACTTTAATAAATATACTAAACAATGCTACATGCTTTGCTTCTTGTACTGTCAAGCTGGTGGTCCTCTTAAAATCAAGCGTGTACGTGAATAAGAAACGATTATTTCGAAAATTGCTCTCCAATATCTGATATGAGTTGTAATTTGAGTTTGAAAAATAAGACGTCACTGTGGTTAACTCTTAATCTTATCTTACTTCCTGTTATAGATATTCAAATTTGCCGCATTTCGAGTACCTTTGTCCCAGAGTTGCCCGGTGGATTTCTCCGGAAACCACCTAAAAATCATAGTGCGTTCGTTGACTGAATGCTTTCCCACCAGTGTTTCCCACCTGTGAATTTTTGTAGTGTTTTGGCGTTGCGTCGCATTGGTAGAAAATGCGCCAAAGTGTGTAGATAATCGGAGATGAGAATATGTATGCTTTCACAATAGGTTGTGATGCCAAAACCTCTCCGGAGTTGATGTGTACAATTTCAGTTAATAAACATGCTGAAGATGTGGCAAATGTGGTGCAACCTTTAGCCGTTACCAAAATTCGGAGCGCTATGACTGCGAAAAATCGTCCGTACGACAGTATTCAAAGACGTTTGGATTCGTCTGGTTAATAGCTACAAGTTTGGTTTGGATGGAAAAATTCGGCTGCCATTTAAGAAATTGATTCTTACGAAGATTTCTCGATTTCGGCGCGACCTGCAATCACATCACCTTATAAACTTGTATCTAAGACATTGTTGTGTACTACGCCGTGACTGAAGAATTTAAAAACGGTTACTCGTGGACAAATTTTCGTGAGTAGTACTCAACGGATAAGTGGGTTTGCGGCTATAAGAAGCTGTGTTAGTGGCTCGGTAGTTCCTTTATCGGCGTGAGTCGTTTAACACGCAATCCTTTAAGGGAGTGCCCTGGTCGATGTCGACATTGACGTACACCTATATCTTCATATATCGAAGTGCGCATATCGCAAACGCAAAAAAGAGTTCAACAGCTACATTCTATACACAATTGTGATGAAAAACACTGTCATACACCTTCATTTGACGAAGAAATAAAGAAATGGTATGGCTTTCACGAAATTGCAATAGTAAATTCGTAGAATTCATGCCATTTTTTTATTCCTGCGTCAAATAAAAATGGATTGGAGTATTTTTGTTTAGAATTGTGTATAGAATGGGACTGTTGAGCCCATTTTTTAATTGTGAAACGTGGACTTAAATATTTGCAGATATATAGTTCAACCTCGAAATCGACTACGGCTCCCTTCTAAGAAATAAAACCCTATTATAGCAATTACCTTTAACAGTCTTCAGTCAACGACTATGCTCAGTTTTCGAAATATATCAATGTTATGTTTTGAACGGAATACTCTGTATATTACTTGTCGCATAATGATGCTCTTTAACGCATCCCTCCCTCGCCCCGCATAAGCTATCCGAGAGACATATCCAAAAGGGTATAGCGGGACTGGTAGTGATTATTGCTATCATCATTCTTGTTGTTATTGTTGCAGTCATTATTATTATTATTACTGCTACTACTACTCCTACTAATACTACTACTACTACTACTACTACTACTACTACTACTACTACTTCTACTATTATTACTATCATTAGGTGAATTGTTTTGTAGCAAAAATAAACTAGATATTTAGGAGTATTTTCGTTTGTAGAAGATCGGTATTTAAAAATATCGTAACGTCACAGCTGGATAATACGAGTAGCTCTTGCTAAAGTTATGTTTTCCTTGAGGGTAAATGTTTCTTTTCATGTCCTGAACTTTCGGTCCATCAGGTTTGATCAAACGGAATTCTGTGGTAAATAATTAAAAGGTCAATACAATATTTAGCCACAATTTCACCATTAATTCTTATCATCAAATAGCTGATCACGTATAATTTATCATCAGAATTTTTTATATTTGTAGCAACCCAACTTTTCAATTAATTGTAAGCCTGATCGATTGGAATTATATGTACATTTATTTGAAGAATAAATGACGAACTTTGAACCTTTAGAAAACACGGACTTTCATTTTTTTCCTGTAAACTTGAAAATGTCTGTATTATTTGCTGTGTGAAATTGCATGGAACAGAATGAAATTTAATTTTGGAAACTATGGCAAATTCTGTAAATGTCGAGCATATTTTTGTAATTATTACGTTATGCCATTTTTGTTTTACCATTTCGTACTTAAAAACTACCTATTGGAGAGAACTATTTCAACAATATATTCCCTTTTTTACTGTTGATTATTAGAGGCAGATAGAGCAGGATAAATTATTATGGTAATAATTTTGAACTTGCATGATTAATATATCGCATAAAATAACAGTCACATATTAAGGGACTAGGAATATAATGTTTCGTTTCATATAGCACTATGTTATTATCCCCTTGTTATTACTTTTACTAGTATACCTACCTCCTCTCTAAGCTGAAAACCTTCATTTCTATTCATATGAATGCTAAATACCTATGTCGAATGTACTAATCAGTTCCAACCAATGATATATTTGACGTTACAATTACTAATTACCGACGATTACGAGTGATGGTTGAAACACCTGTTCATTAAATACTTGGCTGTTTGATACTCACCCCAAGTATTAACTAATCGTAGGTCGATATAATACGTTGTATTATTATAATTTTGCTCGTGATGATAGTTGATTGTACAGGGTGTAATTCATAATGTCATCGTTTGAAATTCATCCGCCGAAACGATCAGAACAAGCTTTTGTTTATACTGCATCTACTACAAGTCATCTTTCACAGGTCTTTTTTCTTCTCGTTTCATTCATCAAGGCTATCGTGGAAAGTATAAATGCACTATTAAACACCCAAAAGATTGGATTTTGGAAACCAATGCTTCAATGTGGTGCTTCAATTTACTCCATTATTGATCCATTTGAAATATTACTAAAATGCTTCTTAAAGAAATACTTAAGTTTGTTGATTTTTCTATTGTTTTGTATGATGTTCATCATGACCTTATGTGAGGTCGACAAAGAAGTGTGTTGCTTCATCTGTATTCAAATAGGAAAATACTTAATCAATTCCAGACCCCGTCACTTACAAAATATCAATATTAGACCGTGAACATCATATTATCTATAATATCATATTTGAGGGTAGTAAAAAGGGTAGATCAAAAGTGAAAAGACAGTTTTCATTTTTTGCATAGAAATCCTTCTCTATTTGCAGTAAATCTACTTAAATAAATGACAAATTTGTTCAATCAATCTACGTGTAGTAAATTGAGTTTTATACTACTATCAAACTACAGAAATTTTAAATTGCGATTTTTTATGAATTTTTTCTTCTAGGTAAAACTCTCTGCCAAGCTTGTAATAAGAAGTGTAGCGGAGAAGTTCTACGAGTGCAGGACAAGTACTTTCACATCGGTTGCTTCAAGTGTGCGCAGTGCAATTCCAGTTTAGCTCAGGGTGGATTTTTTGCTCGTGAAGGCTCCTACTATTGTACTAAGGTAACAATTAAGATCACAGTATTTAATATCATATGGTTTGCTATTGTCTATAAGTATTGTATTCTTGGATAAAATAATCATAGGTCGAAATCACTGCTGGTTCAAACATAAAATACTGCAAGGTTTAAATGTATAATTATGTGATTAAGAATATTGGTGATACATTAAAATGAAGTTAATGTAAAATAATTGAAACCGTGTATACAATGTTTAACTTGGTCACTTTTAATCATTTTTTTGTATATAGGATTATCGCGAGCGCTGGGGCACTAAATGTGCTGGTTGTGGCGAGTATGTTGAAGGTGATGTTGTAACTGCTGGAGAAAAACACGCATTTCATCCTAACTGCTTCCACTGTCAACGATGCCGGCAACCATTGCTTGGCCAAGGAGCTAAGGTCACATTGGTACAAGGTATGCCAAGCTATTCACTCCTCCAGCAGTTTTAATTATGAAGAATTAAGTTTCTGGTGGCATGATATGTAAAATACATAAATTCATAATTTGTACCTGCCTCTTGTGGCCTTATAATTGGTCAGTTGATAAACAACTGGCAATGCCGTAGCTACGGATTATGAAGCCTGGGGCTGATCAAAATGCCAGCACTCCAACTCTAAAAATGACAATAAAACTTAGTCCGTACGCCAAGTACGTTTGAGTATGGAAAACAAGATCATTCGATAGATCATTTTAGGGTAATTCCGGGTGAGATGGCCATAGGTGAGAGATGGCCCACAGTATTGTCCAATATAGTAAAGTACATAAGAAACTATACTGTGAGCCATCTCTTACCTATGGTCATCTCACCCGGAATTACTCTACATTTAGTTTTTTTGTTAGTAGTTTTCTGATACGAGAAACCCAGATCTAATATATTTTTTTTCTTAAAATGGTCCGCTTTACACATGGTGTAAGTATACAGGGTGTGCTCTAAACGGAGATAGGTACGCATCAGTAGTCGAGCGTGCATCAACAAGATGGCGCTAACCGCTGCCCTGCTGTGTACTCGGTTGCCTACATGTCGGCGCTTAGTGAAATTTTTTTAACCGGTCACATCTCGCGAACGCGACTTCGGAGACTACATGTTCCGTGGGTTAATTTTTACATACCTCGACCGCCTCTATATTCCCTATCAGTTTGGTCACTAGATGCTGGGTTACCCTGTATAATTACACCATGGTTTCATACATTTTTTTGTTTTTCTTTTTACCCTCAATAGTTAGTGATGGAATTTATCTTGATTGTTGACTGCAGTCTGAAGGAGAGTAACGACTATAATAGTCAGTTGTTATACGAAATATTTATTTCTCTTCTGATGATTATCATATATTTTGGACTTCTAACAATCAACATGTAGTTGTTCATGGTTGGTGTAACAGCTGCGAAATGAATTCAGAACGTATTTCTCTACTGTCGAAAAACGTCAGGAAAGAAATAAATATTTCGTTTAACAACCGACCGTTATGCCTGTTATTCTCCTTTACACTTGATAGTTATTGAAATATTTGAAATCGAAATTTACATTTCTATATGCTTTCCTTACTTCACTTTGTCATTCATACTGCTACTGAATGTTTTATCATCATTATGTAGGTAACTATTAAAGATAGGAAAAAAGTGAGCAAATCGATATTTATTAAAATTCTATTAATAAAAACCAAAATTTTAAGTGTGCACCTTTTTGGATTTGTCAGTTTATTCGTATAGCACTTACAGTTGAACCACTATAGCACTATAAATAATTAAACATTTATAACAAAGAAACGGGCCATTTGCAGAGAAAACAAGTCTTAGATTTGAACATTCAGTTTGGACATCATTTATAGAACAACTTGTTCTTATTATGTTGAATGCAGTAGCGAAAATATTTTTTTGCAACACCTGCATGGAAAGTCCATTTTTATGCACCATTTACAAGCACCGAAAGTAGTCTTTTATACACATGTGCGGGAAAAACTTTCGCGCATTGCTAGGAGTGTCAGAAAAAAAACTTCGCACATTGCCGGCGGTATAAGATAAACCTTCGCACATTGCTAGCGGTGTGCGAAAAAGACGGTTCGCGCGGTCTGTTAGAAGTCCGCTTTTCCAAGGTTTTCGGACTTTTTGATACTTTGACTGGTTTCATTTTATTATGTCGGACTTTCCATTACAGGTGTAACAAAAAATAGAGTTCGATACACGTGCGAAAGTTGGCAATACATATCTCGCGTGATTGCGCCACACTCGCCCTTCAACTCGTCTACGGGCTCGTGCTGCGCCTTCACACTTGTGCGGGCATTGCCACCTTCGCGCACTAGTATCAAAAAACACTATTGTTGATTTCGTTTCAAAAAACCTGCAAAAAAGAAGCAACTAGTAGTAATGTCACCACGTGATCCAGTCTGTTAGTTTAGAATCCCATAGCCTTAGTGCCTTTGCACCAACTGTAAGTACAGGGCTTCCGAGTGTGTTAGCTAGTTCTATTTCATACCTATGTATTGTACATACAGAAAATACATTTTGAGTTGTTAACGGTACCAGGCTAATCATATTTTTTTTTTTACCCTGGAGAAACAGTGCCCCCTGCAAAAGAGCACCCTGCTTGCTGGCCTTTAGCTATGGTGCTGATTGATTGGCGTACTGATTATCGGTAGCTGCATTACCTTTCTAATGCTAAAGAATTAAAACCACTTATTGCACTCTTCATATATTAGTTGGGAAATGAGTTAACGAAATAAAAATTGTGGAAGTGTAATAGAGTTTGTCTATTCAGTTCAGTTCTTGGGTAATTTGAAATGCTCAATACTTTCGAGGCACTTGGCAACATTCATTTGGTATATGGGAAAGTGCTATACAATTGCAGGATAGCTGTGCGTCTTTACTAGGAAAGATTTCCCAACAGACTTCACCTTTGTTTGCACATTTTCAAAGGATTCGGTCAACGAATCTCTGAAGTTAAACAAATGGAATTGATGTATTAGTAGACATGCGTGCGCGGTACAATTTCAAGTGAATTTGCTCGACTGTCTGGCTGCAGAGCCTACCTGCGGGCATTGGTTCTGAACCCCTTTTGACGGGCTACCTGACCACGGGTTACCTGTTAAACATATCTTGTCTTGGCAACCCCTATAACCTTTTAAAGTTTGATATCACTACTCTGAAATACCTTGTATAACAGTTGGAACAAACGTGTACATGAGTCAAAATGCATCTAGCATGATAGCAATTTCAATAGTATTTCAACATAGTATATACAAAATCATTTTTTATGCAGAACGAAAATGTTTCACGAGCATGAAACAGTTTAGTTAATTTAATGTGATATTACACTTGAAAGGATTGTCACATGCGCCTTTTTCGTACCATAATATCGTGTTGTGCACTCTATATCATTAATTTCTTGGCTTATCCACCGAAAAAACTGCTATTTATTCATATTCAATAATTATGCTTTTCCTTAAACCATAAATATTTCTTCACAAATTCAAAGTAATATGTGAAAATTATTTTTACCAAAGGGCAAGCATTGTGTCATCGATGCGTCAGTATACCGGTACGGGAGGCTTCTACTCCAATAAATAACAGTGGACCCCCGCCAGGACTAGAAAGCCAGATTGATCCAGGTGCCTGCGCTGGGTGTAGACAGCAGTTACGAGAGGGTCAAGCTTTGGTAGCCTTGGATCGGCAGTGGCACGTTTGGTGCTTCAAGTGTCATAGTTGTGATACTGTATTGCACGGAGAATACATGGGCAAGTATGTATCGATTAGTCTTTTACCATCATTCCAATTTAACTGAACAGTCCGAAGATTAGATAACGTAGATTAAATTTCACTTTATTTCGTTGACGTGGAAGGAAATGTACACAGTATTTCTGAGTTTTTACAACATCTGAGAGTCTTTTTTCATTTCGATATCTAATTAGGGATGGGGTACCGTACTGTGAAAAAGATTACCAGAAGCAGTTTGGAGTCAAGTGTGCTTACTGCAGTCGATATATAAGTGGAAAAGTATTACAAGCTGGTGAAAATCATCACTTTCATCCAACATGCGCGAGATGTACGAAATGTGGAGATCCTTTTGGGGACGGAGAAGAGATGTACTTGCAAGGCGGTGCTATTTGGCATCCCCGTTGTGGACCTGGACCTACTGGCTCTAATGGCATTATTAATGGTCATGCAGAGAACCACGTTCATACTCCACATAGAGATTCAGAACGCATTTGCAGTAGTGCTTCAGAGATGCAGGTAAGTTGTTTTATTCTGTCGAGTTTTTCAGCTGTAGAGTCTTATCCGAATTCGAATAATTGAATTATGATTATCTAACCATCTGAAGGGTCCCAAGTAAAGTTTTAAGATTTATTTCTAAGAACGCATTTTACATTACGCTAAGTGTACAAGTTTTTACTTGTTATTGAGTTTGAAAAGCAAAGGGCCTAGCCGGGGTTGCACATGAAACATGCCCCTGAACCGATGTGGATTTACTATACGCCACATTTTAGAGCTACCTCAAAAACCTGCTTTGCCCAAGTTTAAAACCTCTATCTATATTATTACGCTGGAAACTCGGAATAACGTGGATTTCCGTTTTTTCGCAATTACTACGCCATTTTTACTGTAAAAAATATGAAAAAAATTTTCGCGAGATATCGAACATTAGATAAATAAGAAATTGTTGCTGCGCGAAAATTATAAGGCCTGCAAAGGTATTAAGTAGAATTTTCGAAACCGAGCAGGTCAATCCTGTTATCAATGATGATAGTGATGAAGACTGAATACATTATGTTGTACACATTTTTTACATTATGTAATTTCAAATCTGTTTGATATACTTCTCAAACAGATGAAAAATTATTAAAGCTAAAATATTATAAAACCAAAAATGAATTTGTTCATTCATTCAGTAAATAAGGGAATATTTTTAACTATGTGAAAGAATCATGAGATCACGAAAATGTGTCCCCCAGATGATTAAGTTGACATTGAGTTACTTTTCCCCCAAAAAACCATTGAAAAATTAGTTTTTAATTTTTTTAACAATGGCGCACCTTTCCGAAAAATCTGAAAAAATTACAGAAAATCAAAAATAACGCAATGAACATACTGTAAAAAAAAGAAGCTAGTCACTCTTCAAACTTAATAAGAGATCGACAATTTAAACCTCAAAAGATTTTTCACAGCTCGAATTTGGTCCGAAAAAATTCGAAAAAATTCTGGAGTATGTACATCGATATCCGCCAGATCTTCAATTTTTTTTTCATATTTCTTACAGTAAAAATGGCGTAGTAATCGCGAAAAAACGGAAATCCACGTTATTCTGAATTTCCAGCGTAATAATATAGACAGGGGTTTTAAATTTGGGCGAACCAGGTTTTTGAAGTAGCTCTAAAATGTGTCGTATAGTAAATCCACATCGGTTCACGGGCATATTTCATATGCAACCCCGGCTAGGCCCTTTTCGTAAATGAATTGCATCTGATGCAAGTAATTCATACTGCTTGTTATTTTTCTTTAAAATCTTGAAAGGGCATCTGACTAATACATAAAATCGGTATTCTTCTATAATAATGTATAATCGATGTTATCCCATAAAAATTTACACATAAAAACAGAAACGTCGAATTCCGATTATACCATTTTTTAAATTGTTACTCATTTATATGAGAATATTGGCGTAAAACCTGACATCAGATTTTGAAAAATGCTAACCCTACTTTTGCAGTAGTTCGTATTCATTTTCGAGTTCTAACGAGTACGAAAGATTTCAAGTCACACGCTATTCACAATATCTCAAATATGTTTCTGGATCATTTTATTTGAAGATTTAATACTTTTTCTTAGTTTGAGGTCCGTATATACAACAATTTGGGCGATGCAACTGCGTACAAACGGAGTATAAATGATTGCAAGAAAAATATATACTTTTTAAAAGTCGTGCGTAATGTTCATATACATGGTATCCCATTTTAAAAAACATGATCAGTCATAATAGAAAATAATTGTTTTAAGAAAAAGTGTTTTATCTAAAACTTGTATGGTTTTGAGGGGGATGTTAAATAATGCAATGAGTTGAAAGCCAGGTGACCCATCTTTCGAGAAATTTCAATCACGTTGTTGATGAAAACTGATTTTGCCCTCTAATAAAACTTGTAGCTAATAACAAAATAAATCATGACGTTATTGAATTTTGTCATTCAGGCGATTTTTCTCTGACTCATAGTGCATACAAATTGCGTAGCGTCTCGAGGTTGCATTGCATTTGAAGAACACATGCCCGAGTGTGTGTGTGTAGACAGTCGAAGGTGAGAACCATGAGTTGGCCAGTACCATGGTATTGGATGATTCCAAACTTTCTTCAGTATGTACGTGTTAAATTATAAATTTACCAAGTGTTTGAAGATATTGCAAATGCGGCGCATCCTCGAGCCACTACCAAAATTTGAAATGCTATAACTCAGCAAAAAATCGTCTAAATAACAAGATTCAAAACCATCTGAATACGTTTTGCTAATAGCTACAAGTTTTATTTGTATTTCTTTTTATTTTGAAAAGCAAAGCTCATCAAAAATTTTTGATTGTGGTGCTACTTTGCCTCGAACTCATAGCACTATTTAGGGTCCTCTTCAAATCGTACAAATTTTATATGAAACCTTTTACGATATGACCATTATCTTCGGATATACATATATGACCATTTTCTTTAAGATGGGACACTGGGTATAAGTAGGCTAAGTTTGTTTATTTGGTTTTTCACATAGTCGGGCACCTTTGATATCATTCTTAATTCTATTTAAGAAGAAATCGGACCAAAATTGAGTCAGTCAGAATTTAATGAGAAAATTATATTTTTGACCTTACGTAATTGAAATTTTCGTCTTGTTACTCATTTTTCCACAGTCTACCTTGTACATTGTCTAAAAAGTAGAGATCAGGCTTGAAAATGAGATGCTATTTGATTGGAATTCCATATCACATTGTAACGAAATTGGCATCCGAAACCAGTGAAATATCACCTGAGCCGATATTTCTAACCTCGTTTTCGTCCGTTGATACGCATCTGAATGCACGTAAAAAAATGTAATACCATCCACAAAGTCTTTTCCGATAGTCTACTGTTTAAATAAAAAATTGTGAAAATTAGGAAGGGTAAGATTGGAGGTTGGCACATTCAGCGCGAGATGCCCCTCACACCACGTGACATTGAATATATACATGACATTTGAATACATTTTTAATATTGGAATCTGGGAATTTGGGAATTTGCGACATTGTAGGATACCAAGTATTGGCGAAAAATATGGCTTTTGTATTTAAAACTGCTAACTTAAATTTTCGAAAGTTGTAAGAGTCATGTGTCCTCTCAGAGGATCATTTCTTATAATTTTTGTGGGTACCAGTACAAGATAAGTGAGAACACAAAAGTTCACTCGCATTGTAAATCATTGTAAATGGAAACTACTTACTTATTCCTAGACATCTGATATTTCTCAGCTGTCAAACGGGATCTATTTTTAGTTGATAATGCACGAGCAATTCCCACTTAAAGGAAGTATGTGTTCATAGTCTGCAGGCACCATCATTGATTTGAATCAATATAATATACCAACTGAATCACAAGATGAATGACACAAATAATGAGACTTTTACATATCGTTTCGTGACCTTGAAGTTTGTAAAGTTATGCCACTAACATTTCAAGGTGTACATGATGAGGGAAAACAAAAAATTAACATAAAATTTGTCATTTCAGTACTTACACTTTTCATTTGTTACCCCCTCAATATTTCAGTCTCAAAGTAGTTGTATTTAATGTTTATATTTTCTTCCATTCCTGTAACGAATTTCAACTTTAATACGTATCCATCATTTTATAGACAATTTAAGATAATACAGTCAGTTTCGAGTGCGCATTATCATTTACAGTAAAATTTTCAATCTATGTATTACTAATATCAGAATAGAAATGAAGTCAATCATATATTCACAATGATTTACAGATAGCTGTGCTTTACTAACGATATAACACACTATTTTTATTCCTTTGCACGCTTTGAATATTAATGACCATCTTTATACCGAATATCATTTTATGAGTTATTTTACTGCTTTGTTAAGTGTTATTTATTTTTCTGCACGGATGTTGTGTGTAGTTTTCAATACGGTCACGCACACCAAGTCTCAATGGATCCCTGTACAGCCCTTACAACAGCCTGAGTCGCAAGGTATGGTAAATTTTTTTTGCACTGCATACGAGCCACGAAATATAAAAGTTGATTTTGTGATAATAATTATACAATGCAATGAAAACAATACTTGCATTAGCTTTTCAACTATTAAACGATGTTTGTCATTTTTTTCCATAATTTTCATTTTTAACATTTTTCTATAAATATTTTTTTGTCTGCCTTTGTACTGATAACGCTATACTTTTTCCTTTTTGATGAATAGTAACGCGAAAAAGACTGTTTTTTTCTGCTTGTTTTCAATTTATTATAAAATTATTTCCATGGTACTGGAATCTGATGCTTTGAAATCCTGTAATTAAATACATAGTAATTGAAGTAAGATTCACAAACTGCATAGTTGAATAGTTAAACTCTAAGAGATTCATATAATATACAACAACAAATGTACTGCATTGCTTTTGATAAACAAATTAGAAAACTTACAGTATACGATCAGTTTCGATGTTGAATAGATTCTCCAAAACTACTTTTGTTCAAAATATATACCTTCAAATGTATAATACAAATGTCAGCCTACAATCATCTGAAATGTTTATGGATAAATAGATATGTCTAAAAAATTCGAAGAACTCGAGTATGTCAGGGTTATGAGTGATGCCATTGATCTAATATACATTAATTTGACATTTTATAAGACCAAAAAATTTATTCCATTCTTCTCGTGAGAAAAAGAAAGGCTGCGGGAACTCTAATTAATTATTATTGATGTTAATTATAGTACTATCCAACAAGAACTGGCAGTCCGGGATTGATCTTGAGAGAATACGGAAGAGGTGGTGAGGATGTATCTAGGATTTGTACATATTCTTATCTCACAGAGACACCGAGCCAAGGATACTTGAGGCGACCAATTCAGCCATATGATAAACCACCCACCAGCCCTCACTTCCATAGACCTAGTTGTAAGTGTTTGACGACATTTAGATACAGATTATAATTCAATATTTGTATCTATGTTCGAATAAAAATGACGTCCTAAATTCTACTGATAAAGCACAAAACAGAATGGTTGAAAATATTGAATATCGTACGATGCAAAATTACTCCAGAGAGAGCATAAGAAGAGATGATTCAATCAATGTTGAAATGAAATACAAAATAGTAACTAAACCCAATGAATCATCAGCAATGAAGAGGTTGACGATAAAATTGTCAAATTAATGTAATGTTGTTTGCAGCTTCAAGATCAATAAGAAGTAGTGGCGGGCGCAGCAGCCGTTCTGGAATGCGTGCATTGGTTGATGCACTCAGTGACGCAAGACCCAAGTCACCTGCAGCAGTGAGTCAAGCGGACAATGAGGAGCCAATTGAATTGGCTCATTTTCCTGATGCGATGAGGCCACCGCCAGGAACACAACCTCCTATTGAAAGAGACGATTTCCCTGCTCCACCATATCCTTATACTGATCCGGAAAGGCGCAGGCGTTGGTCTGATACCTACAAAGTAAGTTATGGGGAGAGTATTTTTACAACCTGTCGTTTTAGTCATAGTCAAACGTCACAAAAGGTGAGGTCATATTGAAAATGAATCACGATCTACAGACATCGATCTTTGCTGCGTATTTTGATATGTATATACTAGGTGAGTTGAAAAAACAAATGTCAACAATCTCCTGGTTTTAAAAAATACGTCAATGAATGTATTTTTAAATCGATGTTAAAAACTGTAATTAAATAAGATCAACATAATTGATGCAATGCTTTCTGGTTACCTCTAGCACTTCTATTTGTCTGTCCAATCAATTCTTACTTATGATTTATAATTTTTTGGAGTAATGTTAATATCTATGGGAAGAAATTAGCATCCAAAATGGTAGTGTAACAACAAGAGGGTTGAGTGTAATGTTTCAGTGTGATATTGATAATTTGAAATTACCCATGATGTTTTACTTCACCTACAACTAAAACTAATAGACAAGCTGTAAGAACGGAATTTTTTAATGGCACTGTATATTGCCTCTAAGGAGAGATATAACAAGATTTAAATTGCTAAGATCAGCATTTCTCTATGGAACTAATAATAAATCGATATTCGGTTTCTTACTTTTGGGCCTTCAAAGGTGAGAACAATATTTCCATTCATACAACCATTCCAGCAACTATTCATAGTAAAATAACTTTCGCTTCTAATTTTTTTGACGTGTTTTTGTCAGTAAAAGTTTGTAAACAGTAAGAAGGAAACATCGGCTCACTCCGGGTCTAAGCTTGAAAATTTTTATACATAATGCAGGATTTTTCAGAATTTTTTTAAATTTATAATTTTGTTCGGTCGATAAAATCGTTTATAAAAATTGTAGAAAATTCAAATTGAGTCGAAAAAAAAAATAAATAAAAAACTGAGTACCTTTCAAACTGAGAACAATCATAGAAAAAATCGCGCACCAAATCTAAGAGGTCAAGGGTAAAACTCAGGTTGAATTGTCGTGGAATGCCTCATATATAAATAACAGAGATGAGAGGGTCTGGTTTCCTATCAAGAAGCAGCATCTAATTACTTTTGTAGTCAACTAACATTCTTTTCTGAGCAATAAATTTTTGGTGCATAGAGTGATCTGTAAAACTACCATAACATATCACCACAAAATTAAAAACTTTGTTTTGTTTTGTCAGGAAATGGTAGTGGATAATGTAATACTGTTTTAAAAATGTTTCAGGGTGTACCAGTCTCGGATGACGAAGATGAGGTGGATAACAAGGGATATATCCAAGAAGCTGAGCAAAAATTGAAGAAGGAGCAGGCTGAGTTGAGCAAAATTGATACAGGAATAGCCAAAGTCTTTTTGCAGGACCGTGAAAAAGATAGGGAAAATTTACGACATAGAGCAGCAAATGTCGACCCAAGGAATGCTTCGAGAACACCTTCTGCTGCTCGAGAACCGGCTTATCGGTTACGTTACGAAAGTCCCGTTGGCGCTTGTGAGTTTCTTTTGAATATTCAGTGTCTGCCTAAAAACTTTTGACCCATTTTGAAGTAAAGCATATTTGATCCCACTAAGGATTTTGTCTCCTTTCTTCCTTCTTAAAGTAAGAATGAAACAAATGAAATAGTGCGTACGCGCAACAATCCTTGAGTCTGTAAGCAGGTTAACACTATTTAAGTTTACAGTTACTTTCATTGAGATAAATTTCTAGAAACGAATTGGTATTAATCATTTCCAGTTCTTACTTCTCAATTTTCTTGTTTTTCAGTGCTGCATTGCACGGATCGGAAAGTGTAGAATCTGTTACATTCGTTCATTATTTAACGAGATTCATTAATTTATCTTCTATATCTTTATAGCAGAAGTTTGTAAACATCTCCAACGGAATATGTCTTAATTTCATTTTCAAAATACATCTGATACCTTGAATTCTTTATTATAAATTCGAAATAACTGAGCAATCTTAATAAATTGAATCATACTGTCATTTATTAAAATTGAAAAATCTCAAAACTATTGGGGACACGTATCACTGGTTGTTAGAGATATGATCTCTTAGTAAGAATTATAAATTTGTCAGGTAAGTCAGCTCAAAAAAAAAAAAAAAAAAAGGAAAAAACAGTATATCGTGTTACAAATGTGGAAAGTGGGTGATTTTTAACAAGTGTGAAGTTTGCAACGTGTGCCAAGGCAAGCGTTGCAATTACATGAGTCCGATACCACTCATCCGCACGTGTAACACGCTCTTTTTTGCAACGGTTGTGAAGGAAAGTTTGTTCCGAGGAGTACCGAAGGTAGGGGTTAGGTAACTTATGATCAATGACAGTGCGTAAAATTCTTTCATTTGAAAGTGCGCATGCGCCACAGAAAGCCCTAGTGTGTATAATACAGTATTTTAATTTCTCGCATGCACCAACGTTGTTTTGCCCCACTTTTTGAATATGGGGCACATGACTCACGCTCTACAGGCTTCATAAATCGGACTTTCCAAACATCTGTTGTATCAACTAATATTTATAATAAATTTTCCAGCACCTTCGAGGAATATAGATCACGCTCGTCCATGGGAGGATGAAGATGGTGTTAGTTACAGATCTAGTGTCGGGCCTAGTTACAATGGTGAGTTTTATAAACAGAAATAATAGTTAAAAATATACTGATAATCATGTGTTTAACCATCAACATATTATCATCTCATACATGTCCACACGTTCGCACATGACACTAACAACTCACTTTATTATTGGATGTTTTATAACTGAAAGTCAGAGGTATTGTTAACTAGCAAAATATGTTGTGTGTTTCTCCAAATGATTTAAATGTTGGAAAAAAAAATGAATCAGAGAATATCGACAAAATTGTTATCTTGTGTGGCATGGTTATTGAAAAATTGTAAAAAGAGCAGAATATTCGGTCTACTTTGAGGTAGGTATGTGCCTTGGAGTTCGTAAAATGAGGCAAAACAAGAAGAACTGAATTCGATGCATACCTCTGATGATCAGGCCGAGTGTAACGTTAAATATAGACATTCAACCATCGTAAGTTAACAATGCCTTTAAAAAGGCAGTAGGGTATTCAAAATGATACGTAGATGGTATTAGACCAAGTCCAGTAGCACGAAAAACCACGCAGGTACGCCCAGTAAAAACTCACAGGTGATGTATACCGCCTCTGCATGATATTTTGCTGTATTTGTAAAATCTAATTTCACTACATAACAATGTACTCAGTTTTTACAGTCCTATTCACATTAAATCTTGTTATTTAGAATCAACAGTGTAGTAAGTTTTACGCATTATGGAGTAATCAGTTTCTATTCTAAATTGAAATCGGAATCGGCTCTTGACTTCCGATCTGTAAAAAGCATATTAATATCTAACTTGGCAATTTTATCAACGAAATTAATCAATTGTCATTATCAATAATACATTAGTGTTAGGGGCCATACTTAAATTACGTAACAAACGTAAGGGAGGGGAGGGGTCAGACTCGATTGTTACACTTTGTTACGATACGGGGGAGGGGGTCTTTTGATGCTTGTACGTAATTTTTTGAATTGAATGTAAAATTTTTTGATAATTAATATATATTTTAAGTAGAAATAATATAATACAATAGTTTATAAGAAAAGAATATTTTAAGTTTTTTATCTTAAATTAATAATATAATTGAATAATTAATAATTAATAATTAATTAATAATTGATAAATAAAAGAATAATGAAAAATACAAATGATTTTAATAAAATTTTATGCTATTTCGTTATTTGATTCCGAAAAATTACGTACAATTTGGGACGGGGGGAGGGGGGGTTGACATTTTGTTATGATCTGATACACAGGGGGGGTAGGGGTTGAAAAGTTCTTCAAATTCCGTTACGTAATTTAAGTACGGCCCCTTACAGGAAATTTGTTTTGGTGTATTTTAACCTTGAATAATTAAGTCGGTCAAAGAAGTTAGGGAAACAATTATTTTAAAATAACATTTTCAAATGTAACACTTGTATTAGTCGTTTTACGCTTTTACCACCATTCTTTGCTAGCACATCAGCAAACTTATTCTTTATTGTTCTATTCTTGTATCTGAATGTTTCATATGTTTGGAAACATTATCACACAGACGAAAAACATTTGTACTAGCATGCAGCATAACGATTCGCATGACAATGAAGTCTTTAAAATTTTTAAGAATTAAATATTTTCGGGTATTAAGGTTAATGCATTTCTGAAAGCAATAGTTTATCGTTGTTTTTCAATTGTCTGTTATGTCTGCAGAAAAACCATGAACAATAGAGATAAGGAGGCTGCACTTCGGTATTCAGAAATGTCAGTAGAATTTCTGCCGATGGTTATACTTTCGGCCTGGTGCAGACCGCTGTTAAGTTTCTGGGCAGTGATTAGCTTGTGGCCTAACACATTACACAAAGAAATTGCGAAAGACTATAATACTAGATAGCAACTATAACAGCACCCAATCATTGCCTGGAAAACCAACAGCAATATCGTTACACTCAACGAAATTATACCTGTCTACTCACTGCAATTCTACAGATGATTTTCAGTGGCTACTTTCTATGGAGTTCGGCTTACTTGTTTCTATTTATCATGAAGAAAATTATCGTTTCATTATTTCACGCATATACAAAAGATTCAATTTTTAAATTACTTCATTTTGCTCTTTGAAATTTCTTGTCAGTCGATAGCCTATCTGCAATAGTTTGATGTACTTTTAATTTCATATCTCTTTTCACAATATGGTGGGGAAGAGTAAATTAAAGTCTTTAATCATACGTAAATCGACTGGAACTGACAACCAAAGCAGGGTGGCCACCCGTCTGGAAAACCGGGAAAACCGGGAAATGTCAGGGAATTTTGTATGTCAGGGAAAAGTCAGGGAAATGTCAGGGAATTGTCTGGTCGGTTAGGGACTTTTTATAGAACTCGCGGATTTCAAAAGCCTTGTCCATAAAATTGAGATGCTATCACCGCATCGTCCCAATTTTTCTTCTCTTCTTATTGACGATTATAAGCTTAGTTGTTGATTGTCACATGAATTCAGTAGTACGAGCAGACATCGGTCTGATTTATCTATGGCCATCACTGCGTGTGGAGACGCACGTTCACCGACGCCTAATAGTCTAGAAAAAACGAAGCCTCAGTTTTTTGGCAATAACTCAAACAGTAAAAGCGCTAGCGAAAATTTTAAAAAGATTCTTAAAAAGGAGGAAATTTCCAATAAAAAAGTATGAGCACTCGGAATTCTATCTCCAGTATTAGCAATTTTAATTTAACGCTGAACATAGGGCTCTGCGCAATTGTTAGGGCATAGACGCGCCGTGTCTAGACAGTACACCGCACAAAATAATTGTTTTGCTGTATTAAATATCAATTTAAAAATTTGGATAAATTGTGGTGTATTCTGAAAACTTAAAAGAAAAATGTCCCGTTGGAAAAAAATTTTTAAGTATATTTTTCAAAAAGTTACACATTCGTTAATTAGTCATAATTCTTCGAACCTCGATTTTCATTGCAAACAGCATAAATGTTCAAATAATAGCACTAAAAATATTTCGCTTCTCGGAGCCCCTTCTTAAATATATACTTAACAAGACCACGGAAATGGAAATTTTCATTTTTTGTCAACTTTCAAAAATCATAATGAACGGAATAAACAACTTTGAAAAACTTTTATAATTTTAATATATCTGGCCATACTTTACCTAGGGTACTGTAGGTTTTAGTGATTTCTGCACAAATTGTGCATCAAAATGTTAGGGAAAAATAATGAATTTAGTCAGGGAAAACCGGGAAATGTCAGGGAATTCCGTGATCGGAATTGAGTGGGCCACCCTGCAAAGTGAAATCATTTAATTTCACTGTATTATTTAATACAAAATCACTTTGGTTTCTGTAATTACAATTATTTACACCAACGTATTTCGTGCTATCTCTTGGAGTATCTGTATAGACTCACTATAATAATTATTTTATGTTAACCGATTTTTTTCGTCCAATTTACTGTAAAATCTCTACGCGCTATATTTTGTGTACTGTTTTGTCTCTATCTGTGTTTTTGTGTTTGTGTTGTGTGTGTGCGGGCAACAGCTGGGAGATCTTCTGTTCGCTCCCCGGCTCCCAGAAATTATCCACCTCTTGGTACTCAGCGAGCATCTACTCTGCCATCAGCCAGTAGGCATTACCATTCGGTAAGTTTGTACATTCTTCACTAACCCTGTCACTGCGTGCAACTCGAAATACTTTGAAATTTACCTAATTGGAAATTGATCAAAAATCATATTGTAGGCGGGTATACTACAATTGGAACAATAAATTGAAATAATTTGATTGATGTAAAAGAAAGTGTTCAAAAAGTGTCAATTTTACCCAATGTGAAGAAATATGTCTTATTATAGTAGTTTTGGAGTTTTAAGATGGTTGAGTCTACAGGTCATAGTTGAATTGAATATAAGAAATGATGGAATATTCATGAAATTCATATTGCAGTGTTACAAGTAGCATTTTCGCTGACATTTATGACCTGTTTGCAGAAATTATATTTAGGTTTGTAACCGAAAGTGTACAGATTCTTGGGTATATTAAAACCTACAAGACTCTGTATCATTGATACGATATAATTATTAAGAAATCAACATGGATACGTTAACGTGTAATTTACAGTCGCTTCTTTGTGAAAACATTATGCTTAAAATATTGCTAGTTCATTTATGATGAACTTTGATAGAATTTTTTGAAGTATGTTTTATTGTAGTAAGTCAAGAGTTTGTTGAGGAAAATCATACAAATCTGGTAAAGCCACTCTAAATTTTTATAAAATTGTGATTTAACGTACTTCCGCTAGATTGGCCTCAAATTATTATTATTATTTTTTTTACCCACTCCAATGATTTTTTGATTTTTACCAGTGGTTACTTTATTACCGTAGGGTTTACTGTTGCATTTTTCACAGTAGGCAAATAATTAGCTTTTATCGAACCCTAATATTGTTTTAAAAAATAGGTCATTGTTATCGCACCATTTTGTAGAATTGACACAAATTATTAATGTCTTCATTCAGGATTTGAGTAAACTTAAAAGAAAGTCTCGGTTGCAGCTGTGGCAGAGTTATAAAATAAGTATAGTTCAATTACATACTTACCATAGGATTAATGTAGTGTATAATAGCGCAATTTGGTTTAGATGCTGTAAATATAATAATTTCTCGACACTTATGCGAAATTTAAGTATACCTTGAGTCTTCTGTTAGTTTTGATACGTCGCATCCTGTAGCAGACCCATCATAGGCACTATGATGTATCTGAGCAGCCTGTGGCGCACCTACTGCAGCGCATCCCGTCCAAATCGAGCCTTGCGCATGTTGTCTACGCTCATGGTAAGCTTGCTACAGGATGTCGAGTATTAGATGTCACAGAAAACTCGCAGTATAATATACGTAGTTGATTTGACTCTGTAATTGAATTGCATTTACTCGCACATATGCATCCATAATTAAATAAATAAGAATCGGCATGTACGATTTGAGAAACTACGGTGCAAGGTAACGGAAAAAGAGTTGCAGTGTTCTAAACTTACATCCGTACAGATTATGACATTGTCTCTGTCAAAATTGATTATACCTTGCAATTTGTTAACGAACAATTTTGGTAATACGGAAATTACGACATTTTTTATTGAGCTGCTTCCATACAACCAAGGCCCTTGGCATTCCTGGTTTTACCGTGTCCCCTATAGTTTCCCCCGCCACTACGTGACGCCAGTAGTCACCTGCTCACAATGCTGGGTCTCCATTGGTTATGTGAAGGTTGGAAACAACGCAGAGAGCAGATTTGCGGGGGGCGGGAGGCATAGGGGGTGAAGCAGGTGACTATTAGCGCCTGGAACATTAACGGGATGTCCTGCTATACGAGAACCTAGATGAGTGCCAGAGGCCTGATACAACCACAAATTTATATCATTACAAATGCAGTAAAATTTGTCCATTTGATTTAGTGGTGCCATATGTTACAGAAAGTGGTATGTGTCAAAGGTAAATATACCCTCTAGATGTGCTAAGAGTCGATTCGAATATTTTCAGTACGATGTTGAGAAATTCGAATTACTGAAGAACCCTTGCGAACAGTGCGATTAAACCGAATCGACAACCCGTGCAACTTCTGCTATTACCTGCTTTGCCGATTTCAGTAATTCATGTGTGATACAGGTAGGCACGGAGCGGTGGGACAAATGATTCAAGGATGAATGGGCTGTATGCGCTGAATGAAAAGTTAGGAAACGAGCGGACATGTTTCTTATCTTTCCAACAATGTCAGGTGTGCCATTGACAGTGAACTCGAATGCAACAACATCTCTGCTATATTCTGAAAATGATTCTCAGTAAACTCGAGTAACATAAACTGTGATATCAACAATTTGCTAAACGCTTTTATAATTATAGAACATTGATAATGCCTAAAGTCTGGTGCTTTTATCTGATTCTAATGTTTTTGGACTATTTTACTTTGTGACCATATTCCCACGAATACTGTGAAAAATATTGGAAAAGAACTGTGAAATCGTAGAAAACAAACTGTAAAATCTTACATTATAACATAGTTCAAACGCCTCAATGTGGTTGTTGAATTAACAAAAAACTTAGCTACATATATAGGTGAAACATATTTGTATTACGTTTATTAAAAGTTTTACCATCCGAAGTCCGTATTGAGTTTGAAAACTCTATTTGTTGTTATTAAAGTTTATTGTTTTGAATGGATGCTTGGTATCCGTAAGTCGTTGTAAAAATTAAATAAGAATCAAAAACACGAAAGCTATTTTTAGATCTGAAGGAGTAAGTTTTCGTGATGCGTGTGAAATTGCGAACGTTGGGACATTTGTATGGGAGATTAGGAATGAAACGTTGTTAAAACTAATTGCTTCTTGTGGTGATTAAAACCAGTTGTGAGCTCTCTTCGACACATTCCGAAGCCGGGATATGGTCTGGCACCGCGAAGTCACACCTTTTCTTCAACTGGTGGTTCCGTTTCCGCCCTCCCCGTAAGTCGCAACGCCGCTATAAGGGGCCTCTACATTCAAATATTAATTGGGCAATCATTAGCTCAATTTTTACTTTTATTCTACGATACTCTAACCTGTTGCCTTCCTCATACTCCAATAATGCTGTTACAGAAAGTATTAGAATTCTACTATCTACCAACACAGTTATCCCTATGAGTAGGTATTATTTAGATGGTTGATTTGCATTATTAAACATTAATTCAGACACGACGTGCTTCATTATTTTATTTGAGCCTGAGGAAAACAACTTGAAGAATGTTGATTTTCTTTGCTACTGAAGTATCAGTAGAAAATATTTTATATTTCATGGAATATTTTGAGAGTCGAAACGAATGAATTATGTTTATTCTGAGAACCTCACCAAAAATATCTATGTACTCACACTTTGTGGCTAGAAGTCCTTTAAGCTACATGTAGCGTTACGTTTTTGAAAGTAAATAGCATGTGGATGACTTACATCAATTTTAATTGTTGATTGGTATTTTAATTGTTATTCAGGGTGACTATTCATTCAGTGGAATGGGCGATAAAACGCACAGCACAGATTTTTCGTCTGGGAAATCCGACAGTGAGTAAAAATTTTGAATTTTAATGATTTTTAAATTTTTCACTAATATTTTGATTTCATATCTTTTACCAATTAAACTACTGTTATTTGAACTTCTAAAACAACTCATCTGACGTTTGAAAATCTTGATACTGAAAATTCATTTACATGGGGTGATTGTGAGATTACTCAATAAGGGATTTATTGCTTTTTAACTATTTTCCAGCACTGGGGAAATTGAATGTTTCGCTGATATAGTTGAGTAAAATTAATTTATTAAGTATTTGTGTAAAAAATCAAGGTCCCTGTACTATAGAAAATTACAAAAGCAATAAAATTCCGTAAGATGATTGATTGACCTTGCATAGAATACCCCACCTTGAACATGACAAATATGAAATTAGAATCTGTGTCAGACAATCAGTTTATCAAGATTTTACAAATGTCTGTCCCACTGTATTTATATTTGAAAATTACATGCTTTTATTCATTTATTTTGCTGAAGCCTGACTGGCCAAAACCTTTATCTCTATAAAGCCTATAATGAAAAATTAAAATATTGGGTAGTTCAGAACTAGGAGCTAATTTAGTGCTAATTAAATGCCGTGACGCCGACTTTGGAGCTTGATCACTTATGGTCAAAACCGGTGAAAAATATAGGATAAGATTAATCCTCCACCGGCCAACATGGACGATATCGTCCACTCTGAGTTTCTCACTTATCCACATCTCGGTCATTTTTCATTGTTTAATAATTTCTACTAATTAACTAATTGAAAATTTCGTGATGCGAACTATTGGATTATCAAGTAGTAAATAAATGCTATAACGTCGATATAACATCTTCATTCCTTCAAAAATCGAGTTAATAATTTTTTTTTAAATAATGAATTCTCTTTCCGGTGAGGATAGCGATATTAAAAAAAAAAAAAAAAAATAATTCAAAAATTTTACCTCAAAATTTTATCTGATATGAAAAATAACGTTCCATGTATATCAAAATATTGGTCACATACTCTTGAAAAAAAAGTTGACTTGAATCATAAATTTTACCATGGAAAGATGGTGTAATTATCGAATATGTAAAAAAATGTGAAACATGGATTAACCTCTACGGAATTCAACATATAAATGTAAAAATTTGTGCGCATTCCAGATAAACATTGAAAAAAATGTTCCATTACTGTTGGAGTGAAATTTTTGGATAATACAAATGTTTGGATTTTAGAATTCTGACTCAATTGTTAATCAAATGCGGACATATTTTTGTTATCGAACAGTACATGTGCCATTTTATTAATTCTCACCCAGTGATCTGGCACAAATGGGGTATTCTAGTTTAGAACTTTCATGAAATCGCTGTTTTCTTCTCATTTTCTTATAGTACATTGTATAGTATAAACATATTAAATAGCTCTTGAGTTTTATATTTTGATTTTTGATTATTGTTAATTTTCAACAATGTACAGTGGCAGCTTAATCTCACCATGATCGCCACTGGTTTTGTTCATAAGGGATGGAGCTCTAACATCAGGGTCATGGCATTTAATTAGCACTTCATTAGCTCCTGGTTTTGGGCTAATATTTTAATTTTTCATTCGAGACGGTACTAGCTTTATAGAGGTAAAACATATTATAATTTAAAAAATGGTATTACATTTTATTCAAGAGATTTTTGCTTTTTAAATTAATTCAAATCTAACGAAATTTCTCTTCTTTGTCACCAAATTAATTTACATTATCTCATTATTATCTCTGTTCTCATAGCGTTTAATATTTTTAAAAGCTTGTATTAAAGCTGTTCCATGCGTAGCAGATCAATGAGGCCTTGAACAACTGTTTTCAATTTTTGTATGATGGTAGTTCTTAAGGAATAACTTTATTGAGCCAATGCTAGACCTGGTATTAAAAAATTCATCACAATATTTTTAATTGAAAACCTAAGTAAGATATTGTCAACAAATTGATATTCGTACAGTATTATTAATATTGGAAGAATTTTGCAGTATCGGGTCTGTGTTTTGACTTGAAAATCTAACTACTGAAAACTATTAGCATGCAAAATTGAAAAAATATTCTTAGCATGACCGATTCGATTTATGAAACGGTCCATTAAGTCTATATCTCGTTTAAGTATCAGATGTGGTACTTTATTATCACAGTTAAAATAACAAAAACAACAACAACAATAATGATAATAATAATAATGATAATAACGATAATAATGTGGATGTATAAACCAGAACAGCCCCTGTTTTTGAGTATCTGTTGGAGTTTTCTTTGAGGAGTGTGATTTTGAACCGCGACCATGGGTCTTAAGTCTTAAATCTTAAGAGTTTAGCTGCCACTTTGTCAATTCTTGGAATTTATGATGAATATTAGCTCAACTATACACAGAGGCCTGTAGTTATTTCAAAAATATCGTATCCTACTTTTTCAATAATGGCCTCATGGAAAGAAACCCTGAACTTGGGTGTAAATGTGTACCCCTAATTGGGTGTTACGTCGAAGCGATTGAAGTGTCAATATCATTCGAAATCATTTCGCAATCTCTGAAATCACTTTGTAATCTTCAAAATGATACTGATATCGGTAATATTAAAATAAAATTCTGTATTAGTAAACATCAGGGTAATCGTTGGTAGTTATAAAAAATTATTCAGGATTACAGAAATCTCTTTGTACTCTTAAGAAACCATACGGAATGTTAGAAATCAAAGGAACATTTTGTCACAATTGTAACAATTGTTGTCACATTTAGAGTACTAATACCAATTTCGTCCTATAAATATTGCCAACACTATTCAATTTCGAAAAGGATGTATTTTACTCACTACTTATAACAAGTTGGATACTGCCTGAATTCATTTGATTTATATAGTTCTTATACATCCATATTACAAGCTCAATCTCTAGAATCAGAGGTGCAAAGAATGAGCTAGTCCTACCTTCTACCTCTTATTTATTAACTGAATATTACAATCATCTCCAATTAGTTCTTCGAACAAGTATGGTTGAGTGGATATTCTTCGGTAATCAAAGAATAACATTAAAAAAGATTGATAGAACCTCTTTGTGTTTGATTTAGGGTTTGCTTCTTCAGTCGTATTTCAAATTTTACCCGCAGCTAATCTTAGAAACAAGTAATGTGACTATCAGCTTTTCGAAGATGGGTATAAGTGATGATTCAATTTAATATGGTAGTGATGAAATGAACCGTTAATCTGGAACTGTATTTTTATGACTTCCAGTCACAAAAGTGATACAAAAAATGAATCCAATATGATAAAATTGGAGTTTTTATAATGGTTTGACATGATTTTCTTCTCCCGTTTTTCCCATGCATTTAGTATCGACAGGCAGCATCACGGACGTGGACCGACGGGCATTGGTATGTACTACAGCGCCCTACTTCTCCCGGCGCATTAGCATGGTTTGTAGCTTGCTATTTGCACTTGCAAGTAATGTACATGTATTCATCAATATTTTACGTCAAACTTGAATTTAATCAATTTCAACATAGGGTTTGATATAATTATTTTTGCAAAGCTAAATGAGAGTAAATTTTCATGTAGGGCGAATATATTACTGGAATCAATTATTATTGATCAAGCCTTTTATACGCTGTCCAGTTTGATATAACTGATCGTTCTTTTAAGTTATTTATATAGATTACTTCGGCTTCATGCTTGCAAAAAATTTCTGTTATAGTTCTTGCATTGTACAAATTAATTGGTCTCGGCATATTTGAACACACATACTACACAAGAAAATGTATATTATCTATATATATTTTGCATGAATGGTGCTTGTAAATTCGCAAATATTAAGGCAATGCTTCGTCAAAAAATCGTGCACATTAACGTATGATGTACATGGCATGCATAGCATGATATAGCACTTGAGTTGATGGTCTTTTTCATGATTCTGTTTGTGAAAAATAGTATTTGTAAATTTCACATTCTGTTAATCGCTATTTTCTGTATTTATCGTCAATCGAAGAAGTAGAATTGTTCGAAAAAAGACGTTCGTGAGAAAATAATGAGCATAGTTGAGCTCTAATTATGTACACAGAGATATGCATGTCCAAAGGTAGCGTACGAAGTACTAAAGTGATTCTTGTACGTATATATATAATTTTTTTAAATCACTGTATATCACTAATAAATCCATGTACAGATTGAAATGAACTTCAGGGCTCGTAGTGCGTCATTTTTCTCACTCAAGTTACTCTTTTTTCTCAACTCAATTTTTTTTTGTCACTTTTCCAACTATTTGGGGATAATGTAGATCAATTTTCAGAGAGTTCCCGGGAAAACATAAGTCCTATGTAACAACAATTTAGTAATCCATTTTTGTGTCAAACCACACGCGAATTTTTTTTTATATTTCCTCTGGTTTAAATATAAAAATATATATTATATCCGGGGCATTCCAGGCATGAGGTCTCAATCGAGATTGAAATTTCGTATTTTAGATTGGTTCCCAAACTTGTTATGTAAAAGCACTTGTCGAGAAACAAGCCCATAATTTTGCAATGAGTTTTTCAACCAATCGCGTCCGAGATATGAATTAATTTGCTATTTCAGATGCGCCCATGTCAAAAAATCTGAAGTAATTCAGAAAAACCCAGTGACATATAACAACATCTTTGAGCCCCAACAGAAAATAAAGATTTCGTAACAGCAGAGGTTACATTTTAAAATGATATATATTTCGAAGGCAATAAAAAAATCCATCTCTTAATAATCATTGGCACACAAAACAAAAAAAGTGGTCTGTACATTTAACCAGTCCCATCTAGGATTATGTATTTCGATGCGCTGAATCCAAATCTGAGGTCCGTTTGGCCGGTACACCCTCAAAATTTTGAGTAAAATGTAAAAACCGGTAAAATGGCTAAAAATCGTGAAAAATTGCAGTTATGAAAATGGAAAAAATTTTCTTTAAGCAGATCAAGTATGTTTCTTATGTATTTTGATGCGCTGAATCCGAATCCAAAGTTCGTTGGATCCGTACACCTTCCAAATTTGAATAAATTGCGAAAAAACGCTAAAAATAGCAAAAAATCGTAAGAAATACCCATGAAATAGCAGAAAATATGAAAAAATAATATTGTTCTCACCCACAGCAATAAACTAAACATGATTATTTCCGAATTATACTATAAAATTTATGCATTGTAATGGAAATGTAAAACAAGAACGACCTTCATTGATTCTACGCTGTTCTCTGTTTGTATCGAACCCTTTCTTCTTCGAATGATCTATGCAGCGGGGCCCTCTTTCGTTTTATACTTTCTCTCGTTATTTCTCTCTTTAGGGTCTACCAAAATCGGCCATCCTGTTGACGTTCCACCTTCCTTGATATCGATTCTCCATTTCACTTATGTCTTGATGAAATCGTTCTCCTTGTTCTTCACCGTAGTCTCCAAGGTTTTGAGGAAAGTAGTCGAGATGAGAGTGAAGAAAATGTAATTGAGGATTTCATCCAAAACTGTCTTCAAATTCACACAAATTCGGAGTTTATTTGAAGACGAAAATTTCTTCGTAAAAATGAACAATAGTGAGAAAGCCGCTTGGCAAAGTTTTAAAAATGTTTCTCAGAATTTTTCGGGGAATAAAAAAAGTGAGAATTACCAGAATTTGATTGCAAGGTTATTAGGAAATTTGAAAAATTTGGAGTGTTTGATGAATCTTAAATTGCACTTCCTTCACTCTCATCTCGACTACTTTCCTCAAAATCTTGGAGACTACGGTGAAGAACAAGGAGAACGATTTCATCAAGACATAAGTGAAATGGAGAATCGATATCAAGGAAGGTGGAACGTCAACAGGATGGCCGATTTTGGTGGACCCTAAAGAGAGAAATAACGAAAGTATAAAACGAAAGAGGGCCCCGCTGCATAGATCATTCGAAGAAGAAAGGGTTCGATACAAACGGAGAACAGCGTGGAATCAATGAAGGTCGTTCTTGTTTTACATTTTCATTACAATCCATAAATTTTATAGTATAATTCGGAAGTAATCATGTTTAGTTTACTGCTGTGGATGAGAACAATATTATTTTTTGATATTTGCTGCTACTTCATGGGTATTTCTTACGATTTTTTGCTATTTTTAGCGTTTTTTCGCAATTTATTCAAATTTGGAAGGTGTACGGAACCAAAGAACTTCGGATTCGGATTCAGCGCATCAAAATATATAAGAAACATACTTGGTCTGGTTAGTGAAAATTTTTTCCATTTTCATAACTCCAATTTTTCACGATTTTTAGCCATTCTTAGTGGTTTTTTGCAATTTACTCAAAATTTTGAGAGTGTACGGGCCAAACGGACCTCTGATTTGGATTCAGCACATCGAAATACATAACCCTAGATGGGACTGGTCAAATGTACAGACCACTTTTTTTTTTGTGTGCCGGTGTGATGATCAAAGATTTTGTTTTAATTTATTCAAGCGCTAACAGAAGGTGAATACATATTTGTTATTTTTTCGATACATGTGTGTCGTTTTCAAATGTAACCTTTGCTGTTTTCAAAATTCCATCTTGTATCAAGGCTCAAAATCTTTATTATATTTCACTAGATTTTCTTGAATTTTTTCCGATTATAAGAAACTTAGCGCTTTTAAGATAGCAAATACAACCATATATCAAATGGGATTGGTTAAGAAAATGATGAAAAATGATTGGACTGTTTTTCGACAAATGCTGTTACATAAGTATAAAATTTTTTAGCAGATCTGAAATATGACCTTACGCTTGTTATTAAGATTTCGTGGAGTGCCCCAGCTATAAAGTCGTTTTCTGCATTCATTATTTTATTTGAATTTCATGAATTGAATAGAGCTGTACCGATGCAATTAATGATTCGATTATTTTTTGTAACCGAATATTATTACTATTATAATAATCTTATTAGTGCATGATCTGATTATTATACATGATTATTGTTAGAGTTAGACCGATATTAAATATAAGATGCAATACAATTAATTTGCCGAAATACCTAAGTGTTTGGTATTTTTTTATCACTTTTGTTGAACAAGTAGACCGCTATGAGCTCTGGAATTTTCAACCAAATAAAAGCTATCATTTTAACTGTACAAATGGTTATTCTTATTAGCATTATGAGACTGTTTTGGGGCAATTTAGTGAAATATGTTATTTTCTTGGATTAATTAAAATCGGGAATGTTGGTTTTATTCTCCACTTAGAGTGGTCAAAATGTGTTATGCAAGTTCAGTTTATTCACTGTTCACAATTTGATCAAACTTGTAACTTTCTTATATATTGTACTGTACAAAGTAGTTTGGACTCACGTTTTTTTTTTGGTTTCCGATTCTTATTCAAAAATTGAAGCTGTTAGTGTTAAACTTGTCTAGTTTTATAATCGAGTGCAATATGATGCATGTGAATATGATCAGATTATTTACAAAATATTTCGGTAAATTCATACACATTTATTTGTTTATTAATTGTGATCAGAATGACGGTGGGGTAATTCCATCATCCACTACGTACACGGGTGGTCTGGGATCTGTCACAGTAAATCATGGTGGACATCATGTAAGGCGCTCGTTACCAGACATGGGAGCAAATCCAGGAGAGCCACCGAAGCTTTATCCTTATCATCTCCTTTTAATCACCAATTACAGGCTGCCTGGTGATGTAGACCGCTGCAATCTAGAGGTGAGTTCTGAATCCAATTTCTTAATACTGGATTTGCTTATAATACTAGAATGTATTACAAAATATGCAACTGATAATTGATACTTCTTTTTCTTGAGTGAAACTATATGAAACATTATCTACATGCTGCACCCCATTGTTGAACCAAAAGTTTTCTTTCTATAGATCCCATACTTCGTACGGGCCGTATGATCAATTTATTACCAACTACTTATAAATATCTGGATTACCAACTACATACTTATGGGGAAATACAAATTTACTTATTGACTTCGATTTTGTTTTCCTATTAAAATTTAACTATGGGATTGTTGAAAGTCAAGTAATTTCAACCCATGATATCGTGGATTCGAAAAGTCTTATGAACAGAAATGACACAGTCATAGGATTTGTTTTAAGAAAGTTTTGAAGAAAAATATTTTGTAATTCTGCAACGATGGTTTGGTTTCCAACAATCGATCTCAAACGGAAATTTGGGTACATTTAATTTTTGTTCTTTTCTTGCCTGAAATTCCTTGATAAATACCGAAAATTTCAAGTGCCTCACAATTCTGGTATTTTTAACGGTCCAAAAGTGATAGGTTTTTTGGGTCATAAAAACGCCATAAAAGTATGCCTGAAAATTTCAGGCGACGAATGTTTCATCGCTTACCGTATGTTTTCCAATTTGTGAAGTACAACTTTTCAGGTGTCATTCATTGTTTGAAATTCTCTGCGATGTTTGACGTTATCGCAGATGTCAACAAGTGGTTAATTTGGCTGAGTTTGATGGGCCAGCCTAAGAACTTCCCGAATTTTCGAGGTCACAAAACATTAACGAATGAAGTAGAAAAAAAATTATAGTGTGCATCACGTGTGGAGGGCGACTTTCCTTGTGTAATCACCACCTTTCCACTTGTAATCGACTTCTTTCCGTCTTTGATACACAATGTTCTATTTCATCATCCATGGTTTGGTATTTTGCTTGTTGCAAGGGCATTTATGAAAGGTTTAGGGTATGGCATGTGACACTGTTTTGTATAGTTTTATGTATAGTTTTGTAGCACTTAGATTATTTAATATTCGAATAATTGAAATGTTTGTTTTTTTCTTATTCAGCGGCACCTATCCGACGCCGAATTTGAAGCCATTCTACAATTCACTCGTGCTGAGTTTTACCGGCTGCCACAATGGCGTCGCAACGAGATTAAACGAAAAGCACGACTCTTCTAATTCTTTGAAAAAAATGAGTAATTATTATTATTTAGTAATCAAACAATTTTTCAGAATAATTATTTGTGCAGAGTGTATTTTTGAGTGCAACAGTCTGGTTTATGTAACAATTGAAAGTTGATATCGTATTGTGCAGAACGTGTCAGGGAGTACTGAATGATAACTTTGATTTGTTCGTAGGTACATTAGATAATTATTCTCTACAACTCAGTTCTTCAGTCTGATGTTTCACAGTTATCTGAATTTTAGTGGACACGCAATACATTAACTATATTTCCATACTATTATTTGTATTTTTCGCTAATCGTTATTGTCAATTTCATATTACTTTCCACGTTGAACGTAAAATAATACGTTTAGTGTATATTTTCGAATTTAGAGATCTAAAGGACATGTTGACAAAAAAACGAAACGTATCAGATCCCTTTTAACCGTTGTAATTTTATTATTCACGCAGGTTTGCCCATATTGGAAATAAAATTTAACAATGCGTACATAAATACATGAATTAGTTTTTTAATTACGACACTTTGTATCAGGTAGACTTCACCGAGTGCTATAAAAGTTGAATTAGTGTCACCTTGATATCTTAATTTACTTAATAATACGAAATTCGTAATTTCGAATTGAATGCAGTACTAAAATAACCGTTTTATTGGGCCGTCACATTTTTCTGCTATAGTTGATATTTTTTTATTAACAAATTCAGAGGTATAATAATTACTAGTACCAACTCATGTATTTTTCATACTATTAGCACTCTATGAAGATTGTTTTACTTATAAGTTGTTAAATGCAGTTATCGATTTATCCGGTGTTGCGATTGCGGCTGAAACGCTGTCTTTCAATGACATGGCTTTGCAATTAATAAATAAATGAATAAACTAAGAGAAAATGTTACAATACAATTATTAGTTACTGTAAATAAAATGGGTAACGTAAGAAAGAAAGGGAATATGCATATGCTATGCTTAACCGGCATACCCAAACACACTCCTTCATGAATGATGAAATATATTATCTAAAAATTCTATTAGATAATGATCATAGTAATTATAGCTGATACTTTTAATAACTATTACACGTTACTGTAACCAAAATGAGATAAAATGTTAAAAACTGAAGAATATTGGATAGGAAACACGCAGCTTGCAGAATGATACTATAAAAGAAAGTGTTTAAACATCAATTAACGATATTGTCAAACCGCAAGCTAAGCGTACAAGGATATGGGTCATGCTTTAAAACTCATTTTCCGGGGATAAAAGAACTAAATTAATTATATAAATATTTGACTGATGAGTCAGAGCCACTTTAATCGAACGTTGAGGCTCTGGTAGCGCAACTAGTATCACATTTGCAATACAATAGTTACATAAATTTTTAAATAAATATAAACGTTGCATACATAAAAAATTTCATAATTGTCCTTTTGCAAATATCGCAAGTCGAAGACGCGAGCTTAATTATATCATTAATGTGCAAGATGATTAATTTTTCGTGTTGAGAGTTTGAAGGTTTAATTCTAAGATTTCGTAGACCTAATTTATTTGGCAAATTATATCATATGAAAGTTCAACATTTTACTCAAGGTGTTCCAGCAATGACGCTATATTTAACATTCTTGATCTCTGCGACCAATGTTATATAACGAACAAGTATTTCATTGCAATTTGGAAGATCAGCATCGTGGGTGAAGAGTTAAATAGCTAAATATAAGCTAAGACTGTGAGTTATTTTATTTAATTCTTTTGATGGACTTCAAATGTATTTTTAAATTTATTTCTGAGTCACTGCAATGTCAAGAGGTTGATTTTTTGCACATGCTACGGTAGCGATTTGCTATGAAATATTATTATTTAACACGATTTATTAGCTAAATTCTGACTAGAGATATTTTTGAAAAGCAATTATATTACATGTAAGCTTATGAGTAATGTTAAGAAATACATTCAAAATTTTTATGACAACGTTGATATTTGTACCATATTTTGTGGCCACAACCCGAGAATATATTGTATGTCGCAGTTACAGAGCAGCTTTTGCAGATCTTATTCTACCAATAAGTGTTCAGCTGCAATTAGCAAGTATTACTCAGCTATGTATATCCAGTGACAATCGGCCAGTTTATCTGTGTATTACGCAATTTCGGGATTTTAGGGTTCAAACTTATTCCTGTTACGGCTGCCAGCTACATACTTATTTGATTTTGGATCATAACTGCGGCATAGAGAATGTCAATATGCTTTTACTGTGATGTTAACAGATGTAACATATCCTGTATAAAAGCTCGTCGCTTCTGCTAGTCCGTGAAATACAATAAAGGCAAAAATTACACAGGATTTACCTTAATTCTCTGTTATATCCTAAAATCACTTACACTCAGTTATGGAAGAACATGTTTTAACGAACTCTGGGGCAATAGCATAACCAAGAAAACTACAGACTAAGACATCGAATTCCTATCCAAGCCAATATATGGCAGCCACTTATATAGTGGTACTTATATGTAACTTATGTACTTATAAGTCCAAGACACATGACTAATATTTTCATCGCCAGCAAAAACATGGCCGGTATCGAAAGTCAATTTTTCGTGCTTCAATTTATGTTAAATTTTCGAGCCTTATTTGAAGTCAGTGCATTTTTATCGGCAAACTCAGACTTTTTCACGTAAAAGCAGTAGTTGCACATATTTGTTTGAAATTGGGGAACATGCAAGCCAAGTACACAAAAACAAAAAGTGTTATTGATAAATAGTATTCAAAAAAAAGTCTTGCGATGTAAAGTAAATAATAATTGAATTTATTATGTATATACTATACGACACATTTGTAGTATACAGAGAGCTATGTTAGCTATTACGACTGTCGATCACGAGCGACAGCATGAGACTAATCTGTAAAGTTCGTACAGGTATCGCTAGGGCTCATGTACTTTGCATTCCTCAACACGTTCAAACTTGAATATTAAAAGTTTTAACTATATCCTTATTACATAATCTTATAATATAATAGCACGATATCAAACAGGCGAAACTGCTATTTAAATATTAATATTATTACTAAACTTAAACTTTAGCAACGATATAATGGAAAAATATGAAGAAAATTCTCCTATAGTACGTTATGTGATAAAAGTAGGTTACAGAAAATAAAATTTAAAAAGAACGTTATTTTAATGAAAATACTACGATTTACGTCAGACCTGTACGCTTAAGGGATACTACACCTAATTGTAAGATCCGAGATCCTTGATCATTAAAAATACTACGTAGGCGATCTTTCCACGTACCGGTAACTATAAAAAAGTAGAAAAAAAAGTTGTCGGTCTTAAAATTTTCGGGTAGTTTTTATCGAAATTTTTGAACAACCTTAAAAATCGTCTTTGAACTACAATTGTTAGTGGAAAATGTTCGAAATTTTTTTCACATCAGCATAAGTAACCACCAGGAAAAAGTAAGTATCGGTTTTACGATGGACGACGAGAATTATGAGATATAGCGGTTTTTCACCAAAAAACATCTGAAAATTTAAGGGTTGATAACTTGTTCCCCACTTTTTTACGGGTACCAATAAAAGATCATCCAAGTGATACCTTTGATGATCAAGTATTCAAGGAATTTTCAGTTTCGTCTTCCTTTCAACTTAGTTTTCTCTTTGTTATGTTGCTCCGTAGTAGATAAGCAAGGTCGGTTCTACACGCAGATTCCGGTTACCGACACTTACCGACCGAGCCGACCAGTCCGCCTATACATTCTCCCCAGACTCAAACCCTTTTCCGCTCCGCGTAGCCCAGACGCAAACCCTTTTCCGCGATGACGTCACAGTCTGCCGTACCGAAGGTCGAAACCGTGCAACCTTACCGACAGTTGTATCCATCGAGGGTCAAAATCGTGCTGTCTTACCTACAATCTTACCGACAGTTGTATCGATCGAGGGTCAAAATCGTGCTGTTTTACCGACAATTTTACCGACCGAAGGTCTGTAGTGCTCGCCTGTCCCACGATAGGACTGCTGATGTGTAACATGAACCACTCCGAATTCCTTTCCCACGGTAGGACTGCTGACGTGTAACGTCAACCACCTCACATTCCTTTCCCGCGTTATCAACCACGTGACATTCCAAAATTAATGGTTCCGAGAATTGTTTGTTCGAACGTCGCACCGAAATCCTTTGACCGCATACCGCTCGCCGTCGAAACTTGTCGAACGCATTGTTTTGTCTAACCACCTTATCAACCACGTGACATTCCATAATTAATGGTTCCGAGAATTTGCTGATGTGTAACATGAACCACTCCGAATTCCTTTCCCACGGTAGGACTGCTGACGTGTAACGTCAACCACCTCACATTCCTTTCCCACCTTATCAACCACGTGACATTCCAAAATTAATGGTTCCGAGAATTAGTCGCGGTACAGAGCCTGCGGTGTCGGGTTACTATCGCTCTTGGAATGCCAAAAGGTGCGCGCGCATCCGTACAGCTGCCCTATAAAAAGACGTCTATCGTGATCGTCACTCTGTTCTCATCGTATTCTCATTGTGAACTGTTCTCACTCGTGAAATAACCTCGAAACGCGATGGATCTAGCAAAAGTTAACCACGTCAGCCGCCTGGAGAATCTGCCAACCAAGAAGATGTCGGAACTCGAAATTGGGGGAGTGTATGACGTCATCGGGTTACGACTGGTCAAAACAAAATTCGGGGTACGTGTTCTGGCGACAATCGATGGAGAATACAACGTCTTCTTACCACCGAGAATCGCAAGAGTTCTACAAGAAGATTCCAGTCAGCTGACTGAAATGTGTAGCATGGCCGGGGAAAATCGTCTGCAAATGAAATACCTTGGTGGAGAATTCAACAAGTTCGAATTTTCATGCAGTTATGCGCCTTAAATGAACTATGCGATCCCCCTCTACTTCCACAAAATTCATCCACGGTTCAAACAATGTTCTGTGTAAGTCTTACGTATAATAAACAAAAAAGATTGAAATTATGAATATTTTTTCATTTATCCATCCTGTATACCTTTAATCCTACGTTTTGTATCTAGAATTAAGTCTCAAAATCTAAGAAAATGTCCGAACACCACTAAGCAAAGACGGAGGGTTTCGAGCTGCGTCATGTGAACTCTACGATGAGTATTTGGACGGGTTCAGACCGGAGTGCAAGGTCGGCCGATAGCCGCGGTACAGAGCCTGCGGTGTTGGGTTACTATCGCTCTAGGAATGCAAAACTCGGTTTGAGTACAGCTCGGTCAAGGATGGAGAGCAAGGTCGAATCTTACATAAGCTTCTGAAAAAAATTCTCTCTCTTAAGAGCTAAGGTGAAGGTATAAAATTATTTCGTGAATATTCTTTAAAAGTTTTATTGAGTACAATTTTTAGAGTACGGTTGACAATTACTTCACAAAAAATAGTACAATAATTCTATTCAACAGTGTCATGACCAGGGTGATATATTCGCCAGGAATGCGGGACCGTTCTTGTAGACGCTTCTGCGCAGTAACACAAATCGTACAACCTCGCCATCCGGACAGTACGATGATTTTGTAGCCAATTCTGAAGTATGCAAACGTTTCGTGCTGCACAGATTGCGTTGGGTATGGTGTGAAGGTCGCATCTCAGAGCTGAAGTTTTTTGCAGGGTTTCAAGCGACGGGCAGTCAAAGTCCAACATATCGATGATTTGAACTTTCGGAACGATTTTGAGCAACCAATCTCGTTTTTCTTCTCCTTTTACGTACACGGTTTGAGCTTTGCACAGCCTGTCTTGAATGGTCCGCTCAACTTCCTCAAAAGGTATGGTTCCACAGCTCCAACGTAAGCCGTGAAAATCGCGTTCTAGCCAAGAATTTTGGCTTTTATATTTGACGTCCAGTAAATTCCATTTGTAAGGTGGTTTGAAGAAAAACACTGAAGGAGATGCTTCCGAGTAGATTGAAATTACAGCCAATTCTTTTAACGTGAAGGTGTTGTTGAGAGGTCTACGAAAGCCTTGTATGTCAACGATGAGCTCCATCTTTGAACTGTGCGAGATGGTGGAAACGGGTCAGCTTTTATACCAACTTTTTCACCCCACCACTGAGCGGGTTGTATTCGACAATACGATCGTGAACGATCAAGCAGTACGCCGATGTTTCAGCGGGAAAGTTGGTTCTAGCTTCAAATTCAAGACGGATGTCGACGGGTCCGTACTTCAAAGATTCGTTTTGTTTCGAACAGTCGATAACGAATAAGGGGACGTCTCGAAGGAATTCACTCTTTGTCAGCAACGGCTCGGGGTTCTTGTCGTAGTAGGTAGCTTGGAAGTTTGCGTACATCTCGTACAGGAGCGCGTAGAGATTACGACTCATGTTGAGGTTCAGGTTACCGTACGGATAAGATTGAGAGTTTAAGAATAGCTTGACGTCCGTGATATTGCAATGATCGAAATGACTCGCGTTCTTGCCGGTCTTGTTCTTTCTACTTGTTTGGAAACTCAAAATGACGTACCGAGGTTTTTGAGGCTGAGTGGAAGTTTTCACAGTCCAAACGTGTTTCGATGTTGTGGGAAGTAAGGGATATTCGTACAATTCCCAACTGCGGAAGCTCATCGAAACAGGCGGATCTCTCTGAATGAAATTTAGTAGGTCAACTTTTTTCTGATCCGCGAGTTTCAAATACGGTATTAACCATTCCACTGCATTGATCGTGATTTTGAATTCCTCCTCTTGAGTCTGCATGATTGCGTTGACGTCAGTTTTTGATCTCGTCAAAATTAACTCATGTTTAGCGTTGACAACGATCTTGCGGTAGTCTTCGGCGAAACCCAATATCATGCTGAGCGGTATCAGTACGTCAAAGTTACCATCGGCATCGGTTAATTTTTTCTTCTCTTCTACATCGAGCCATCCAGCGTTCTCCATCAGCCAAGTCTGACCAGGGTGCAGGGAAGCGTAACCCTTCATGAGACTTGTCAAGCCAACGTTCTTGCTTCTATCAACCTCAACTGCGTTAATTTCGTAGCGAATTTCTTCAAACAGATGACAGATGGCGTTGTTTACGAGCTGTGTGTTCACAGTAGCTGTACCATCAGGTTTGAGGAGTCGTCCGTGGATATGTACCGAACTTTTGCTGGGTAATATGCATAAATCCTGATGCTGAACGGTGATTCGAATTTCATCGCTGTTGTTGAAAGTTGACGAGGCGTAAGGTTTGTGAGCGTGAATCTCGTAATGCGCAACGGATTCGTCAAAGACGACTGGTGTTTGAATGCTCAAGATTTCCTCCTCCATGGCACGTAGCAGATGATAAAAAAGCAAAATCGGATTTTTATTTGTCGGAAATTCCTCTTCCAAAAGGTGTCAGTTTCAGACCCAGAGCTATCAGGAACTCCACGTTTCGAGGTGTTAGCGGTTCGGGAATCGAACGACGACTGACTTGATCGGGGCATGTCGACTTACTGATATACCTACTCTTTGACAGTCTGTTATATACGATTCCCATCGTTTATTGCGATTTGATGTGCAGTCTCACAGTGATAACTTCTCCACGAAAATTAACCAGGTCTCCGTCTTGATCCACTAACCGGAGCTGAACGTGATCTATGGTCTTGACGGTGATCGGAAGGTAAATGACGTGCGACGGTACTTCCACGATCTTATATCCTGGTGGGACGGTCGGGAAAAACTCGTGAATAGTGTGTACTTTGTGTCCATTGACGTAGGCGCCCGTTGTAATGCTACACTCGACTCGCAACGCGTTGACCTTGAGTATAGTTACAGGCACGTCCGATTCGTGAGTTTTGTCAACCTCCAATACACGTGGTGTAAATCCCAAAAGTTGAGCAATGGAATCATTCGGCTCAAAGTTAATCGTGTGGTTGCATGTGATTTCGCTGCGTAATGTATTATTGTTGGGTTTGATGGCGAGCCTGATATCTGTATTTCTTAGCACGTTTTGAAGATACTTCTCTATGTCCTCGATCTCGTAGCTGCCGGTAGGTATGGTGATCACTTTGTCAGCTACGTAAATTTTATTGTGACCGACATCAACGTTGGGAATCGAATTAAAGGTTAACAATTCTACCAAGCCAAGAGCATAACTTTTATCACGAGCAAGTTCGATCGGTGGGAAATATTGTGCCTCGAGTATCGAAGAGGTTCCCGAAATCGTTAACGTTAACGAATCATCCATGACTGCGAGTGGTAGACTGACTTTGACGAATCACGCACCATGTTTATATAGCTCGCCACTTAGAAATTTCAGACACAAGTGTCCGCATTCAAATGTATCGTAATCCTGGTACCTCTCATGATTGTATTTGACGCTACCAACGCCGAGGTATTTTATGAGGTCCGAGGGTGGTTGAAGGTTGCCGAAACTGTCAAAGTAATCGATATTATTGTCGCGTTTCTTGTACGCAACCCAGTGTGTTCCCGGACCGTCTTTGTCGTCAAGGTTGATTATAGCTGACTCGTTTTTTCGTGGACCGTTTTCGGGCATTTCGTTTCGCATGAAAACACCGCGGAAATGCGGAACCCTCAAGATTTTTGCATATTTCAACAAGTCCCAATCAGTCAACGCTCGACGTGGTTGCGTCGCATCTAGTTTTTTGAAAGATGGAGACCAAGACCTGTTTTGTACGGTTTCATATGAAGCCCTTTGCCCAACGCGATAGCTTCCATAGTTTTGTTGTGTCGTTTGCTTTCCTCCAATTCTCGTTTAGCCGCGCTCGCATCGTTCACAGCTTTTGCTATACCTGCCGCACCACCGGCTAACGCACCCGTAGCGCTGAGACCGGCAAAAATAGGAATCAGAAACGGTAGAAAACCACCGACTTTCGAAGGTACCGGTAGGACGCGAGGTGTTCGCACTTTACATTTACCACCCGCTTTTTTAACGGCGTTCTCAGCTCCCTTCAGCGCAGATTCGATAGCTACTTTTGCATCGTTGCTTGGAACCATGGAACGTTTTGCAGCATTTACAATTTTTCTCAAGGTCACATTTTTTGACTTTCGCATTCCCATTCCGAGTTTTGATTTTACTTTCATTGTATTAGCTACTGCCCAAGCGGCTGCCTTCTCACCCAAATTTGCGTCCTTTGCGAGAACCCGTTTCCAAGCTTTCTCAGCCAACACCCTATCAGCCTCGTTTCTAACCTCAAGGTTCTCACGATTTTTCGAATACGCTATATCGTGTTCCTTACACGCTGCATCGAGAGGGTTGATACCGGAATCGCCTCTCGCGAGTCTTTTCGTCAACTTCGTACCGGGACCGCAGTATTGGTAACCGGGAACATGCAACTCGATCGGAAGTTTGTTGATGATTCTATTCACCAGACCCTTGCCACGATGTTGCCGCCTGCTGCTGCTGCTTCGTTTACCTCTGTACGCGATCATGTTCGTGCGTTGACTGAAGAAAAGTGCTTTAAAACGGGGTATTTATAGCAAATCCGATCAGTCATGTCCGAGATGCGATTTGAGAAACAACCTACCAAGCTTCCCGTGATGAATTTTGACAAACTTTCGGAGCAAAATGTCGAAAAGCACAAACGGCACGGTGAATTACTCCCGAACAGTGTACGTGCGATATTCTGTGGACCGTCGAATTGTGGTAAAACTAATGCGTTGCTCACACTTATAACCCATCCCAACGGACTCAGATTTGAAAATATCTACATTTACTCGAAATCTCTCAACCAACCTAAATACCGATTGTTGAAGCAATTGCTGGACCATGTTGAGAATACGGAGTATTTTGCGTTTACCGAGCGTGAGCAAGTGATTCCACCGGAAGAAGCACGGCCCAACTCAATAATCATATTTGACGATGTAGCGTGCGAGAAGCAGGACAATATTAGAGCCTACTTTTGCATGGGTAGACATCACGACGTTGACTGTTTCTATCTCTGTCAGACGTACGCACGTATTCCCAAACATCTCGTGCGCGACAACGTAAACTTACTCGTGTTATTCAAACAAGACGATATGAACCTGAGACACGTATACAACGATCATGTGAACACCGATATGTCTTACACAGAGTTTAAAAGTGTGTGCTCTGCATGCTGGAACGGTGAGAAGTACGGGTTTCTGGTGATCGACAAAGATAGTGAGCTCAACGAAGGACGATACAGGAGGGGATTCGATTCTTTTGTTAGCCTGGAAAAGGAATAAAATTTACCGTTTTCGAGCGAGAGACGCAGTAGCGCTGCAGACTCAGTTGCGTCAACATGCAGAGCTCTGAGATTTCCAAGCAAAAAGATGTCCTACATCAGATCGCTCAAGCAAGTGCTGCGATCCGTCGAAAACACAGATTGCTCAAGTCGGGCAGGGAATCTACGACTCAGAAATTGAGTGACGTTTTCAAACCAGTAGTGACTCCGTTGCAAGAACTGGTGAATGTTACAAAAGACACCAAACCTGTCAAACAAGAGGTGGAAGAAATTAAAGAAGAAATAAAGGAGATGAAAAATGAAACGAAAAATGAAACTGTCTCGGAAATGGACGATTCCTTTGCTTCGGCGGGGGATGAAACAGTCGTAGAAACACCGGTCGAGGACGAGTATTTTGCACTGATGAGAGATGCGAAGACAAAAGGCGAATTGGACAACGTGTACGGTGTACGCAACCTCTCAAACGGACTAATGATCGGTGATTCGTTGATATCTTTTGAGAGTGCCTACGTTCGTATTGGCGACACGCGTTACTCGAAAACGAAGGGTTTGCTGGAACTTTTGTTCAAAAAGAAGCCCGACGGTTCTTCTGTGAGCGCCGGAGATCGGGAAAATTTTAAAAACATAATCCTCGCAACGAACGCGCATAAGAAGTATTACTCATCCGACGGGGCTGTTCGAAACGATAACAGTTACAAATTTAGAAATGTCATTGCCGAATTAATGGATTATTCCCCGTCACCTCGTCGAAAGGGTAAAGGTCTACTTCCGCAAGCTATGATCACTCGACAAGGTGTTGAAACGGAATACGTCTTCTGGGATGATCCAAACGAGTTGGTGGAGCGTCTTCGTTTACTCCTGGCATCTCAGGCAGCGGGAAATCCGAGTCACAATAACGAAATAATCTCCATTATCGAAGAGCTACGCGAAGCAGGAATCATTTATTAAGCAGCTCCCGTCATTTTTTGCATTCATTACCGAGATGAGCGTCGACGTGTTTGGACGTCAGCTGAATAAAAACACGACCGCGAGCACTCGCGGTCCTCCGGGTGTCGGGTTTCAAATAACAGCGGACGGGCATTACGATATACGGAACAAGAGACTGTACAACGTCGCAGATCCCGCAGAGCCGAACAATGCTGTAACTTTAAAAACCTTGAGACGAAAATTCAGCGTGCTGCAAAAACGAATCGACAACCTCGATCAAATGATCAAAGCTTTGGAGATCACCACGGAGAAAGCCTTGGATACCTTCTACACAGACTTTAAAACAGGCAGAGACTTGTCGATTCGAAACGCGGAAATCATTTCCAAATTGGACACCAGACTAATAGCGTTGGAATATGAACGAGGAAAAGCAAGCACTGGTGACGGAACTGCATAAGCCTGCACGCCGGAATTACCCGCGTCGACGTGTAGACGTGCGCGGCATCGACGAGACCTGGCAGGCGGATCTTGTTGATATGACGTCGTACGCTGGACAAAACAAAGGCTACAAGTACATGCTCACAGTCATTGATGTCTTTTCAAAGTATGCGTGGGCTGTACCGATAAAGAGCAAGTCTGGAGATGATGTTACGAAGGCAATGGAATCTGTGCTTGTCCTAGGACGGGTACCGAAAAATTTACACGTCGACAGAGGAACGGAATTTTACAACTCGAAATTCGAATCGCTTATGACACGCTCCGGAATCAAACTTTACTCCACGTACAGTAATTTGAAGGCTTCGATCTGTGAACGTTTCAATCGCACGCTGAAAGGTAAAATGTGGACACGGTTCAGCATGCAAGGAAGCTACAAGTGGCTCGATATCTTATCCGATTTGGTTTCGGCTTACAACAACGTCAAACACCGAACCATAAGAATGAAACCGTCGGATGTCACCGTTGCAAACGAGAGGCTGTTGTTACGTCAGGCGTACGGAGGGCTTCGAGCGATACCTACCGTATCGGCAAAGTTCAAATCCGGCGACAAAGTTCGAATCAGCAAATTCAAAAATGTCTTCGAGAAAGGTTACACTCCCAATTGGACGACTGAAATATTCACGATAAGTCGAGTGGAAAATACTCATCCTGTGACGTACAAGCTCAAAGACTACCGAGATCAACCCATCGCTGGTGGTTTCTACGAACAAGAGCTCCTCAAGGTTAAGCATCCGGATATCTATCTGGTGGAGAAGGTGTTCAAGAAGCGTGGAAGAAAAATATACGTTAAATGGTTAGGTTTTGACAATACACACAACAGTTGGATAAACGAATCGGACATGTAACATTTCAATAAATGAATTTTTTTTGTAAAAACGTATGTCCGTCTTTATTTTATATCCGACACACAACAAGTATGCGTCTTTTTTAGACAATCGACAGACATGGTACAGTTATAAAGCTAAGGTGTAGGCTTGTAGCCCCACGGAAGCGTGTCGGTTGTATTTTGAAACACGATCCGCTTGTCGTCATTCCAGCTCAGTGCTACTTTCTGCTGTTCTACGGTGTATACCTCGTGCTTTCGACTCATGATCAAATGCTGATTTGAGGATAGATTTTCACGTTTCAACGCACAGTCCAAATAATCGTTAAAGGTTATTTTTCTTAATGCTGATCCTCTGACACCTTTGGCACGTTTAGTGTCTGTCTCATCTCCCATGACTCGGAATGCGTACAGTTTAGCTCGTAACCCTACAAATTCGAGCATGATTTTGCCGTTGTTCTCGTCTTTCATCAAACCGAGAACTTTTTTGTTTGCTCGAGGTATTCCATAAGCGTTGTCGAGCGGATAATCAGACGTATCGAACTTGTGCAAGTCCTCCTTTATATGTTCGTATATATCGGGGACGGTAAAATTGTAAATCAAACTGTCTGTATCTGTGTACATTAATTTTGCTAAGTTGCCGAATTTCTGTTTAATGTAATTATAATGGAAATCGTAGATGTATGTTTTAGCTAGATCCATAATGGAGAAACCTGCATACAATGGTTTATTCAACTTAACTTTCGTCTTATTCATTTCGACGATAACCATCTCTTTGTCGAACACGGTGCAGCTGTGAAAATTAGGCTTGGCTATGGTAGCTCTCGCACCGTACCGTCCATCCCATTCGGTGATCAATCGAACATCTCTGTACTTTCGCACGTTTTCCATAGTTTTGCCAAAAACTGCGTTGTTCATTAGCTTGTAAAAATTTTTCTCAAATTCGTTGTCAGATTTTTTTCGCAAATCGGTATTTAAATCTATATATTTTTTCAGCCACGGAGTTTGCTTGAATTTGAGAACTCTATGAATTTTGAGTAATTTTAAACCTAATTGTAAACATTGTTTCAGAACGCGGTAGTGAACAACGTAGTTTTTCTTGGAAAATAGCGTGGGCGTCAATTTTGGCTGTTTATTGGTCGAAATCGGAGGTACATAGTGCTCCGGACACAATGGTAAATCCTTATGAGTTTCATGCAGTTCCGCAGGATATTCCAAATCTACCTCCAGCACGTAACCAAACTCTGCATCGTCCGAGATGGTAAGAACGTCGCATTGTCTGAAGTCTGATACCCATTCGAAGGAACTGTATGGCAGAGCAAAGCTCATAGCTGCACCGTACAAATTATTAACGTCAAAGTACATGAGATAAGATTCTTCGATCTCAGGATCGAATTTCTCTCCCATGTACCTGTTGTTGGCCTTTGCATATCTGTTCGAACACTGTGATACACCACCACGAATACCTTTTTCGATAAACATAACCATGTCTATGTCGGTGAGAAGCTCGAGTTCGATGCCTGTACATTTTAACATTGCATCAAACGACAGACCGGGCGCTGTGTAGTAATGTAACGGGTCCAGTTTGTACGTCGTCCAACAGCTCTGTCGAAAATTTTGAAAAACGTCAGCCAGTAAAAACACGTCCGTCTGTAAATACAAGTCCGAATACTCTCCCAAAGTTTGGACGTTAAAAGTTTGCCATACGTCGCACGCATGCGCGTAATCGTCGTCCGATATATTCCGGTCGTTCAATTTTGAATAAAACTGTTCTTTGGCTGGTAAATGTTTCTCCTCGAGCTTCTCCCAACTGTCTATGTATTCGTACGGGAAGACACCTTTCCTAGTCAATAAACGAAATTTGTTCAAGCTACTGCAGAATTTACGTGTTATTGTTTTTCGGCAATCGTCCAGATACGATGATAATTTATCGAGACTGCTAGGCATGAAACGGTACGAATCTATGAAACGGAACGTTACGTCCGTTCCCTTAACGAATTTAGTGAAGGAAATGTACTTTTCTTTGTTGACAGGTAATAGTTTAACAGTACCTTCGAATGACGTACCCAGAGCTTTGATCAGAAAATGCGAATCGTAACCCGAAAGATTGTGGAATATCACTGGGATGGTGTGCGAATTTTGGTAATTTAGATTACAGCTGCGGTGAGCAGCACCACGGTACTTTCCTGTGAAATGACAGTGATCCCGATGTTTCACGTCTGTGAGCGTAAACGGTTTTTCACAAATATGACAGACTGCCGACAAATCAAATTCGTTGATCTGATTGAAATTTAGTGGTTCCATCGGTACAACAGTCTTGTAGTATCCCTCTAACGAAAGTGCCAATTCCTTTAACTCGTTCACAAACCATTGGATGCAAGTTTCTCCACGATTAATTTTGAATTTTGAAAGCGAATCGTCAAACGCGCAATGCAGATAGTAAGCTATACTATACGGAAGATGCTTCTGATAAATTGTTCTATTTTCCCCAAAACTTTCATGTGTGGGTTGCAGTAAACATTCGAGATCCGCGTAAATGCAGAATGGAACGGTTTCTTTGTGCTTGAAATTTTTGAATTTCAGTATTTTTTCCTCATCTGTAGGTAGAATAACTTTGGTTTTGTTTAAATTCATGCAATCAGCTCGGTGCTTCAACAAACATCTTTCGAAATTGAAATGAGACAGACACCTATCGCACAACCACGTCTGATGTGCGCGTTTGGAAATTTGGGAACTTGTTAATCGAGACAGATTTCGAATCCATGTAAAATGAAAGATTCTATTTTTTTCATAATTTACCATTTCATCATCATCGTCATCGTCAGTGGTTTCAGTTTCTATCGCCAAAAGATGAATTGTAGGTTTATCAGACTTATTCTGACTCAGGTGAATCGGTACTATTTCACTTTTTTTCCGATCACCTTGGTCTATACCATAAACGTTAATTGATAGGTCGTTAAGCTTCTCAAATTTTGAAATGGTGTTTTTGTCTAGAGACATAGGAAACGTTATACCATCATACCGTAGCACTGAGCTGAAATGTGGGTACGAGCTGGTCGCGTTAGGATGGTTGTTGTCGGCTGGGAACAGAGCTGCGGTGACCGACCAAAGAAAGCAGTAAGAGTCGTTGTTTCTGATGTTTACTACAGCCTTCTTATCACTGATATGCTTAGGTAACGGGGTGTATGTGAAGACACCGCCTCGTAGTGGCACGTACTTGTTGATATTCACAGTCAAATTGATTATTTCGGTCAGCGACCAGCCCGAATCCTTTTCCTGGAAATCTTCCACCTTTTTCAACAAACGCTCCGTCGCGTTTTCGATGAACCATTCGTTGATATCCGTTGTCTGGAGGATGATTTCATTTCTCGTATTAAAAAATTTGATCTCTTCCACCGTGCGATCAACTTTTCTGAGTTCAAATTTACAAGCCAGGATAACGTTGGCTTTCAAGCTCCCGTCTTTCTTCAGAGCGTTTTTCAGTCTCGTCACAGCTAGTACCTTTGCGTCTTCTAGAAATCTCTCCACATCTTTATGCTTCAAATTGACGATGGATCCAGTTCGAATTCTCCTCTCGAAAGCTGATTCCAAATCTTCCCACCGTACTCGATCGCTTCTTCGCCGGCTTCGTAATCCGTCACCCACTTTCTGCAATTGTTGAAATTTGACTGTCAACGATTTCAGAATTCCGATTGTAGTCAAAATTCTTGTCTTCTCCCCGATCGTTGAGGCGTTGTTGCGTAAGATTTTATTCAAAAGCCTGATATTTTGGGTTCCGAGTCGAATCCATTTTGCAATTTCTGCCGGCGACGATTTTTCCGATAAAATCTTGAACGCCGATTCCATAATATCGATCAATCTCAAACACTTCGCGGATTCCATCTTGAGCTCTTTCCTCACGTATGCTTGACAGGTTGTGACGTAATGATCGTTTGCAGTGATGAGCGTCCTTTTTATAGGGCAGCTGTACGGATGCGCGCGCACCTTTTGGCATTCTAAGAGCGATAGTAACCCGACACCGCAGGTTCTGTACCGCGACTAATTCTCGGAACCATTAATTTTGGAATGTCACGTGGTTGATAAGGTGGGAAAGGAATGTGAGGTGGTTGATGTTACACGTCAGCAGTCCTACCGTGGGAAAGGAATGTGGGGTGGTTCATGTTACACATCAGCAAATTCTCGGAACCATTAATTTTGGAATGTCACGTGGTTGATAAGGTGGGAAAGGAATGTGAGGTGGTTGATGTTACACGTCAGCAGTCCTACCGTGGGAAAGGAATTCGGAGTGGTTCATGTTACACATCAGCAGTCCTATCGTGGGACAGGCGAGCACTACAGACCTTCGTTCGGTAAAATTGTCGGTAAAACAGCACGATTTTGACCCTCGATCGATACAACTGTCGGTAAGATTGTAGGTAAGACAGCACGATTTTGACCCTCGATGGATACAACTGTCGGTAAGGTTGCACGGTTTCGACCTTCGGTACGGCAGACTGTGACGTCATCGCGGAAAAGGGTTTGCGTCTGGGCTACGCGGAGCGGAAAAGGGTTTGAGTCTGGGGAGAATGTATAGGCGGACTGGTCGGCTCGGTCGGTAAGTGTCGGTAACCGGAATCTGCGTGTAGAACCGGCCTTGCTTATCTACTCTCCGTAATAATGAAAGAACGTGAAATATACCCCACACATATGCATATAGTAAGGGGTTTCCAAAAATATCGTTTTCAAGGACCTAAGTGGATATAAAGAGTGACGGTCAGATTTCCGAAAGACTAAAAAGTTGACGGGCCGAAATCCCGAAAGTCAAATTAACGAAAGTTCAAAACGCACAAAGGCCATGAATACGATCAAATGCTGTCTCGTAGAAAAATAAAATTACGAACGCGAAAATGCTTAAATAAATTCAAACCAAAAAGAAATCTGAAGAATAGTCAAAATTACGAAGGGTAAAATATCGAATCGACGAAATGCGAACTATTCTCAAAACGTTTTTTCGGATAAAAAAGCATTAAGATAAATGATCTTGCGCTAAAACAGTTATTCGACATTGTGATTTATCGAAAATGAAATTTTCATTTCACCGATCTTTCGTTATTTTAGAGTTCGAATCTTCATAATTTCGAATTTTCGGCCAGCCGATTTTTTGATCTTTCAGAGATTTGATCCTCACCCGATATAAAAAAACAGATATGTTCATAAAACATGACACTAATGAACATCGGTGTCGTAGTTAGCATCGAAATCTTCCTCTATCTTCTTGTGGACGTCTTGATCCTCCGAACGCATATTTAGCTTCTCTTCCAACTGTCTAATTTTTGTAAAAGCTGTTCGTCATCTAACTCGTCGTCATTGGTTTCATCTACTTGATCAGTTGCCAGTGATTTCTACAAAAGTTTGCGATACCTCTGGTTTGTGGTACGCAAAACTTCTAGCATATTGGTCTTGAATTCTGCTTTTGCATCGGGACCTCTGAACAAGGGACACATTTTTGCTGTCCCTAAGAGAAAAAGAGACCGTATATATATCGGTATTTTCACGAGTCACTGAGAGTAATTGAACAATGAAATAAATTTTCAGAAACTTACGGTATAAGATATTGGAAACTTTTGTATCGCCAAGCTGCGCACTCTTTTTCGCCCTTGGGCACGTGAATGACTTGACTAATTCATCAGTCATCACCTCGTTCAAAGCAGAGTTCAAGAACTCTCGCACCCTTGATTCTCCTATATTACACAGATGTAAATACTGGAAAAAAAAATTTAATATGGAGTAAAGAGATCTGCTGACAAAAATATAAACTTATTGCCAGATTTATGTTACAGAGTTAATAAAATACTCTTACCAGTTTTTTACGAATACTTTTCTTGGATTGTATGAAGTTGACAAATAATACGAACAAATAAAATTGAAAAAAAAAACAATTTCAGAACTTGAAACAAATGAAATAAAAATGACTCAGGAAGTATTCAAACAAAAATCGTATCTATACACAGATACATAGATGTATACCGAGATCCCAGTGTCTTTACACACCAAATACTTACTTAATTGTCACGTAGATATGCATCCGTAGTGGTCGCATAAGAAATTTGACCAGTTACTGTTTGGTTACTTTTTAGAAACGATTAAATAATTCATCGCATATATCCAGAACTATTCACAAAAATCATTAAAAATAATACGATTTTCGGGTACTTTGCAAATTCATAGCTCTTACCCTGGCTCGATTCCAAAGTTAAAAATTTCAGGGCTTGTTCGGGACATAATAGACCAACTTTCCTGAAAATTTGAAGCTAATCGAAGTTCAAAGAAAAAAGTTACAGCTATTTGAAAATAGCGCTTTTTGAAAAATCGTTTGGCTTTTTGTGGCTATATATTAAACAAATAAAAGAAATTATTGAAATTTAGGGCAAATATCGACAAAATAGACCTCAATGAAAAATATCAGCAGTTAGTCAACCTTCTACATTGAAAACTGTAGGTTTGAGAGCCTTTTAAAAACCGGTAGGTTCGCTAAAACGGTGACTCATTGTCAGTTGGAAGCTCCCCGCCAAGCCGCATTTGAGTTCGAACTGAAAATCTATTTTTTTCTTGAAAATATAAAGTCAACAGAGAAGAATGCCGTTTCGTACAAGTCTCTAAATTAATTAGAAGCTAAAATACAAATTTAAAAAATTGAATCATAAATCGACTTTTCTTAAATTTAAAAAATTTCTCCATCGGCCAAATTTGATCGTATCGGGCTCAAATTTTGAGGATCGTCTACCTTTCTACCCTACTTTCGGAGAAAAAATCAGCATCAAAATCTCTGACCCTATTGCGCACACTTTCGTCGAAAAGTAATGGATCTGCCCATATATGTGTATATATATATATTTATCCACCTTTTTTTTTTTGTTGTTATTCTTCGGTATTGGACAATTGTAGAGAGAAGCCTTCTCGGAGATGTTTCCTTAGCAAGTGTAATCTCTGAGGAGATTCTTCCGAGCTGGCGTTTATGTCGTTCGAGGCGGGTAAAGATGTAACGGCACAAAAAAAAAACAAACACCGAAACAAAGACAAGTAATGTTTTAATTGTTTAGAAAGAAGGCGTGTACTTTATAAGTTAAGATTGTTTTTAGTTATAAAGTCGATCGTAACCAAAATAGCTTGGGTTGAACATTTTCAAAATAGTTCCTGCAAATCGCGTAGTCGGTGTCAACTGTAATCTTGTGCTTTTGGAAAAAGCTCGACTCGGGGGAAGCTAAAATATGGGCATGCCCAAAACAAATGGTTGGCTGAAGGGATAGGGTGACCGGTTGATCACACGTGCAAGGCTGTGGAGCAACCAGACCCATCCTTGCTAGGTGCTCATTGGAGTTTGTGTGATTTGATTTGACGCGGTTAATGAGCGATATCTTTTTTCTACGGAGAGACAAATTGGCAAATCATGGACGGCGAAAACCATGGAATCGAGGATGTTAGCTTGACTTGATATTAATGTAGAACTTCTAGATAGATGCCCTAAGTCAGCCCAGAATAAACGATTGTTAAGCGCCAACGGATGGTCCTTGGCGGAGGGAGCTACCAAATCTGCCAGCTTATTACCCGGAATACCGACGTGAGCTGGAATCCTGATTAGGGAGCATTGGCAGTCTAGGTTACGAAGATTGAAATGCTTTTGCTTAATTAAAATTAGAATAGGGTTGACCTTATTGTAGATCAGGGGAAGTGAGAATGCTACGAGAGCGCTCAAAGAATCTGAGAAGATTAAGGATCTGGTACACCTCATAACCGTGTTTAGCTCCAAGGCCTTGGAGATACCAAGAGCCTCAGCGGAAAAGATGGATGAATTTTCATTCAGGATGTGGCAAACTGGATCCCTTTCATTCGGTGGGATGACCGCGTCTTGGAGCCGTCTGTATAAAAATGTAAGGAGGTTGGGAACTTCGTACTGCAGATGATTCTCAGCCTCGAGGAGGGGGAAAAATCGTTCCTTATTGTGTTACCTATTTCCATATTGATATTAGACTTGGTAAAAATTGTAAAGTAGTCTAATCTGAAACATGAGGGGACCTTGGAGGAAATTATCCAGGAGGCAAACGTCCGAATAGAAGTCCAGACTTTAAATATGAGTGCCGGGGAGCGACCGCGACCTCGAACGCACTCATCGATAATTGTTTCTATAAGTTGGAGCTTGGGGATTATCATATTCCGTTGGTTGGTGCAAGTTCTCTACACGAAGTTTTTTGTAAGTTTGAGCCTGCTGCTTTGTAGGGGCGGGATGCGGCAGAGATGGAGAGCGACATTATTAGAGGTGGTTCTTAAGCAACCAATGCAAATTTTCAAGGATAAGGACTGAACAGCATCCAGTCTGAAGAGGTGTGATCGGCAGAATCTCCAAAAAATTGCAAGCTTCAATTTAAATGGCTCTCACATATCCCTTGTAAATAAGGAGCATGATAGAATTGTGACATCCCCAGGTGAGACTGGAGAGAACCTTTAGTGTCAAATCTACTTGCAAGGCCTTGAGACAGTTGAATTCTATGTGGGATTTCCACAGCAGCTTCTTGTCGATACAGATCCCTAGTAATCTAACTTTTGAGGAGATATGGATGGGAGCGCCATTTAGTTGTATTTGGACCGGGATGTTTTCAAGAGACCTTTTAGAGAAAATGCATTATTGGTTTTTGCTAGTGCTCACTGCCCTCTGCTTTTTAATCTCTATTTAAAAACTATCATTCAATCCACCGGTCCTAATACTAAGACCCTTATATATACGGACGACGTAGCCATCTATTCCTCCAACAAAGTTCTTCAAACGTCACTTAATGGAGTTTCCACCTCATTGAACTCCCTCAGCAACGTGCTCCTTCAACGGGGTCTCACAAGACCCCGTATATATAAGGGTCTTAGTATTAGGACCGGTGGATTGAATGATAGTTTTTAAATAGAGATTAAAAAGCAGAGGGCTTAGAATAAAACTCTGGGGTAAGCCCAGGTTGGTGGATCTGATGCCGAGGTCGGCCCCCTGGGCTCTACCATGGATCACTTTGTACCAAATAACATTCTGGATGAATAGAACTATCCGATTCGGAATGCCTAGTGCGACATGGTCGTGGATAAGTATCTTGGGAATAACATTGTCTAAGGCCCCCTCTATGGACAGGTAGACATAGGAAAGGAATTCCTTACTGTATTGACTAGCATTTATTGAAATGAATTAATATTCCTATTTTTATTTATCGGCCCTAAATCTTTTAAAACATTCTTTTCCCTCACTTACATTCTCTCATTTAAACTAATTACTAACAATATGGCAAATATACATTCATCCTTCCATTCAGTCATTCACTCATTCTTGAAATAAATAATGGACAACAGGTGTATATAGGGTTAAAATTGTAAATATAAAAAGTCTTCTCTCATCAGCGTCACTATATAAATTAATAATCTCTGTAAAATAGTGTTGACCGTGGCAAAGCGTCTCTTTGCTAATCCCGATTCACTTCTTGGATCCTCCATCGTCGTTCCGCTGCAGGCGATCAATGGCGACATGCCCATTCGTCGTTTTGAAGATTTGTCTTCTGATAATTTTGCACCGCAACCGGTTGACGGGACACTGTACCATTATCTATTTTTTGACTTTCACACCTGATGTGTTCTGATGGACGGTTCGTAAGTGAGTGTCTCGTCTCCCAGAAGAACGGTGGGATCACCCGCGGTGTATAACCCGTGATTCGGTGGGTGAGCCGAATTTCCTTTGGTCCTTACTTTGACTCTACCCGCGGTACATTTAAATCGTTACATTACGGAGAAATGCTAAATTGATATTAGTTGTGAGAACAACCACATTATCGTATACCGATACCTTTCTTGAAACCGAAGAAGCATCTCGGCAAGATATGGTGGTTGTCAACCCATCCATGCAATGTAAAATTCATTATGCGTTTCATAGTTTTGAGTATGGCTTTGGGATGAAGTAAACTGCATAATGTGACCATTCTGTCGGAAACTCGTGATTTTGCAAAATTGAGTTGTACAGAGCAAGCAGGAAGTCAAGACCCTCGGACGGGAGATGCTTCAGAACTTTGGAGATGAGGTCGACCCTCGGACGGGAGATGCTTCAGAACTTTGGAGATGAGGTCGACCCTTGGTGAGGATTTACTCTTAGATACCTCTATCGACCACTCCAGTTCTTCTCGAGTCAGGTCGCTATTTAAGATTGGGTTTGCTATTCTCTGGCATGGCATAGGAGAATTCCTCTGCGGCGTAAGGGGTGGATACCTTATTAAAGGCTGAGTCTATGGCAGGGTCGTCAGGAGAGTCGGAGTTAACGGATTTTGGTAAATTGAATCTTCTCTTAAAGCACTTAAGGCCTCTTTGATTGATCCCCATACTTTGTCAATGCTCGTTAAAGGGCTAATTGAAGAGCAGAAGTCCGTAAAGCTTTTTCGTTTTTTCCGCCTGAGGAGGTTCTTTGCCTCCTTCTCGAGCTTATTGTAGCTTACCTAGTTCTCCTCAGAGAAATCATCTCGGAATCGCTTGGCCGTCACCCTCCTGGAAGCGACCATGTTGGTGCACTCCTCGTTCCACCATGGAGTAGCTGGAGGGACGCCTTTGGTAAGAGTGTTCTCCGGATTTTTACCGCCTGACAATAGGAGATTCGTACAGGATATCGAGGAATAAGTTATACTTTAGATTTAGATAACAAACGTCTGCTTCGTTAAAGATGGTGGAAACGTTGGATTTCAAGAACTTTTTAAAGGAAGCCCAGTGTACTTGATTGAGGGAGAGCTTTTTTCTGACCTGTAGTTTGTGGAAATTTAGCTCAGTCAGACGGATATGGATGGGGTAATGATCGCTACCTAGGGGATCATCAAGGGTTGTCCACGAGATGCAAAGGACAGATCAGGCACACTCCTCTCTCATTATACATGAAATATTGTCGCCGATCCGTCCTTTAATAACCATAAATTGCTTACTTGACACGCCTCGGATAAAAATCTTTCAACCTGGTTTAAAAGTTGACTACCCCAGAGGGCATAGTATGCGTTGAAGTCTCACAGATTAGTAAATTATGAAATTGAGATGTGACCTGGAAGAACTCTTTCCACTCAAGACGGTTAAGAAATCTATTCGATGAGCGATAAAATTTGAGAATGTGGATACTACTGGAATCCGAAAGCTTTAGGCGGACCATATCCCACCCCAGCTTGTTCGGGAGGGGAAGATGATTAATTCTCTGGTAAAAAAAGTCTTTGAAGATTAGGAAGGTCAGACATCCCCTTGGGGTGAGGGCCGGCCTGTCCCTTCTTACTGTGTTGTGTCTCTAGTGGTATAGAAGGTCGTTTGATGATAACCAGGTTCCCGTAAGACAAATGACGTTGTGTCTGTTACTGAAGCCCTCGATACCGTTCTATTTACTAAAAATATTCCGGAATTTCCATTGAACTGTGTCTAGTGCAAAGACCATGTTATTTGTGGCGTTGCCGCCGATAGAGCTCTTCTAAGGCGTTAATATTGGCTATGATGCTATCGGAATCCGGGAATTTTTCGGCGATGCGGCTACATAGAAAATTGAAGAAGTCACCGAGGGACTTCCGAATTTCAGTTCTCACCCAGTTCATCATCCTCGTGTCTGAGTTTGAATGTGCGGGGATGATTCGAGCTATATCTAGATACTGCTCGACTTCAATGGAAGTGTCTAGTTCTTCGTAGTTGAAGTTAGAAATTAGGGTACTTGAATAGTCGCTTTTCCCAAGGAATGAATCAGGTCTTGCTCACTGGGTGTCAGGGGAAGGTAAGAAGGCAGCCGTCCAGAAAAATTCCTCGAGGCTGGTCTAGCGTTGCGGTTGACGTAGGACGAAATTACTGTAGATGATGTAATCAGTATATTCCTAAGTCGACAGACCTGCAGAGAGGCAGCGGTGGAAATTCCATCTTGTTTAGTGGAGCGGCCTGAAGAAGGGGGACGAATGATAATATATTTGATATGCCGTCGAGGAGCTTATTGTCCTTTAATACTCTAGCGAAGATCATCGCCTTAGATCATACCCTCATTCCCCCCATTTTTGTCACAGACCTGTACTAGGTATGGCGGGAGAGCAACCTGTGCATATCTATTGCTACGGACTCTTTGGGAAGGAACTCAGGGGATTGGTTGTTTAGACCCTCTAATTTTATATGGTGGCGAATTTGAGTCGCCAGGGGCCTCGTCAGAGGGGTCCTTACTCCTTTTCGGTACAGGAGTTGGTAACATATCAGGCATTACAAAAAACACAAGATTTACAACAATCAACAATACAGGACAAACAGAGTCAAGGCGGCTAGGTGGTCTAGTGGAGTAAGGCTCCGGCTAAGCATCTCTAGACGACAGGTTCAATTCCTGGCTCCGTCGTTAGTTTTTCGAAATCACCAATTGTTCGAATTTATATCTTTCAATACAGGACAAACCTTGCGGAGATCGAAACAGGGAGATAGAAGAGGAGTAGCGAGTTTCCCTTTGTCACTTTCCAATCCGGGTCAGGACTAGATTTGTTGATAATTGGAGATCCAGTAAATCATTTGACTCGAGCCGGGGCGAGCGGATTATGGAAGATGAGCAGGGCCAATGACCGGCACCTACTTGGTCCATCGGGGTAATCGCTTTAAATGCGTAGATGTCCGTAGACGCGTAGAATAGGTGTGAAACATGTTCGCTGAGATGTCAGACAGTTGCGGGAAGGTGCTGAGACGCTAAGAGACACAAGAGGTATACAAGACACAAGAAGACACAAGACGACGCAAGAGACTAAGAGCACCAGGTTATCACAAATTATGTAAAAATAAGCTCTAGGTTATTTCACAACTGGGACGAATCAGCCATCTTGAAGCACTATTCGAATCTCTAAAGTCTGCGCCTGCACTGATTGCGCCAATCTCTGTAGCTCCCCAAGCCACAACTAGAGGAACATCAAGACGCCTACCGCGCATGAAACTGCCTACTTTCTCAGGTAATCACACAGACTGGAAATGTTTCCATGACCTCTTCACGTCAATAATATGCGAAAATTTGCACGTTTCGGAAATGGAAAAGCTTCACTACCTCAAAACAAGTTTGACTGATGAGTGGTCGTGACTCATCAAAAACATCGCTCTCACCTCGGCAAACTTCCCTTGAGCCTGAGAAACTCTTGTATCCCGGTACGATAACGAAATATTTTTGACAGATTCTTGCGTCGCGAAACTTTTCGCGATTCTTCGTGTCACGAACAAATCGTCTTTGGAACTCAAGAGCTTACACAGCAATACTTGCGAAGCTCTCGGTCCACTCAAATTTCTGGACAGTCTCGAGAATCATTGGGATCACATCATCATGCACGTGGCGATTCGCAAGGTCGACCCAAGATCTCTCGAAGAGTGGGAAAAAAGTGTTAGCGAGAAACTCGAGCCTCCCACGTTCGCGGAGCTCAAGGCTTTCATCCTTGGTCGCATCCACACACTGGAAGCTGTGGAACAAGCTCATTCTCAATCCACGCCGATTAAACCTTACTCGTCGCAAGGAAGGTCTAACTGTTGTTTCAATCAAAGGTTTTTATCGAATCAAGTGTTTATTCAGCGATTAGATTATCGATACAGATACAGGCGTGAGGTTTTCAAAGAAGAAGATGAAACGTTACAGTTGTCGAGGGGTTCACAAAAGTAGAAACAGAAGGAAAGTCATAGACTAACTAAAGCAAACTAGACTAACGCACCTCATTAGAAGACTAACTTATCATTTAAATAATGATTGAACCACTGTCGACACAAAATAAAAACTGCTTTATCAACTTAGCCGACAAGGTCACATATGGCGTAATCAAAAGAACAATCGTGTGCTTGTTGCAAAGGCAATTATTATATCGCGTTCTGTTCGACCTTTCGCGGCAAATCACTCCGTCAAAGAAAGGAAATGATTTCCTCGAAAAAAAACTCTACTTCAACTGTCTAGGTCCGCATCAGGCAAACGACTGTCATGTCGGTCTGATAAAAATTGCCACGGTGCCACGGTCGACAACACTCTCTGCTACATTGAAGTTCGTTCTCAACCTCAGCATCTTCCAATACCGGTACACCTCGAGCACAAGGCTGCTGTAGCGCAATCAGTTCAGAACGCAGCCAGTTCGACTAGCACATCTCAGGTGACCAACTACGCAGTTCAGCCTACGATGGTCAAACCATCTGCAGTTCTTTCGCCATGGTTCAAGTTATAGCCTCTAATCCGGAGACTGAAGAAGTAACCATCGTTCGTGCATTGCTCGATCAAGGATCCGAAAGTTCCTTCTTCACAGAATCGCTGGCGCAACATTTGTGACTACCGTGATATAAAGCAACGATACCGATCTCGGTGTCGGAGCTCAACAATCGGTAGTGACTCGCGGCATCGCGATGCTGTAACAGCAATCTCGTGTTCACATCTCGTTTTTATGTGGGCTGGAAGCGCTCGTTCTTCCACGACTCACGTCGTGTCTTCTTCTTCCCGAAGTCTGGCCTCATCTACAAGGACTCAATCTCGCGAATCCAAGTTTCGCGCATCCCTGTTAAATTGACATAATTCTCGGAGCTGACATCTATCGTAACATCATCCTGCAAGGAGATCGGAGAGGAGCACCAGACATCACAATCGCTCAAGAAAGTCAGTTCGGCTGGGTCTTCTCAGGCTGCGTATTATCGGAAGCAGCAAACCTCTCTCATAGTGCAATCCAAGGTTTTCAATACTCTCTTGATTACGCACCACAGAGCAATATATATATTTGGAGGGTCAGCTTCCCCAAGAAAGACAGTTATTTCTTGTGCAAATGTGTGGCTAGGGTATATAGTTTAACGGGCCGCCACGGGAGTCAGCGACGAGTGGTGTGGCTATACTTTTGAATCAAATGCTATGCAATTCAATGGCGAATACACGTGTCGTATCGTTCAATCATTCTATAAAAGTGTTTTATTGTACTTGTGGTAAATTTGGAAGGTTACCATATCCTTCAATATATCATGAGTAATGTCATGGTAATGCACTGTCGCGGTAATCTTTACTACAAAAACAAGGGTAGAATACGTGTTCTTCGATAATTGGACCGACACACCATTTTTTTTGAAGATTTTAAATACTATCGATTTTAATAGGTAAGTGTATTGCTTTCATCGAGATTTTTTTTATATCAAAGCTCGAGAAATATTCAGTGGCTCAATGAGAGATTTTCTCTTGTTATTGGTTAATGCTTGATTGTCTTGAATTTACATAAAATGGCTCGTCGCGAAGACTGATTGTAAGAAAATGAGTATAGCTAGTTGTACTTTGTATACATTTCTGTCTTACAGCGAAAAATTAATATGGAATAAATTGATCTTCAAATCATTAAAAAGATTTTTCTACTTTGTCCTTTATTTTATCTCGTAAATTATCCAGTCAGTCTCATATTATTTTACACAGGGGGCCGTACACTGTACCTGGAAATCGGGAAAATCAAGAAAATATAAGTAAACTCCTCAGCGATTGTATGATTAGGGGATTTCAAACTCATTGTAAAAACAGAACTATCCCCAGAAATGCATATTTCACAAACTATTACGACATATTATGTGCAGGGCGCTGGTAAATTAAGTTTTTAAATATCAAAGATAATTTTAATAAGAATCAGGAAAATTTATGCGTGGATTCCAGTACAGAATGTTTTACAGGAAAAAAGGGGTAATACTATAATCGTCATGAGATATTTCGTGACCGTTTGTGTACCCTACAAAGAAAAGACAGATTTGCAAACGGTAGCTGACACAAACCTGATTTACAGGTCATTTCTCTTCCGTCGGCTTTGAGCTGCTTGTTAAGCTTCAAATTGCCAGAATGGCAGGATGGAACAAAACAGTACGGCATTCTCAAACCTTTCGCAAATTAATATAAATATTGCCACTAATTGTCACTGAACAAATCTTAATCACTGAGAATGCCACGGAATGCGGAAGAGGATTGGGAGTGTTGAAAAAATTAGATGACAACATCGCTAATTTTTATAATCATATCTTGCATTTATTTCAGTATGTAATTCTCGAAAGTATCAGTTTCAAAAATGTACAGCCATAGTTCATGAAAATCTGGAAATGAACCATCTGAAAATAATTCGAGTACATGTAAACATACTCTGATGTCCTTATACAAACGCAAATAATGTAACTTACTCGATTCTATCGGTAACGCGTACTGATTGGCTTCGCCATTTTTAGGAAAACGATCCCGCGAATTTCAAAATATTAGGTAAAATACATACCAGCTACAGAACGGTTCAGGTTGTGATACTTGAAATTCACTCGGAAACTCGCAGAAGAAAACTTGGTTTTTTTAGTATTTCTTTTTAAATTAATTTATTTCTGATCAACATTTATTCAATGTCACTGTGTCGACTATTTTACAATATTTTTTTATAATTGAGATTTATACAAAAACAAGTTTGTATACACGTAAATAATCGCACCGTGTCCATGAGGAAAGTGCGCACCTTATGCGCGTGCGTCAAGTCGTTCGAATTTTATTGGCTGACAGTTACCTTCTGATTGAGCAGCCGACGCAATACCAGTCGCAACTGTCAGACAATGGTCAGAGCCCACAGATAGCGGTGGGCTCCTAAGGACATTTTCTGAGAGTTGCGGTTGGTATTGCGTTGGCTGCTCAATCAGTTGGTAACTGTAAATAATAATGGCGGCGATCTAGCAGACAATATTCACGAAAGTTTGACGTTTGCATGTGGAAAATCAAATCTGCTGCTGAAGATTACATGAATACCTTAATATTTAACAAAAGAAAATAATTGTACGATAAATGTATGTGACTATAGCGACAATATATTAGTGAAAATGAAATGCACGATGAATTGAAAGACGAAAGATTAAATAAAATTCCATCGGTACGCTTTCTTGATACAAAGAAAACGGTAGTCACACTGAATCAATCATGCAAAAGATGCACAATAATAAATGTGTGGGGTAATAACAAGGTAATTACGAATTATGTATAATATTATTATTATTATATTAAAATATATTTAAGAAATTGAAGGTGCCTTTTTTACGTAGAGCATAGTTTGGCTTGCTTTTTTTCACCCTACTAGTCTTTACCATTTCCCAATTTTTTGTGTTAGTTGATTGACGCATTCTCATGACTTTATAGTAATGTAGACAGTCTGCGATGAATTCTTCCTTATGCAAATCACATAGAAACGAGAACTCACAATTTATCAGAGCATCATCAACTGTCGCCTGATATAAATTAAGTACGCCATAGTTGAAGTGCTTTTCAAAAATAAAATGATTGAATTTAAGATCGACGCCAAATTTTTTCACAGCACTGGACTACTTTTGAAATATAATACGATCCTTGGACACGAAACAAGCAGATTGTTTGGTCAGCTCCTAAACATCCGCTCCGACAATCGGGCAAACAACGAAAAATTCACCATTTATTGTCTTTTGAGTAAACGACAGAGATCCAAACGTTGATCCCGGATTGCCTGTCAACTTTCGTAAATACTGTTTCGTTAGATCGCCGCCATTATTGTTTACCTCATCTGTACCGACGCATGAGGCGCCTGGTGGATTCCCACCGTATTAAGACAAAATAATCACAGCGACTGAGGGCCAGTCCAGCCCCCTGACCATATACATATGAGAATAGACCGCGTGACCGGGCTGAGAAGTTGATAGCGGAATAGAAAGAGAAAGTTGTATATGCGACCGCTCTGTCTTTGTCTAGTCGCGCATGCGCGGACACGTGTACACACTGCGAGGCCAACTTTTACGAGGTCAAAGCCAAAGAATACGCATGCAGAACAATAATCGCACGATTTTTAAAGGACAATAATTTTGTTAAGAATTTTCAAATTATTTATAAGTATTTAATAACCAAAGTCAAATGAGTCAAAAAGAATATTCGTGCAAGATAATATAATATTTTTATATATTATGAAAATATAACATATTTTTACTTATTGTTTTAAGTATAATAATATTCAACGTTTTATATCCCGTATATGATCATACAGTATGTACTTGTGTGCGTTATTCATGTTTGTTACCTAATAAAAATGATAAACAGCATTTTACGTTTTAATATTCAATTATTTAATTTTAATGTATTATTAGTATTATTCTTATTTTTGAATTATAACTTCTAATTTATGTTTTATGTACAATATATAAGAACTTCCATCCCTCCATTCATTTTATATTTCATTCTTACTAAAAAAATGCTGAGCGCGCATGCGCGATTAGAGAGGAAAGAGGGGTCCTATATGCAGCTTTCTCTTTCTATTGCGCTATCGCATTCACCAACGGGCCACCTCCGTTACTCTCGCGATCTATTCTTATATGTCTACGTCCCTGACATACGCTGCTAAAAGTGGTTCGCAAAATGTCCCTCGATTCTGCCACCAATCTCCGCCACTAGTGGCGCTAGTAGTTGTCTGACAAGCTCGCGCGGTCAGCGCAAGGTACCTAGATTCGGAAGGTCAAGACACGCGTGTTCCAGTTTTTCTCACTATAACGTGGGCAAAAATGTTCTATGCGCGTTCGCCCAAAAAATATAAAACTCACATTACCGCACTAACCAGTTTTGACCAATCTTGCTCAATTTTTTCAGGTTAAGCATTAACGAGCTGCGCCCTTAGTGTCCTGACGTTCACGAAATGAATAGAAGCACGTATATATTTTGAGGTTAATCATTGTGACAGGTCAGGAATCAGAACCAAACCGGGTGCTTCCCATTTAGAGCACAGTGTGACACAGTGTACAAATTTCTATTGTAAGCGGCCAATCCGGGCAAAGGAATAGACCAGACACGTTTACACCGTGTCATATTATGCTCCAAATGGAAAGCATCCATTGTCATACGAAATTTTTGGCGCATTCTCACTAATTTTTTTGCCCACGCGTGTCTTGACCTTCCTAATCTAGGGACCTTGGGCCAGCGAGGGCAGCGAGCGTGTCAGAAGTCTGCTAGCGCCACGTAGAGGAACTAAAAAACGGGGACAAAGCGCGTACAATTTTTTAGTACACGAGCAGTGGTATCAGGGGGCTGGGACAGTCGGACCACCTCTCATTTTTACACCGTGCCACGACGACAGCCTCTCGCCGCTGTCATCCATATAACCTCTAAGATATCGTGCTCTCGCTCTGGTTTCTTAGCTTTTGCTGTCAACTGCTTTGCCGGCCATGGGCACATAAAATACGAGTAGAAAGCAAACAAAAGTCGAAAAAATGAAGTGAGCCACGGTACATGCATCGATGAACATTACTGTACGTTTGCATTTTCAATAAGCATAAGCATTAAATTCCGACTGTTCATCGAAGAATTAACTTTCCGATCCAATAACAAATGCTTCGCAAACCTTTCCGAGTTACTGGTTCACGTAGCTTCCCCCTAGGCAATTTCTATTTCCCCCTAAAAATCTCCTAAATACCTCCACCCTTACTCCGTCAGAGGATTATGCCGATTATGCCAACCCAGCGGCTGGATGTTGGGTTGTTTTGGATTCAGGTTTGGGTTGGGTTCACGGTCTTACATACAGGTCTGGCAACGAAGTCAATTTTCTACAAAGCGGCGTGGTTCTCTTGTCCGTGGTTTTAAGTGTTTGAGATAGCCATGTCGCGGCGCTGCTATATAGGGATGTACGTGGGGTAGGGATGTACGTGGTGGGGTAGGGATGAAAATGTGCCAATAATAATATTATTATTAGCTTGGCGCTGCATTGCGCACGCGTTGATTATCCATCTCTCGATCACAACGCCGACCTGGCGGCCACAACGTGAGATAAATAACTGCCGTGAAATGAACCACCCCCACTACCTTCGTTGCCGGACCTGATGTATGTAAGACCGCGGTTGGGTTGTATCTGGTTGGGTTGGGTTGTGTTGGGTTCAGGTTTGGATTGAGTTGTATCTGGTTGTGTTGGGTTATTTTGGGTTCAGGCATACGACTGGCAACCTCGCTTGCTCGATTTGCCAAAAAAAACGGGAATTTGGCTTCCCCTAAAAAATACCCCAAACATTTTTTCCCCCTAAATGCCCCCTAACGTTTCCAAGAAACCCCTAAATCTAGGGGGGAATCCCCTGATCTGGCAACACTGTAGCCAGCGATAAAACTCGCGAATGCTCGTCAGTAGATGTTCAAGTTTCAAGAGATTGTCCCGATATACCCATCATCAGCTCTTGCGTTGACGATTAAGAAACAAAAAAATAAACACATTTGTAATGTAATGTAATCCAAGAAATAAATGCTTCCATAATAATACATTGTGACAAATCAATAGAAGTATTCAAACCCCTGTTAGATATGGTGAGAGATAGATGGCAGCACATTGTGGAGAAAGGGTAATAAGAGTGCGAGTGAAAGGGAGGTGGAGTTTACAGCGAGGGCAAGTGAGTAGTAGAGAGTTGACGGTAAAGGTAGTAAGATGAGCGGTGGAAGAGAGGAAAGAGAAAATTAAGGAGAGAGTTATGCACGAATGTGAGTCGAATGGTAGACTTAAGAGAACGAACAGATCATATCCAAGTACTGTAGTCCAGCAGAATAAAATTAAGTTTATTCTGGAATAACGTAGGTTAGCCGATTTTCTTATAGGTTCATTAGAGACGGACGAACATATTTTCACCTATGCCCCAAAAAGTTAGGTCCGGGTTTGTCCGTAACGATTGTTTAAACTCTTGAGACCCCACATTTTGTTAAATAACATCTTTGTTATGGTCATACACGAAAACTGTTCAAACAAAAGTTGTTCGTCTCACCATTCTCGATAAAACAAGCTGTCGTGAGATCAATTTCCTCTATTTGTTTAGTTGCAAAATGTAAAATGCCGTGGAAAAAAAATTTACATTTCTTGTTATAAATTAATGAATAAACAACGTGTGGCTTTGAAACTCATGGTACAGGTAATATGAAGTGTCTTGAAAATTATCGTGCAAGGCTCTTTTGGCTGTGTTATACAGTTGAGCGACAATCCGCGACAAGCTAAAATCCGTATATCGTCTGCCCTTTCGTATGTGATTGGCCCACGGGTTGGCAAAAAATCATGGAGTCAGTTCGTTACTAGTACTTTCCATAAATGAAAAAAAAAAAATTTTTGTACTCGAAAATCTCAATTTTTGGGCGACTTGAAATTTTTTGCTTTTAAACAAATAGAGATATCTCTGAGAATAATCATATTATTGTAAATATCATGATGGGTTGTACTTGCCCTTAATTTTACGAGTAATTTAAACATAAAAAAAACATGAATATCTTGATTAGAACCAGAGATAACGGTGTTTAAGTGTTATTTTGTTTATTGTTGTTGTAATTAATATTTAGCGGGGAAAAATATCAGCTATCTCTCAATACCCCAAGACATCACCGTGAATTTTTTCAGATCTCCAATTGCGTTATATCTAGTAAAAAGAAATTGCTCAACGTTCGTCGAGCGGCGTTGGTCGGAGGAATGAAGCCGGGCGTGAGGTGGGGGGCTCGAGGCTTCGCGCGCCCGGCTGTTCTCACCGCTTAATTAACAACTCAATAACTCCGTTAATAATTATCGTAAAACATTTTTTATTGAACTATGCTATTTTTTTCTCAACAATTCGAATCTGTAATTAGATTTTTAATATTTATAATATTTTTTTTTCTTTTGGATTCTAGTCATATTCATAGGAAATATTGCCATAAATAACTTTAGATATATAATATCTTTGAATTTTAAGATAAAATAAAATTAAAAAAAATTTAATTACGGTGTTGTGAGTATGTGTACTGTAACGCTAAATTCTGTTACCCTCGGATGAGGACTTACCGTTGACACTTTGGCGCGATTCTCCACTTATTCAGAATATTAAACCATAACAAAATCAATTATGTTGGGCGCCAGACGGGTTAGCGTCGATTTTCAAACAATAATACGAATGAATAAAAATAATACCAAACCGTACGAAAAATGAATAGAGAACCCGTTGTATGGCTGGCTAGGCTCAGGTACTCACACGAACTGGTAGAGTGGCGGTATTCAAGGCAGCTAACAAGAATTACAGAATTAAAGAAAATAATGAAATCAAGAATAAACTCAAGTCAGGAAAAATGAACAGGTCAATCGATCATATATTGTCGAGAAGGTTACATGGTTGAGGCAGGCAAATGAAATGGTATCGACAGCGGTAGTGAATAAAATAAGCAATCGTTGTTCACAAAAATTTCGGTAGAATAGAATTAAACGGTAGCTTTGAAACGAGAGATGGTAGTTAACAGAGAAAAATGAACGTAGGTCGGGAGAAGCGATATAATGCAAGAATTTACTTAAAACTACACGTCACTGGGCGACGTGATCTTACCCAAGTTGCAAATGACGCTACGAAAATTATTATTCTGTCAATTAAAAACGAGAGAACTTTACTGCAATCGGTAGAAAATAAGGTAACGATAGCTCGGTAGATAATATGACGAAATTACCATAGATTATAACCGGTACGAAGGATTGACATTCATTAACAATTTACAAAATCGGTAGCGTAAACGATCGATTAGATAATTTTCGGTAGAGTTATTCATAATCGATAGAATCAATAATTTACAATAATTACGGATCTGAGGAATTAAACAATGAATTCCTAAACGTAACTTTCGAGAGAATACAGAATACAAAATTATGAGACAGTGAGAATTTCGGAGAGTTCACAAAATAAAGAAATACACTAAATACATCGCAGTACAAAAGAATCAAGAATAATACGCAGAACTTAACTTAAGAAGATACAGAGAAAAGAATTACAGGCAAAAATAATATAAAATTGCCAATAGCAATAACAAAAGGTGCGGTGATATTTAGAGGCTTATTCTACGCTCGGTTATACTCCAAGGAACTCGATATACGATACAATAGGCAGGAGATAAATGAAAATATAATACGCAATAACAGAAATAAAATATAAGGCACACTACTATTACAAATAATTATGAAACGAAAGGTAAAGCCACTAGGGCTCAAAATCAACTTCGACTCCTAGCTGGAAATTTTCAGCGTTGTTTGGGAATAGAATGAAGTATATTACCTGAAAACTACTAGTGCCACTAGTGGTGGAGATTGGCGGTAGAATCGAGGGACATTTTGCGAACCACTTTTAGCAGCTTGTGTCAGGGGGCTGCTTCGGACATTACATGTCCGGCTGTTACGTTTTCGGCTACCGCGCAATGACAATCTAATAGAGCTCGGCAACTTACGAATTTGCACGCATCAAATACTCCTTCGGTTGAAAAATAGCCTCGGCAGTGATGCAAAACTCAAGGAAGTTTACTCGAATTTCCTTCGTGAATATCGTGAATTCGGACCCATGCATCGCGCTATGAATGCACCTCAAGATAGATCTCACGCGTTTTATCTCCCGCATCAGGTGTAGTACGCGACAGCAGTTCTATAATGAAGTTACGCGTTGTGTTCAACCGGTAATAGTAACAGGCTCAAAATAGAGCCTCGAGGGAGACCCTTTCTTATAATCGCTTCACCTATGGTATATCCTTCCGAGAATTCGAAGATTTTTCTGTTGGATAACGCCCGGTGTATGAATCTAACAATAGATGCGGGGATTTTGCTGTCAATAAGTTGGTTCGTAAGCAGTATGATGTTGACATTGTCGTAAGCCGCTTCTATAAACATGAACACCACCCACGTTTTTAGGTCCTGTGGCCTCACTATATCTAATTCCAGTCTGAATTCTGTAAGGTTGTCGTGACACGACTTTCCCCTCCTGAAACCAAAGAAATTTGAGGGAAGCAGCGTTCTTGCTCAAACCACCACGTGAGTCTGTCGTTTATGATTCGTTCTAGGAATTTCAGTAAGCAGCTAGATATTGCAATCGACCTGAGGCTTGTACCCCCTGGTTTGGGGATGACGACTGTCTTATAATTTCCCAATCCTTGGGGATTATTCGGGTTGCAAGGATACGATTGTAGATAGTATTCAGTCTGATGGTAGCATGACTGTCTGAGGGAGTTGCATTAGGATTGCATAGCTGATATGGTCTAGCTCTGTATTCGTTTTAGCCTTCCTAATGGTCAATTCTAATTCTTGTAGGGATATACCTTGGTCCAGGCCAATGTTCTGCGCGTAAGAAAAATTCCAATTGTGTTCTTTGCCCTGCCTGGGCTGATTCTATGTGAGCTTCCTGAATTCCTCCTGTAGCTTTAAATCCGCGTCTAGCCTGTTACTCTCTTTAGAAACTGGACCTGGGTTAACAAATCTTTTTTTAAATCCCTTGATATTTCTCCAAATTACACCTAAGTCCTTGGAGTGGTTCATGGATGTGCAAAAATTCTTAAAGCTGTTGGATTTCTCCTCTTTAAATAGCTTTTCCACCCTTTTGATGGGTGCTTGGTGTGCCAATTTTCATCTATACTATTATACAGGTAGGCTTTTAACGTGTTCCTCCTGGAATCTGAGGTCGCCTCACATTCGTCGTCCCACCACACATCGTCTGGAGCCTTCCTGATTAACAATGAGCATGAGTGTTCCCGAACTGGTTAATGTCTCACTGAAGGACTGAATTGATTTATCGTACTGCTCTATGAAGTTGTGTTCATTGATATCTTCCATTCCGCTCAATCGGTTGGTTATCTGGACTATATTCCTTGCAATTGACCTTCATGGTGTCTACCTTGGAACACGATTTTATTTTATGAAAGGATCCATTTCCGACCGTTACTTTCATGGAAAAATGGTCACTTCTTTTTGGGTCCGGTGGCACTGTGCATGTTCCATTCAGTATGTTATTGAAAGAGAAAATATTTGCGGGTGCACGCCTTCTGGCAAGTTCTGGATGGACCATTATAATTTGTCCTGTGGTTAGTATCCTGAAGTTCAGATTGGAAATAATGTCTGCTATGCAGTCCTCCCTGGAATTTCTGAGTCGGCTCCCCCAATAGGAGTGGTGTGCGTTGAAGTCGTCCGTGATGATAGCATTCGTCCATCCCTCCATTTTCTGGAGGAATTTCAATAACTATGATTTTTAAATCTTTAATTGAGGGGGAATATAAACGTTGAAAAGATGATATGTGGTATTACCACATGTCATTTCTAGCCCAGTAGTCTCTACCTATTGCGGAATTTGCTGCAGAGTAATGGTTCTGTACTTCAGGTTTTTATGGATAAAAACTAATAATCCTCCCTCGTTATCAGTAGGTCTGTCTTTTCTTACGGTATTAAGTCCCGGAATAGAAAGCGTATATCTGAAGGTGAGGGAGAGCCGACTCTCCGTTACAAATAAAACATCATCCTCGTCTAAAAGGTTGGCCACGTCGTGATGCTTGGAGGAAATATCATTCATGTTCCGGCCTATGATTTCCATTTATAGTTAGTAGAATATCAAACCTAAAATTAACAGCTACTTATTTTGAGAGAATTAATCTAGTGTTTCCGGGACAGAACCACTCGCTTTGCTCTCCAAAGGTGGAGGTCGAGAGTCTGTCAGATTTGTCCCACTGTGGTTATCTCGGTTCCACAAAATAGGCCAGCCGTGGTCTCTGTAGCAATTAGATTGTTTGGGAATTGGAGAGGAGGCGCGCCTAACATTCCGGTTTACCATCGCTTCGTCGAATGCCAAGACCTCGGTTTGATTGAAGACTCTGAGGAGATCTGAATTCTTTTCATGTAGTTCTGTAATTCTTTTCTTCAATGTTTCAATGACTGCCTGAATTCCCCCTAAAGCCTCTCTTCTACTCTCTGCCACCTCGATTCTGGCATCCAGGTTCTGCGATAGTTGCTTGACGTCTTTGGATTTAGTGCATCTATTCTTTGAAGGAAGGTAGTTTGTTTCTGCTCCGCCTGGATGCAGGATAACCTCGGTTCCTGCTTCTGGATGAGGCGAGAAGGGTTCCTGGTTCGCGACTCTGGCATTGTGATGCCCTGAGCCTGTGTGAAAGTTTCTTTCGCCCATGCTTGAACTTCCTTGTAGTTGGTTCCTAGAGAATTCCTCAGCTTGACTATATCTTGATTAACCCTTAGCGGCCACACGGGGTAACTAGTTATCCCAGGCTCAGAAGAAGTGAAATTAGAGGTCTATAACCTTTGAAATTGATACAAGTAATGACATCTGCCGGTAGTAGACAAGTATGATAAAAATCATTAGAAATGTTGAAGAACTCTTTAACAAATATGAAACAATCGGTTAGAAGTCTTAAAACACCCATATATGTCTTGTACAACTAGGTTTTACAGCGTGGAGTAATGAGTTACCCCATGTGGCCGCTATGTGGCCTGGCTGAGGTGTGGCCGATAAGAAAATCATGCAAGAAGCCTGCGAGGTTCTATGGGGGCTGCCACAGTTTACGCAGTGGAGTTCCTGATTACAATCAACCTCGTTGTGGTTAGCTTGACATCTATTACACCCGATAGGGTGGTTGCAATTTTCTCCAATGTGGTCGTTGCGCTTACAGCTGAAGCATAGTTTAATTTCAGGGATAAACTTACTTATAACTCCGAGATTTTCGTAAATTTTGACAGTGTCGGCAAGGCTTTGCCTAACATAGATTTTATTTGTGCCGGTACTTTCAAATCCGTAGTCGTGATCCTCTTCTTCAAACTCCGATCTTCTTTTAAAGAGTTAAATTTTTTCGACTCCCCTCTGTGAAGAGGGGTGAAGACTCTCCCATATGCCTTGTTTCATGAAATCTGTGGGAATCCTATGTATAATTTTCACCTACATCTACAGATACATGAGTTGGGGATGAACGCCACCCAGTTCGCATTGATTTCGAATATTCCCCTGTCAACAAAATAGTTTACGTCCTCTTCTTGGTTAAATTATATCAGGAATTCTTTATTGATTTCCCTGACTCTAATGTTATGGGCCCTCAAAGTTTTTGCCAGGTGCATTGGGTGTAAATTTCCCAAGTTTTTTTCCGGGTCTTTACCGAAAATATAGGTTACATAAGGGGATGCCGAGTCTCTAGTATATCTGTTGTTAGGTTTTTTCAATAATTCAGTCCTGTACAGTATTTGACTGGTGCGGCCAACAATTAGTACAGGCTCAATGTCGGACGGGTTATTCTGATCTATCCCCTCCGCGGGACTTGGGGAATCACTGCGGACAAGCCGTCTTACCCAGATGGGTGCAGACTCGGCGTAGCCATGCTGGGGCTCTCGTCTCACGTTTGCATACTGGAATTTCTGCCTGTGCCTATAATGTCCTGAATTTCACAAATGAATAAATCAACCGCCCCGGCGGATAGCTCCCTGGGATGGTTGTTACGCGCTCTATTACTGTCAGAATTATTTGCGGATCTGTTGCATCTGTCCCCTTTCTTATTGTGATTCTTCCCACGCGTTGTGGACAGAGCTAACTAGGGTCTGATTACTGAGAGTGTCATCAGGGCGTCTCGCTAGGATGCTCTGGACAGTTCTCATACATTAGTTACTTCTACAGACTTAACTATATATGTATGTAGTTCGACTATATTTACATATAAATTTGAATATTTTTATTTTTATAATTTATGTTGTTATTGTTCCCCATCTTTCTGACTAAGTAATTGAAAGTAGCCTTATTTAGTATAGTCTTATTCTATGCTCAGTTTAGGGTTTAGTTACCGTTAGTACCACTTGGGGTGTTGGGGAAGATGTTTTTTGTTCTCTTATTGATTCTGCACACTCTTCTCTAAGGTCTTTCCCTCCGCGAGGGAGAATGGACCAAAGGTGGAGTCAGTTGAAATGTTCTCTGGAGCTCTTGCTACCCGTACTTCTATTCACAGCCTCTATCTTACTGCTGATACTGGAGTTGGTGTGAGTTTTTAGGCTTTGTGCTGTACACTGCTCTTCCCTACCCTTCTTTGTACGTAGGTAAGACTGACGTCTGTGCGTCGTGGCAATACTTTGACCGTTGGAGGTTATACATATAAAAGTTATATCATGTGTAATGCGCTATTTACACGCATTTTTAAATCTGGTATTACTACGCCAGCCATATTAAAACCGGAATAACGGCACCGTGTAAGCGTACTTTATGTGAGCCACTGTCGAGCTGCTGTAGGCAGAGAAACGAGCTGATTCGCTGCTGCTCATGTGACCTTCTTACTGGTGGCCTGTCCTCTCAATTTCACAAAATAATCTACTATTAAATTTGGCTATCTTCTTTCAACTTTGATACCGAAACTTCACGTTATCTCTGTTTCAAAACGCTTTCACAATCAATTAATGATTAAAGCTGTAGCAAGAGATATGCGGTATGTGGTGTGAGCTAGATAACGACTGCCAATTGCCGCGTGAGCGCTGTTCGCTCTCCCACTCACGTAATGGCTCGTCGTTAGCTAATTTCGTCAAAAGATATTACGGGAATCATGTTATTGTGGTGAACTAATTTAAGATAAAAATGACAGATTTTGAAAAAATTGATAATGATGAGAATTTGAGTAGCATGCATCACTTGCTACGAGACAATGCGACAAGATAATTTCACATCGACCGGATTATGCGAGAAACAGGCTCCAATCAGTTTAGATTTTTCATATCCCCAATAAACTTATGAGCATTTACATGGAGGAGTAGCATTCGCAGTAAACCAAATTCGGGTCATGGTGAAATATCAAGAGCAAATTAACAATTGCATAGTAATTCAACTTGTTCAAGTAAGTACCGATAATATTAACATGCAACGCTCTAAGTTAAATGCACTCCACATTTGGTTCAAATAGATACGTGTATTCTCTAATGATATATCAGTGTGACAGTAGGTTACAATTGGTATTGTAGAAGGATCATTTTCATGTACAATGTATTTAATTATTGAAGTTCATTATTTATACAAAATATTATCACAAGTATCTTATTTGATGTAACAACAAGATTTGCGGAGGCGATTGTATTCGCAATATGAATGTAAATATATACATTTTTACATGGCGTCACGTTATAGTACGTAGGCTAAGTTATAAGTCACTACATATTATTCTAAATTCTGTATTTGCCTTACAAGCGATACGCTATAAGTATCATCAAACACATATTATATTATGCTGTATTATATATATTACTTATATACACATAATACATTGATACGATGTACAATATTGGATAATAGACTTGAAGTACTTCGTTGTACATCATGATGATAGGAAATAGCTAATAATTAATGAACGATAATATCATATGAGTAGAATGGCAACTGAATACAACTTTGTTCCTTTGCTAAAAGTAATGCGTTGTTGTATGCTCTTAAGCTTTCAAAAACTAAAAAATTATATTACGAACATAATTTATATCCGTCACGTCTATGGTAATTTTTTAAATGTTTACTCCATATCTGTGAAAGCTCTTCATGTATTGACTAAGCTGCAGATAACTGATAAGTGTGCCGCATACGATGTTACATGTCACATGCGATACCTATGTACAGTGGTGTTTAACTAAATACACAAATAAACAACAGCGAACTGTTTATGTGTGTATAAATAATTAAATTCGGCTGAACTAGCATATTACGTACCATTTTTACCCGTATAATTTCTCAACGTTTTAAGTACGTATGTAGGTATGTATAAATATGTATATACGTTCTTCCATGTCAAGCAGGGCACTTCTGACATCATGTTTCGCACGTTTGTTGAATTTTTGTACAGATTTTATAAAATAAACAGACTTTACCATTCTGTTTGTGTGTTTTTTGTTTAATTTCAACCTTTTTCTAAGCTGATTTTTTCTTGCTAAACTTTCTAGCTTCATCTCTCAAGTTATTGTCGGTAAAACAGTATTCGCATTAAACGTTTATTAATTCCGCAGAATATATAGAAAAGTGACAGAAAAATTGTAGTGAAGCAGTTGAATTTTTGATTTATTGCATTCCTATTAATGTGAAAAAATTCTTATATCCAAGTCTTATGAAAGGTGATTACTAGTTTGTCGTCGGTTGATTGTGAGACCGAGTATTATTATTGGAATCATTATTGTCATTTTGTAAAGAACAAAAGCTAAGAGCTTAGAACTCTATGCGTACCCGGTAGTAGAAAGGTCTTAGATCTCAACATTACCATTTGATACTGGATCTATATCATCTGCCGTGACACGTACATACATATACCAGACTACACCCATAGCTAGGGAAAATGTGTGAAATTAAACACATTTTAATTATAAGGAATGTTTGACTCGTATCACAGGCTACTGCAGTATTCGTAACGAACAGCAAAGTTTTTACTCATTGTTTGGTAGGGCTGGAACTACTAGTTGGAATAATATTTCTATGTTTTATTCCATTTAGCTCATCTTGAATTTGTTGGAGTGACTTGCCCTTGGTTTCGGGTAGCAAAAAGTATACGAAGAAGACGCCAGCGAAACTAATTACGGCGAAGATCCAAAATGCAGTATAATTACCCAGGCTAACCTCGATGTTCGAGTAAAATTTTGTTATACAAAATGCTAAAATCCAGCAGAATACCACGGTTAAACTTGAGGCCTTGGATCTCACATCTGAAGCGAAAAGTTCACCCATCACAGCCCATGCGAGAGGACCCCAGCCGAAGCTGTACGTTGCTATGAAGACGACCAACGATACCACAGGTAACCAAGATATAGCAGTCAGATCACTGTTAATATGTTGTAGATAAAAGTAGAGACCAAGAGTGCCCTGCAACGGTCAAAGTAGAAGCAAATTATTATTATATATATATGATACGTTACTATCAATTATGTAATTGAAAGGCGGAATAAGCATTTCTCAATCTGTAATTATGTACGGGAAGAATCACATATTTGTTTTTTTTTTTCATTTCTAAGTACTCTGAATGTCAGGTACGTCAAAAATGTACTCAATGCCAAAACACAATCGTCTATACGATGAAGCTATTTGATGACCTTATTCGGTTAGTGACAGTTTCCTGACCTGCATACGGAATTGATTACCGGGAACTTAATATTTAATGTCTACAAAATTCCACTTTAATGTTATGGAGCCAACGTAACTTTCTTGCTATCACAAATACAAGTACTCTGTTCCACAAGAAGTTAGTTTATAGTTCACACATTTTTCTTGATGAGATAAGTATATGGCAAGCGCGGGTTTAAGCGTGAGCTAAATTTATGAAACAAACTTATTTACAACTAATATTACCAATGATCCGCTTATATAATAATACATTTAATTCCAGAAAACAATATTGCGATAGTAAGAAGCAAATTGTATGTAAAGGTATAATACGTGCAAATGCTTTAGAGGGCTTTATATCCATTATAGGCATGTGTTCATAATATGACGACATCGGTTACTTGATACAGAATGTATCTTTTCTAATAAATAATATATGTAACTTTGTATATTTTATATCACTATAATCTGACGAATGTGAATCGTAATATTCGAAACCGTATTTGTGAATTCAAATCTTTTCATTATAACACAGCTCAACTAAAAAAAATTGTGTGTGTGTGTGTGTGTGTGTGTGTGTGGGGGGGGGGGGGGGGGGGGGGTAGTTTCGGAAGGTTTTGCAAATAAAAACGGTAGGTAGATGTTAATATTTTCACCAGGATTTGAGAGTGACGGAAGACCGATAACAAGTTCGGTAGGATAGTCACATGATGGCAGATTACTGCTGAATTCTACGACATTGGTCCCAAAAATCGTATAAAAGAAAACCTTATCACAGAAGTTTCTGAAAAGTATTACATTTTCAATATATCTTTCACTTTTGTCTGAATAAATCAACTATGACTAAAACCATTGACAGCATTTTTTTGATAAACTTTAGATACCTACTAAAAACAATATCGAATTTTTCATTTAAATATCGCATTTTCACTGATATATGAAAATGTCGATGAAATAGATAACTAGAGTCAATTTTGAAAACCTACGTCTACTCCGAGGGTCGTTGACATCAAATCTTTCTAAGACCACTTAAACATCAAGGGTAACAAAACCACTGTTGACCAGTGTAATATTAATGTATTGAAAAAGTCAGTGAAATCTGCATCAGTGAAGGATTAAAAATAATGCCACATTGTCATAAATGTCTTGTCATTTCGTAGCAATAAATATGGTACAATGCACGCTAAGTACGAATTTGGTGTCTTCCTGTAGACCGTACAGCACATATTATTGATAAGCAAGTCCATACATTACTTACTATTGCATGTCACGAGCAATTCATCACACATTTCTGACCATTTGTCACGGTGATACCACGATCTGTATTCACATTATTACATACCATATTGCAAAATCGAAACCAGGGTAGAACGCGGCTTGATTGAATGTACATTGTAAAAGAAAAGTTACAAGGATTGTACTGTATTCGTATTAAGACTGATACTTAATACGTTATACTTTGTGATTTCGAGTGACGATGTAGCGCATGCTATGTGTTGTGAGACACATGGCAAAATATTTGCATCAACTGTTAGTCCGATGATGATTTAGACTACATGTTTCATTAATATACCGTGTATCCATGAGGAAAGTGCGCACTTTATGCGCGTGCGTCAAGTCGTTCGAATTTTATTGGCTGACAGTTGCTGCCTGATTGAGCAGCCGACACAATACCAATCGTGACGGTCAGAAAATGTCCCCAGGTCCCCACCATTACGTGTGGGCAATTGCTGTCGGTGTTGTTACGAAAACCAGTTCGTCGATTCGGAGCTAATCCGAAGTAAAATAAATCAGGCACGCGTTAATCATGTCAATCAAATCGTCGGATTCCTTCGACGGTCAATTTATTACTGTAATCCGGAAATCATTATTAACAAAATACTATACCAAAACTTCGCGCTTCCCTTGCGAACTCGGTAGAGGTTCATAAGGTTCATAACAACACCGACAGCAGTTGCCCACAGATAGTGATGGGCTCCTAGGGACATTTTCTGACAGTCACGATTGGTAGTGCGTCCGCTACTCAATCAGGCGCTAACTGTCAGCCAATAAAATTCGAAGGACTTGACGCACGCGCATAAGGTGCGCACTTTCCTCATGGATGCACGGTAGACGGATAACTGTCGAGAGTCACGCCATGTTTGAGCTCAACAAATGACCACACTAGTATTAGATTTTTATGACTAACTCGTTTTTCACGGTGAACCATAATGAGAGCCTAACACTCATCTCTTAGTGCAGTAAGTTCTGCATATATCGCAGCAGTATCTGAAACGCGCATACTTCGATTTCCATAGATATGGGAATAGCTTGATACATTAACGAATGTATAAGTATATGTATTGGTATCCACTTCTTGTCCACCGAAGCCATAATGCTGCTACTAGCACTATGTTATCTCCGTGAAGTAGATACCATGTTCGGTTGCACAAACTGCTCATCATTACGTTTTGTTGGTTAAAATACACAAGTGTTTTTCTTTTGTTTTATCCCTACTGATAACAAGTCAGGTTACTCATGTTTAAGCAATTAACAAACGAATTAAACAAAATGTAGATGTTCAACTACTGAACTGAAGTTGTGACAAATTTAAACCCAAATTTTTCACATCATATAATAGGGGCCCCGAGTCTCTTCAAATTAAAAATTAAAGGCCCATTTTTAAAGTTGATACCATATTTTGTAATGCCGTTTTCCGCTAATGCCGGATTGTGCGAAGAGCTTTTATGGGGACTGAGCGTGAGTACCTGTAGCGCCGCGAGTGGCCAAAATTGTCCCTATCGACGGGACTTGCTTTAACTTTGACAAATGGTCTGGCGGTTATATGTCATCATTTTTTCGAAAGAACAAATATGTTTACCGAAAAAAAGACTTCTCCCGGTGTAAGAAAAGTGAAAGTTAGTTGTTGCGCTATCGGTTGTTACGATAGTCTCGGAAATACCGATTAAACCGTTATTAACTGTCCCTATACGACAGGACGATTCAAAACGATTAGTTAATTTCGTGCCATGGCGTAGCGACGGAAGTTTATGATTGGTTGAGGCATTGGCGTAGACAGGGGAAAATGCCCGTCGGTTGGGACTAATAGAATCGATTTGGCGCTGCCGTGAATTTTGCGCACGGTCTCTATAGTCAATAAATTTCATTGTTTTATTGTAAATGATTCTGTTCGCGTGCATTTTTAACTTACCATCGATACTGTTTGACCGATCGACGAAGCAATAAGAAGCAATTTCCTGCCGAGTCTCTCAACGACAAGAGGAGTGATAAAAGAAGCAGCGAGCATCACGCCACCAACAATGATGGTGGCAATATCGCTGGACAAGTTGCCTCCTGCGGCGTTGAATATATCTCCGGTGTAGAACAAAACTACGTTGATTCCACTGAATTGTTGGAAGAACACTAGCGCACAAGTCAACAACAGCGCTTTGAAGTTAGCTTTTACTGTGAACAAGGCGGCATAGGAACTTTCATTCCTGTACGCTTCTTCTACGACGACCTGAAATACAATGACAATATATTTATAGATACTTATCGACATATTGATATAAGGAAATGATTAATTCATCAAGCTTAAAGTGTCAAATCCGTTTTTGATTTGTGGTTAAGCTTTCGACTCGATCTTCGTTTAGCTTTAAAGAGTGAACTTGACTTTATTGAGTCTGATTGGAAAATTGTAAGGTCCGTACAGTGAAAAAACTTTTCTAGTCTAATCGAATGAAGGGTGACAATATAATAATTTTTGTGTAACTGAACTGACTCCAACCAATATGATAAAACTACCATACGAACAATATGATATCAATATGATAACATTTCACGCACCTGCATCTCATCAACTTCTTTTTGGACGCCAGCTGCAGATTTTCCTCTCAGTCTTGCGACAGACTTGATAGCATCATCTTTGCGTCCTTTGCTTAGGTAGTAATACGGACTCTCGGGTAAAGTGAGAAACAATGCAAAAAAGACGAGGGGTACGCAGATACAGGCGATCCATAAAACCGTGTATGATACGTAGGGTCCGATAGCATAGGAGTATAAGAGACCCACAGTAATGAACATTTGGAAGAGAGACCCAAGCGCTCCTCTGATCGGCGTCTAAGAAAGTAACAAATACCACTTTCAAGTTTCGTTGGTTTTCAATTACGTTTCCTTATGCGTTGATATTTTCTTAAGCAATAAGTAGAACGAACGGATGGGTAGCTTTACCTCAGCAATTTCACCGACATACATGGGGAGTGCTGTGAAGCAAAGTCCCGCTGCAAACCCGAAGAAAATTCGTGCTATGTAAAGTTGCACGACGTAAGCGGCGGTCCCTGTCAGTATCCATCCAATAACGAATGGGATTACGCTGGCAAGAAGGGCAGTTTTTCGACCATATCTAAAATTTAAACGCATAATTAACTTTGTACCATTCGAACGAAAATAGAAATATCTGTCATTGTCATGTTCATCCAGCACCTATTTGGTGTTGCATACATTTTGTGGTAGATTAATTTTAAGTATTCTAAATTTAAAACTTTCAGTGGACTGTCTGGGTTAATCAAAAAATAGATTTTGGTATTAACATGTTATTTTCAATCAACGTTAGGAGTTATTAATTGATTTTTTTTCGAAACCAACAACTTTGACGACGTTATTTTTATTAGTGGATCTATGACTCAGAAAACTATATAGAAATATTAAAACGTAAATGATGTCATGGCAAGATTTTATTGTGTGCTACGAAACGAAGCCCCAAGTAGTATACCGTAAGTTTATTACCGACCTATTGCCAACAAAATATAAAGTCAACTAATTTCCGTCAATCAAAAATACACTTTTTAAACCAATATAGACATGACTTATACGTGCTAACTACATGCGTGCGAAAATATGATGTCTAACAAAAATTGTGCTTATTTTATAATTTTTACGTATAGAAAGTTAGACTCATGATATCGGTTAGTGTACAAAGATTAACGTATTTCGATTCTTTTGCTGAACTATGATGACGGCTACACTATGTCTATTTTCGGCCCGTCACTTTCGTCCTAAATCTGCCGTACAGATGTTGCGAAATTGACTGGAAAATCGGGGCCTTTGTGTCAAGTTGTGGCCAATTCTGCGTCAGCATTTTCTGTGACGCCAATAAACCGCCTGTAATCGCTTGGATAATGCTACCAGCTTGGTCTTTCTACCGTAATTGATCTCAAGTCGAAACTTACAATTAGCGCCTAGTTTAAACCATACCTAGGAGGTTCTAAAAATAGTAAAGTAGGTTGTATTTCAATGCAGTGTCGGACTCTACTTTAAAGCTAATAAAGTCCGCAGTTTCCCGAGATTTACCAAGTTTAGGTTCAAAGTAGGGTCTGTCTAGAATCTCCTTCAATTCTTCAGAAGTAGGGATAAATCTGCTTGCTTGAAACTTTCCTCAAACGCTCAAAACCCTACCCCGCTGATAAAGATCTATCGATTCTGATTGATTGCGATTGAAATACAAAAATTACGATTGAAACGATACAAGATGAAATTGAAATCCCAATAAATTGGGTTACACATGAGTTGAATCTTATTTTCCGTTGTTATATATAATTAATCCAGGTATGTAATAATTGATATATTTTTAAATTAGGATTCTATATTTATTGTTAGTGACACAAACTTATAGTTCATAACTATCATCTAATTTCAGTTGAATGTATGCATAAATTTTAGAATTTTGTATATATATTAAAATATTCAATAATTGATTATTTTTAATTAGGCTTCTATGTTTATCGTTAGTGATACCAATTTATAGCTTGTAACTATAATCAATCCAGTTCAGAGTATTAATAAACTTTAGACTTTTGTACTTATGTTAATTTGAAGTTCCTGTTGTTAAAGGGGTTTCTGTATTCGTAAGAGCGTTGAATAAATACACTTGAAATGCAATACTGAATTTTGAAATATTATTGAAACTTACCAAAATTATGTCGAAATAGTCTTTAAATTATTCATTGTTAACACTTGAATGCCACTATAATAATGTATCTATAGAGGACGAGTCACTGGTCCAATTGAAGAGCTGTAGATTGAATATCGATAACAAAGGATCCATCGTCTACTGAGGCGTCAAAGTATGTAAGGTGTGCTACTTTAATTCTTAGGGGTTGGAGGTTCAATGTTGGGCTTGTTCTTAAATTTTTAGGAGTTTGAGGGTGAATGTAGGATTTCTAGGTTCAGTTTCCTTCAAAGTAGGTTAAACAAACCTTGGTAGGGTCAAATGTAGGTGCTAAATTTCGACTTGGGATATAATGATGAGTTACTTACTTTTCAATGACGAACCCAGCACCAAAACCACCGAATGCAGCACCCATTGCAACCAAAGAACCTATCCAAGATCCTTCTTCACTGGTAATTGCCCGGCCAAAAGGGTTGTTAGCATTCGTTGGGGATTCCTTAAGCATGGGTAAGACGGGGCTGGTCCAGCCCATTGCGGCCCCGGTTGCCACGGCACCGCAATTTCCTGAGGAATAAAGGTGACTTTACAGTCTATGATGGTGTACCATTCGTCCGTAAATCGATTTTATTGCTGCAGTATTTAGACGTACTCAATTTCAAAATCTGCATGAAGTAATGTCATTAGTCCAATAAGTATTTGTCAGCACCTTCAACTCCATTCGAAAACGAGACAAATTTGAAGGTTTCTTAGATTGAAAAAAAAAACATTACACTCATCGCATTGTTGTCAACTAACGTATACATACATATATGTAAATTCAACGTGTCCATTCCTGTGTAATTACGGTTTGTTGATTTTCATGCACACACTTAAAATATACTGTTATATCATGCCTTATCATACAGTAAATGACGTTCAGTGGTTCTCAATCGGGCGATCTTTACAATAGGGAGATGATTTCCCAAAGGCGGTTTCTGCTTTTTCTAAATACTCATTTCCTACGCGTATCGCTACTTCACGAGTATACTTCTGACGACAATATATTTGACTTTCACTGTCTTAAAATCACGTTCTTTATACTTTCCACAATGGAGGTACGACGAGATATTACTTGTCGTATTTCAACCTACAATACAACCGCTTGGATTGTTTATCGGCAATAAAGATGACTGACTTTTTGCACTGAAACACGTGAATGAAATATACGATTATACCTACTCAGCTAATCGTCGTATAATCCTGAAATTTTCCATCCACAATGGATTGTGTGTTTGCTGCGCATGATCATTCTGTGTTACTGCGATGAGCACATTCTCAATCTGATTACAACATGACCGTAGTTTCATTCTCGATTCGAACGTCACGATAACCAAGAACACATGTTTCTTTTTATCGTTGTGTTTTTTAATTTCATTTCGATTACGTATACCGAATGCCAATATGTGTATACTAAATGTTAGTAATAATGACACCATTTTTTATCAGTTGGTTAGTTTGATTTACGGTTTTTATCATTGCGAAACTATATACAATAATATATTGATGATGTTATCGTAAATTGTCGTCACTTTATATATTAATTTGTAACGTTAGCATTCGAAAATCCTCTAAAGTTAAAAAAATCATTATATATCAATATCGCTGCTGTATTGATAAGCAAAGGATTACCGAGGGTTTAATAATAGACCCCAAAGTCCACTAAGAAAATTCCGTACTTCTACTCATGCACGCGTTGTTGAATTTGTGTGTTAGTTGGGTTTCGTGGATCATTATTCCGCATTAAGAAACTTACAGGGTGAGCCATTTTAAGAATGTTTGACATCCATGGGTGAGGCCAGGCAGGTCTAATTTGTACGGAACGTTGTGTTATAAATTACAAGCTTAAAATTAATCAACAGCGGCCAGCTCATTTCTTTAACTTTAAACGGCCCATACGTTTGATAAACTTTATACTGCTGCGTGCAGTGCTTCTTACACCTAGCGTGAATCCTGTTCGAACTTAAAAGTGCCACATCTCTGTAGTATTTCAAGCTATATGATTGACAAACGAAACTGGTTAAATTCATGTTTAAAACATTGTAAAAATTATTTTTCTCAAGATATTTTACTAATATCTGATCATAGTATCATTAGCGGCATTTTTTTTTGCAGTAAAGTATAGTCATGTAATTTTGAAATTAATTTTTTTATGCACGTACATGAAGTTGATCGTGTGTCGGGTATCTTGTTTGATCTGCATGTAACGTCAGTCTGTCGAAAAAAAATTATAGCCTATAGGTATCTTATGCACTGAAGACCCAGATATCAATGACAATGAGGCTGACAACTGTTGAGTTTAGATTCATGGCTCTCAAATTATTTGGATACGCATTATCAGGACGGAACAGCTAAGTATTGATAATTAAGTGGGTTAAATGCGTGGAGCAGAAACAGAGCAGTTCCAATTCCATTTAACAATTGATTTCAACTTTGCAACTTTGTTTCAATGTGCAGCTAGAAAGTTCATATAACATTGCAATGGAAGTCCACGGAAGTAAATTGCGAATATGTTTTGTCATGACGGCGAAAAATTTTCTGTCGTAAATCACAATAATTCTGAAAAAACATTCATAATTAAATATGACTGAAAATTACCGATAGATATAATTTCAACATAATTAGTAAATATTATGAATAATTTGTTTTCCTTGCATCTATCTTTCATTTTGGATATGATATCAGCATAATGTCTGGAACTGAATATTTATGGTTTGATGGTTGCAAATGGGTGTTAAGTATCTGTATTAAAAAATAATGCTTTGCAAATTCCGAAACCCTTCCGTTCGTATGTATACGTATTTATATTTTATATTTTCTCAAAAGTGAGTATTATTTTTTATACTGCAATGTTTCTTCTGTGCGATTTCTACTTAACGCAATGTATTTTTTCAGGAATACTTGTTTATGTTCACTATAATGCAGTTGAATCCAGTCTGGATACGGAGTAGTGCAAAAACAACAGATTTGAAATACTATATCTTCAAAAGGTATCTGAGAAGTTCCACGGGCCTATACTCGTGCAGCACTCATGATTCGAAATGAATATATTATTCATCATGACACTTTTATTTTTAATTATGTTGCGCTTGAATATATTTTTGCAATCGGGAAGAAAACTCGTTCTGATTTTTTCATTGTGTTCTCTATTTGATTTTTTATTTATACTTGTCGAAGTATTCAACTTGTTGTGTTCTGTACCTTATACAAAGTTAAATAAAAATCCCAATGCTTTTGATGGGAGCTCAATTGAAGTGAGATGTGTACTGCAAAGAATAAAAATTTTGAGCACACTGTAGCGAGCTGGAGAAACCCCCAATGGTTTTTAAAAAATATGAAACACAAACGGAACTCATCTTTATGTACTTCGCATATAAGGTGAGGGCCAACAAAGTAGATATTTTACAATCAGCTTAGTTATTTCTGAGGAGTTGCGAGCACGTGACCCTCGATTTGGTATGAATCGTTCATGTGGCTTATAGGCTAAATGAGTTGGACACACCTATTGTATACGCTAATGTATCACTACGAATTAATTTTGACGTTAGTATGTAGTGTACGCGCATAAATATTTAAAACGCAATTAAATATCTATGAGCTACCTCTAAACTTGGCACTTGTCCGTAGGCACTGTATCAATACGAGCAATATTCATCATATATAACTACGGAGTATTTATTTTGAATAAGCTTTTACCAAGTTCAAAGTACTACTCTGACGTGTTCATTGTCCGCAAAATGGACAGAGGAATAGTTAAACATTTTCCGGAAGCTCGTTTTATACGCGACGACTTATAGACTGGCCTCTGGCTATAGCTTTGACAATGTCGCACTAAAAGTTCGTTCAACCGGTACATAAAGTTCAAAATCCTTTAGGGACACTTTGATACGTACGTAAACCGGTGAAAAAAACAAATTTTAAATGCAGATATTAACCTCCTCCCGCATGAAGGCACATTTGTAATCACGCAGCAAAACAATGATTGTGGCGTCAATCGTGAGAGCAGCGGTAAACCCTCTGAAATTCCTGCTTCTCAAAGGGTTAACCTCCGTTCCCAGATCGATATTTTTGATCTTCGAATGACCGAACGATTGTTATTTACGTCCGAACCATACCAATCATCAATACAGAGTTTTCGTACGTATTTCGGGGTGCTGCAATGTGTTCCACCTGTGTTTTGCGGTAGAATAAGGGAAGTAAATATTTTCTTTCTTATTTACAACGTATATAACCACCTCATCATAAATAGAGAATTGCAGTATTGATTGGATACACATGGCACTAAAATACATATGTGTCTTATGTGCATTTGAGGTTTATAATCGATGTAAGGTAAACGAGGGGTTGAGCTCAGTCGAGAAATGTTTTCAAATCCTCGAAATCTCTAGAATGTTTAAAGTCTCTTACAATTTGAAATCTGTTTGAAAAATCACTCGAATTCTTCAGCAATACTTTGAAATCTTTTGAAATACTCTGATATTTTTCGAAATTGCTTGAAATATTTTGAAATTTATTGAGATCAGTTGAAAAATTTCAAATCCCTTGAATTTTTGTAAGACTTAGAAATTTTAGCAATCTTGTACTCAAGTGTACAGCCAAATTTGAAGAGAAATGGGGTATTTATGTGAACTTAACTGGGTACCTTATCTGTATGATATACACAAATGTAACCACATTCATATCTCTATGTGATATTTACGGACCTGGACCGGACTTTTGCTTCATATTTTGAGACCACGAGGGCCCACGAGTGAATGGTTTTGATCACAGCATTCTTTTTTTTTCATACATGAAATAAATTCCTGCGGGTAGAGGTCAACGATGAATGATGAACAAATTTTCTGCATTTCAAGATATCGATTTTTAACACAAGCCATGGCGGGCTAATTTTAGCTCATAAATATTTCACAAACAATTAAGTCATCATCCACGGTTTTGGCTCCACTCAAACATGAGGAACACGTATTTTATGAACTGCCCTCTTTTTAGTGGCAGCGTGAGATATCAGGGCATGGATTTCGGTTTGTGTGTTTCTTTTCATTCCTTTCTGTACCGTGCAAGGTTTGTAGCATGTCATGCATAGAACTGCATGCATTGATCACAATGACCTACACAAGTGAAAGTTTGCCAATATAAATATGTTGACGAGAAGTTGCTAATTAATCGAATACGATTTTGTAACGTGGAAATAGTATTCAACGCAAAAGTGACAACGTAAAACAAGATCTCTGGCAGAGAACCACTGCAACGGGTCGGTATTCATCCTGTGATACTCTGTCGTGCAAGAAAATAATTTAATAAAGCAATGACCATTACACATATCTTATATGATAATAACGATACTGCATGCAGTAAACACCCGGATTTAATCCGTCATCTGATCGTAGTAAGTATCTGAGTATCCAGTGTTTCCTCGATGTGTTACTGTCATGTGCCTAATCAACATTCTGATAATGCAGATTGTATGAATCTAGTGGGTTCAAAAGTGAGAAACAAAACTGATGCCATCGCTTTGATGAAAGACCAATAAGATCTTGACATTACTTGTGAGGTGCTGAGAACTTTATCTCGATGAGTGGAAGCAATCAAAATTGAAATTGTACAAGCTGTTCCACTTCGCAATCACCGTAAAGTGTGAAAACTGAAACTGCGGATGAGAATCGATCCAACCAAAATCTGCTGGTGAATGGTAAGTTTTATACTGGTCCGTGAAAGTTTTGTGAAGCGAGCATTGCGAGTTCGCTTGTGTATGCAGACATCTATTTGTCGACGTTCTGAATGCTGCGATATCACATTGTGTGCAATTTCTCTGTTTTTAAGTATGTAACCAGTTAGTAGGCGTGTTCAATATCGTTCAATGTCAAAAGCATGATTGGAAGAGGCTTAAATTTGACCCTGAGAAAAGTTGATTAGCTACATCGAAGTCGTGTGCTCAAAGTTTTTTGCAAATAGTTGAAACAAAATCTCACCGAATTGCCGTAAAATAGAAGAAGATAGTGCCAGTAGTGGTACTAAGAAAAGTTTGATTGCTGACAAATTGAACAAAACTTTTGTTACTGCGATAGTTTGAGAGCGTATATAATTGGTTTGTGGTTTCACAGAAATGATTTAATCTGTCCTTGTATGTAATCTTGTTTGATTACGTATTTCCTGCAGTGCCAAGAAAGTAGCTTACTCGTTTCGCAAGTAAAATATTTATCCAGTACAATAATTTACAAATCAGGTTTGCGCAAACACGCTTGATTATGTTCACATATGGAAAAAACATTTGAATCGAATAATTACGGTAAAAAAGCTACATATTTCAATTTGTCGTTGTTTCGGGTCATTTTGACCTACGGATTGCACTGCAAAACTAGCGATCCTGACATATCGCAAAAAAACAATTTTTTCTACCAAAGAAAATTTGACCAGCACTTCGGAATTATTTCATTTGATTCAAAGAGTTGTTATAATCATCAAGAAGAGTCGAATCTCGGCCGAATAGCTGTTTCAATCAACGTGAAAAGCTATCTGCAGAATTGATACGAAGCGTTCACGAGAACGAAGTATCGTATGATTATCTTTCGAATATACTTGTGAATTGGCAGGTGATTATTGAGTAACCGTAATTATATCGAACTTGCCAAATGGATCAGATCTTAACGCGATAAACGTTTACTAAATATTATATGATATTTACAATCTCTGGTATGATCTGTAATTAAAGTCGACAGATTGGAAGTGTTTTGATAAATTTACTATTATAATTAACTGAACTGGCAAAAGTAATCTTAGAATGGAAAGTATCCTTGATATAATAACTATTTAATCGTATGACAATTTTGCATTTCATTTTTCTCACATATCATCAAGGTATACTGCAATAAAATGATAATGTATCAAATTTATTGACCCGACATATCGCAGGGTCTTAGCATTGACAAGGAATCGTTCGATTATTTTGTGTCGCAATCAAAAGAAAAAAAGAAGGTCATTCGATAATCAATAAAGAAAAAAAGCAAAACCTGCATGTCTACAAATAAGTCGTACGAACAACAACAAAGAAAATCCGATGTACAATGATTATCATTCCGTCTGTGTATAATAGCGGACGTTTCTTGTGTCTTCCAGTTATCGTATTTGCACACATTTTCTCGATACGAACTTGTCGATTGGTCAACGAATAATTTTGATGGATTGAATGGCGGTAAAAGCGAGCGACAGTGAAAATACTGAATAAATACATAATAGATTCCAGGTACATTTATTTCTGGAACGAAGTATACATCGACATAAGTCGGAGCCTATAAGAAGTTTCGGACACGCGTCCGTGCAAGTTGGTTGCTAAAAAACGAACTGGCGAATGTCAAATAATGACATTGAGGAAATAGCAAAGTTTTTTGATCGCCACAGGATCTATCAGCAGGTTCCCGAACGCGTATAGTATTGTGGAACCCCAACAGCTGGTAAATAAGATCAAAATCTAGAAGTTCGTTATGTTCAGAGTATATATTTAGATCGAAGGTCCGGGGTGGCGCGAGAAGTGCGTGAACTTCGCGGCATGTGATGCGTCAAGAGGCGTGTAGGCCTACGCGATAGATTATATTTAGTCACCGATACCAATATACATTCTTTTGTCAACATACAATGGCCATTACCCATCGAATTGTTTTTCATTATTAAAATTTGTATTCATTTTAATACTGCCATCACATACTTCATATTTTTATCTAACGATTATTATTGTGATAACTCCAGGTGTGAAGTTGAAACGCTATAGAGACCGGTTTTTGTTTGCATTTTTGTACGTATTTTCCTCGTTCACGATCTTGAACTTAAGAAAAGGATAAACGAGCGCGGGCTTCTTCATAACAAGGATTAAATTTATTGTTTCCTTGTTTTCACAGATTTTTGATGAAGTATAGTATAGTAGTAACCCACTAACGACACACAAATAAAGAAATAAAAGTTATAATTGATTACGATATAACGGGCCAAGTTTCGGTCGGATAAAAATGTTGTGTCATTAGGCGATAGTGCCGACCGAAATAACTTAACTATTGGACTCGTATCAACTTTGGCGTAACGACACTTTTTATAATATAATATATTTAAACGACGTACCATGTCGAATAGTTTTTTTCAAGTTTTCCTTGCACCGATCGAGTACTTGACGGTACTTGTAATTTGAATTTCACTCACTATTATACGTATACATACGGTGTAAGTATATGTACGTGATAAGCGGGAGGACAGACCCGCCGAGGTGAAAACACTTGCAACAGGTGGGTGATCAGTGAATTGTCGCCGAATGAGGGATCAGTGGATATACTAACCCGCGAAGGAACCGAGGTACTGGAGTAACCTTGAACCTTTTTCCGTCATCTCGGGGTCTTCGTAGAGGTGGCGACGGACGTGATGATCGATATCGTCGGCCGGAGAAAAAAATTGGGTTTCTTGAAGGGTGTCCGAACCGTTGGCGGTCTGCGAATCACTTGCGGGTACGGGACTGTACTCGTACTCTTTATGCGTCCGCCCCTCTTGGCCGCCAGGCGGCTGGTGGGAGTTGGCTTGTTCATTTCGCATCTCGCTATCGCCGTCCTGTACGAATTCTGTAAGAAGATGTCGATTTCTTATCAGCATCATATTGCCGAGTAGTGGACCTGCCACGCCTACAGGTTATACTTATCCAAAGCTATATCTATACATATTTGTGCCATTTGGCTTCCTTCTCAAGATGATCTCGAATTATTATTGCTCAATTATCTCCCGCTCGAATTTTTAGCGCATGATACTGCGTTACGCAGATTTTTAGTACTTTTTTAAAGTATATCTACGTATGTAAAACATGTATTACGTAGTACATACATACATTTGGTTGACATTCATAGGATGTTACTTAATTAATGACAACAGTTATAACAACGCCACTAGATAATGGGCATCGTACCACTTGATACGTATCAGTTATTGACACATTAACACCCAATTATTGAACCTGTTATTTTCCAAAATTACAAACCGACGAGACAAACTATGAATTTCTCGACGCCTAAGCGGAATTGCTAGAGGGTTAGACACTACAAACTTATTTTTTGATAATTTTCGAATTAATCGTCAAACAGATACAACCAGAAAAGGTCAATAATTGGGACTGGGTCAATAACTGGTACACTTGGGGATAATGAATCTGAGACGGTCGATTTTTTACACCAGACAGTTATGTTGGCAACACAGAGAAACCTACAGCGTCATAGTGGGCCGAGCGCGAAACAAACTCAATCTCAATAAACATAACGTAACCCATGACCGTCGAATCTAACCTTAGACTACTGCGGGGATAATGACTTGTTCGATTGACACGTATTCTAAGGTTATATTCGATGGTCATGGGTTTATGTTTATTGAGATAGAGTTTGTTTCGCGCTCGGTCGACTATGGCGCTGTAGGTTTCTCTGTGTTGCCAACATAACTGTCTAGTGTAAAAATTTATATCCATCTCAGATTCATTGTCCCCAAGTGTACATTTACTTTATGGGAATTTTAAAATAAGATTCATCATCCACATCTATAAAAAGAAACGCTCGTCAACAATCATAATCATATATGTACTGGGAATCTCCTCATTACAACTTTTATTAAGGAATGGTTTCTTGCTATTGCAAAATGTGCGGAATATCAAGTTAGCAGCTGAACGGATCACGAAAATAGAAACAGAATTAGCCTCGTCAATATACTGAAGGTACGTACACAGAAGTAAAATTTATTCGATTTTCATGTACGTGGCAATTGTGTGGACAATACTTTTTGGAGTATCAGAAATCACAAGGGTCGAAGTAAGAATTACTCATTGGTACGATGAAGTTATATTCGCGAATATTCTTGGAACTTGTAAAATATCGCAATCGAAGTAATTTTTACTTCACGGAAGTATCGTCCTGCATATAATTATCACCACGTCTACAAATAAAACTGTTTTTTTTTGTGCGGACTCAAGTTCTGACCTAGGATAATTTTTATGTTATTTAGTCGGATACGAGTTAGTAAATCGATTAAGATTTGCACTGTTTACAATTTTCAACGCTTCTTCTTCTTACGCAACAGACTTTATGCGTCAAGTGATGGATGGTTGAGGCAGAAAATACGCACGCAATGACAGACATAAACATATTCACAGAAACGATACTTCGGAAATACTATTTCACTCGACATCTGTAAATATCAATTCTTCCGTTATATTTGTGCCCTTGAAACCATTTCAAGTTTCAACTCTCCTCATTTCTAACTTTCTGCTTTTATATTTCTGGAGACAGGGCAAGTTACTTGATAATAACCCCGAAAGTAAAACGTTGAATGTTAACGACGCTGCGCGCGTTTATGTCACCAATTTTTGTCCGACGATATTTTGAGATCGAATCATCGGATTTTTATGAATTTTTTGGTCAATCATGCAGATTCCTCATAATTCAGAACCAATTAGATTTGCACCATAACTGGTATTCATGTTCTTGAATTATTTCTAAAATTCAAAATCTTTCTAATATTCTTGTTTTCGCATATAACACGAATGGCGAGAACTTCTAGGAACGGCTAATCGAGCTGGTCGATTTTCCCGGCTTGTTTTATGCAGTATAATACGGAGACTAGGGATATAGGGATTTTTTAAATTTTACGATATTTGAGCTTCATGCTACTTTAAAGCATGTCAAAGTTTATCTGAGTTTGAACGAATAGAAGTACTGCGACTTTTCTTAGATAGGAAACGGTAGGGATGCCAACCCAATACTCACGCGGCTTAGGGGGATTGCGTTTAACCATACCGGGGTATGTCGGAGACATTCTGTCTCTCTCGCTCTGCGTTGTGATTGGTTTATGCAATTGCACTAGGCTGCGCGAGTATTGGGTTGGTATCCCTACCGTTTACTATTTACGAAAAGTCACCATATAATACAGTTAGGTAAACAATAAAATTGTATAACTGAAAACTGTTTGGAAATTATACATACCTTACGAAACATAGGGGGAAGAATCAATTTGCCTGATAGTAACAATCTTAGAAAAGACAATTGTGTGAAAAATGAAAATTTTGGTCGAAGACGTTTTCATTTTGGTTGAACATTCTGGAAATGTGAACGAAATACTTCTTGTTCAAAAATCATTCCGCTAGAAACATGTTATTTTTCTTCTATTTATGCGGTAAGAATCTCTTTTCTAAACAGCGAGTAGATGAAAAATTGTTCTGTTCCCTATAATTATAACGAACGGTTGCCGATGTTGAATAAACCAAAATGAAATCCATAACATTTAAACTTTTAGTTTATCAAACTGTTTTTGTTTATTGAGAAATTGTCTTCTTTTTCTTCTCTTTCTTTTGCTTTAGAAGAAATAAAAACGATTCAAAATAAGTATCCATATTCTCCGCATTTTGAAAATTGCTTTTAATTGGTAGAAACTTTGCATCGATTCGATTACCTATTATTGGCTCTGAACTACTTGCTTACCCTTGCACTTGACTTAATATTGCAATAGAAAACTGATAAAATTCGGGGACAGACATAAACAATACTTGAAATTGAGATTGTTCAGCGTGATAAAATATGTTATTCGCTGCTTGCAAAGTACTTCTACGCCGTTCACAAATTCTAGCATCCAAATATAAAAAGCGCGTGCTGACTAGAGTATTTTTACACGCCCGGTTGGTGAAATGCGCACGTAGGCTCTTGTCGTATGTTACTTATATGTGTGTGTACAGCGTACACATAAGCCCGATTGATCTTGAGTGCGCATATAAGGAGCGTACTAGCTTGAGCATTTTTCCTCGGACAAATGTTCGTAAGCGCAATTTTTGGCACGGGTGAAAATATACGTTGATGCGCGCGAACTGTGCTCTGTAAAATCCGCTGTACCAGTTGAATAGCACATGAATGTGGAACAAAGATATTCAAACAAATGTTCGCATATATTGTGACGCATAACATTAAACGTTCAAAATGAAGATACGAGTTAAATTCGGTAAAATGGAAATTTACCAATAATATAAGTGAATACTCGTCATGTCGTAAGAAAATTTTCACTGATTCAGATTTATAGAGTTCATGTTGCACAATCGCCAACCACGGGAATGCCTATGAAATTTGTCATTGTGAAAAACATCACGAACCGAGTAAATTTTCTTGAACTTGAAAACACGATTCATCAGTTACGTGACAAATACTTTTCAACATGTATGTATGTCAGGGTGTGCCAAAAAAAAAAAAATTCTTTTCAAATGCGCATTAAAATTTCGGTAGAACATCTCAAATAGAATATCTCAGTCTCAGTCAAATATGAGCTCTTAATACTCATATTTAGAGGTGACTATTTTATTTTTTCTGTTTTCCATTTAAATATCACGTAGAAAAAATCTAAAAAATTGTGCACTTTTTTTCTCGGAAGCGGCTTGACTTATAAACTATCACAATACATATTCTTATAGGAAACATGAGAAAAAAGTACAATGTAGGGGAGGATATTTCTAAGAAATAGCATTCCCCCACCAAGGAGCTCGACGTGCATTTATGGCGTTTTGAACTGCGACTCGCGCAATAGAGTTGCCAAAAGTTCATAACAGCTACGCTATTTTTTTCCAATATTTCACTTTTGTTGCCGGCCCAATTGCAAGAGTATTTGGCAAAGTTACGGCTACGCTTTGTTTAACCAGAGTAGCGGGGAAGCCACTAAGCTTTCTTGCTTATTATAAGAGGCCCTATTGAGAGAGTCGACTGTACTGATAGAAATTTCTTAACTATAATCGATAACGAGATATTCAAAATGACTCAATGTTTATAGGCAAATATCTCGGACTCGGTTAGCGGTAAGAAACTTCTATCTCAGTACTTTTTTTTATAGAGCGTGAAATTTGTATAAAATGTGGGTGAAAAATCAAGAGTTGGGTGGCGTCGGTCAATCAAATTTTGCAAGCTTCCACCACTTCTAGTTCCAAAATGGCAAATTTTGAAACTTTTCGTGTATCGTAATCTTCGTAAGAATTACATAACCAATTCTGAAGAATTGCAGATAGTGTTAAATCAAGTATTAGACTAAGAAGTGCCACTAAAGATTTGAAACTTCTAATATTCCCAGTTACATAGATGCTGCATTACAAAAAAATGGATTGATCAAGTATTCGATGGAGATAAGGCACATTTTTTTCAACATTTCGCGATTTCTGGCTATCAAACGGCGGCCAGCCAAGCTTCAAAATGACTGTTGTACGTTTGACCTGATTTTTAAATTTGGAAATTTTTTGATTTTGCCATTTTTCCTTGGGCTCGGTTGTTCCAGAATCCGGCGAACGAAACTGAGCCACTGCTGGAGGCTGTGAATTGGACAATGAATTGGACGACCGTTCCTAACCTAAATATGTGAATTAAAATGAGGGGAAGGGAGGCTCATGTCTTTAGCATAATGGGAAACAGTTTTTTTTTCTCATCTAGCGTGAACAAAATTTCAATTGGCCCAACTCTAAAGAAGATGGTATAGTCCGCAACCCTTATCGGCCGCGTTGAATGTCTCTTACTCCGACTATTATCAGAGCCTATATGCTTTAGCGAAAAAGTTGCAACTAGCGCAATTCTACATGATAATAATAATTTAGTTTTACTCAACTACATTGCTAGAATATTCATTTCTGTAATCGAACTACTACTAATTGCAGGAATCATTTTTTTGGTGCTATTCTCCCATGAAAGAAAGAAGTTATCGAATAATTTTATTCGCTGTTACATGTATAATAAATCGTGCTACATGCGGTATTTTCACGTTACTGATACGTCGGATCTGAGGATTATAAGAATAAGTGACTATTATCAGAGTCTTGCTCGATTGATAAAGACTAACTGTAGTATCCTCTTAAGAAGAGACCGAAAAAAGAAACAGTAATTCTCATATTTTCTACAACGCACGTTCCATGTGAAGTATGTCACACCGCCTAAAGATAATCTGTGCACTTGATACTATTGGCGTTTTATCTAAAACTATTACGTTATACAGCCGTAAATATAAGATATTGTAATTCGCTATTCACATAACAGCTCATTAAATCATATATTCTGACAAAGAAACAAGAAAGTAATGGATTTAAGCGATCGGTTCATTGGCAAACACAGTAGCTGATTACTTAATTATGTGAATAAAGTTTTCCACACTCTAAAATTTGGTAATTAACTAACTAACGACAACTAATGATTTAATGAATATTTGTTGTTAATACACAGCTTCGATATCTAAGGTATCTCTTGTGAAGTATCTAGCTCAAAGAATTAAAGAAAGCATACCGAGGAAAATTTATAATTGCGGCTACTATATTTAGTCCTTGACCACACTGAGAGAAATTTTTTGTTTCGGTTACCGCTCAGTTCTTAACTATTTTCATTTTTTACCACAATCGAAAAATATAGTTCTAGGTACAAAATGAAAATTAGTTTTGTAGCTGTTACCGGAAAGTCTAGGATCTGTTACTATTCTTTCTCATTATGATCATTTTTACTATATTTTCTTGCGACTGTTGCGAAAATTTAATGCTTGTGCAACAATAAATTGATATTAAAGCCTTATTTAACTAAAAAAGTACAGTAAACCGAACGAACTGATTTTGCGTTGCAATTACCAAAAAAGGATCGAAAATAGCGCAAAATGGTTACGTGTACCTCGTTTTTCGTAATTCCAACAATATTCAAACGGTTTTTTAACAAGACCTGTTTTACTGAATTTTTCTAGTTACTATAACAAATGAAATTTTTCTCAGTGCATTTTTAGTTCGTACCATTACACAAAATATAAATCTGGGTACTAGCCTTAAGCTAATCATTGTCACGATTTTCCTGTCACTTTTGAAATAATCTGTAGTATGCAAAAATAAAGCCAGAAAGGGCTTTTATATTCGATTTGTGTGCTAATTCTAAACTATTTTTTTGTGTTTTTTGAAAACGGCGATACGCACTCTATTGTCCCTATATGGCATTCTATAATTTGTGAAGAACAGATTTCAGCTAGCACGCAAATATTACCAAAATCATGAAAAATGTACGTTTTTAAGACTGTACATTGAAACCGCGAAAACCAATTTTGACCATTATACCCTGCGTGGAATTCCCAACACGCTCAGTTTCAAATGTCGTTTTTTATACAGCGATAACATTGTGATACGAAAATTAACAAGTTGCGACAAATAGCGACGGTAAATTGCTTCCAAACGACGGTAATCTTCAGTTCCAGTAATGCCCGATAGAGAGCGATAAGCGCATGAATTCATCGATCCGAAGATTTACGGGGAATTCAGAGGATAGATTGATCATTATTAATCATTCGTTTCGACACTCGATGCTTCGGCGAAAAAAAAGTATCAAAGATACTGAAAAAAAACAAAGATCATGAGGATTGGATTGATGATATGGCATTTTTAGAGTGACTTTCACCCGATGCATTCAAACTCTTGGCAATTTAGATTAAATCGATACTTGTAAAAAAAGAATCGATTCCATGTTGATCAAAAGTTTGAACATTGCGTATTAAACGGTTAATTACACGTTAAAAAGATCGATTCTTCAAGAATTGATCAAGAATTTCACATCACTATATATAAAACAGCTCTGATAATGGTTTTTGAGCGATTCACGATTGGCAATTGTCATCAATCCGCATATTCATATTACAACATTATTATTGCATGAAATAAAGACGTTTTCAGATGGTCATGTATGACATTCCATGTACAGCATATTACTGTTGAGGTTTTATCACGTGTTGTAACGACTAGATTTCAATAATAGTGAGAATGAGTCATACAGATGTACTTGATGATGCAGAAAAAGTAAATGTACTTCGATTTTGGTTAATTTTACGTGCTAAATTAAACCTGTACCTCATAAATCATCGAATACCTAAGCAGCAATCGATTTGAAATCATTCGTTTGAAGAAATTTTTGAGAAAATTATTCGAGCTGTGAAAATTTGAATATAACATCCCTTTCGAGCCTTATTTGACTCAAGAATGTAGTAAACTAATCGAACAGATTTATGTTGCCCTTATAAAAACATGGAGTCTTGACAACTAAAGTTACACTAAGTACATATATTCGTTCACTTCTACGAGATTTTCTTATAATTCTTGCAATATTCACATGCTATTTTGACGATGTCCATGTTATTAAAACGATACCCAAACGCTAACAAAATTGAATTTTTCCCAGGGTATCAACTTCGTTATTACACAAAATTATTTTGAACAGAGTTACCTTACACGAGTAATTGATCGTAGATGAAAGTAGTTCACGCATAATTTAGTCAGCATAACAATTGTTTCTCCGTAAATTTCACCTCTTGTGAAATTTTTTTAACAAGAAAAAATGTATTGCGCAATGCAGAATTACCTTAGTTAAAATTATTCAACACAAATTTATTGCACACAAATTATTCCGCTGCTCACCCTCTGCCGTTCGGTGAATTTATAAGTCGTTACTAACAATTATCGCTACCGGCAGGTGTATGTTAGCCTATTAAGTCGCTGTTTGTACAGCTTTTACCTCTCGATCGATCGAAATACCGTGGCCGATCGTGTGAATATGAAAAAATGAGTCATTGAATAGCTGCACAGGCGCAGAAGACTGTGTCAATAATTGGGCATAACATAATTTAATCAGGCGTTGTAGTGATAAATAAAGGCCATTGAGAATGTGCCAAATAAATATACGCAGAAAATTGTTGTATAGATTGTCAATTGATGAAAATTTATTTTATATAGCATAATTTTCTGTTATACGATAATTTCGTGGATATAATATTTTTGTATTCTGTGGTCTTTTTCACCTTACGCAAAGGTGATTAGACCCATAATAACACTAACAAGCATACACATAGATCTTGATTCAGGGAGAAACAAGCGGCTGCAGGCTGGTCATGAGCCATCCTAAAAAAAAAATAATATCCAATGCGAGTTTCGAACTACAAATTCAGATTCGTGATTGGCGATTTAAAAGCCCTTAAGTATTACATGAAAATATGGCAAATTTTTAATGTTTTGAACCACTATAATGGATTCATCATTACGAATCTCGGAAGTCTGACCTTGGATTCGTTATCACTGACTCGAAAAATCTCCGACTGCTAATTTCTATCAAAATCCGAATATTTTTCAATTTGTTTTACACCATATTGGATTCGCCATTTCAGATTTCGTAAATCTGACCATACATTCGTGATCAGCTACCCAACAAACCTTCGAATACCAATTTTCAGAAAACTCCAAATGTTTTTAATATTTTTCAGCATATCGAATACGCCAAATTTAAATTTTGCAAATTTGACTTTAGATTAGTGATTGTGACTCAAAAAACCGTACGGTACCAATTGTCGAATCCATTCATCCATCGTCAAAATATCATAATTTTTATTGCATTTTTTGGAATCTTGTTATTGAAATAAGTCAAAAGGCAGTTAAACGATCAAAGCCACAATCTCATCAGTTCTAATCGTCGAACAAAAAAATTTATCACTCACATGCACATATGCATTCATTCGTACATGCATTCGTACATACAGACGTCTATCCGAACATGGGCGGAGGTGATTCTCCAAATCTCGAAACGTCGAGATCTAGTGAAAACTCAACTTTTCATTTTCAGGGTGTTCACAATAACTTCCTTTACTCTCTGAAAACAGATAAACGAGAAGTTAAAAAGAACGCCCATCTTAATAATCAACGATTTAGCCTTTCCCTTGTTTCTAACAATGGATGGGCAAATATAATCATCTTCAAACGGCCGTTGTGCAAACGTTTACCCCAGATCGCTTTGCTCGTTTCTATGATCGGGCACTTTGTCAAATTGGACACCTGGTTAGCGTCTGGGAATAAACATCCTTTCGCGTCTACATCAGAGTCTTTGGTATGTAAGGTGGATCTTTGATAATAAATGATACAAGGCATCACTTCCTTGAAGAAGCCGTCGCGGTCGCACGCGGCTTGCGCGTTTACTTTTCATTATGTCACGCATCATAGTTTTCCTTCCCGTATATTTACAGTATCAGCCACTGGTTATACCAATTCAGTATTCAACTCAGCGTTCCATTTCCAAGGTGCATCAAAACCGCCCATTGTTAATAGCACAGTCAAGGTATCGATGCCAAATTTTCAACCAGCATTCGACCATCCGTCAATGATTATGGTGCACCATTATTATTCTCGACGATCCATCTATTCTTAGATTAATGTTACCACCTACAATACGGAGGTGTGTTCGTATTTTATAACGTTACTAAAGTAATTTATCAAATCTTTACATTTTTCCCCGTAGAATAATTATTTGGAAATGTCATTCATTTGTGGATCCTAAATTTTGCATCGCTTGCGTTAAACGCATTTACCTTATACATAAACGTATCAACATTTATATTTGTACTAATTATTCCGTCATATTATAATAAATACTTTCTATTGAATGTCGAGAATATCTTTGCTATTCTATTCTAGAATATAATTTTTATTTTATTAATTTTAGGAATTATAATTCTTGTAATACACATATTCTAGAATAGAATAGTATTTAATATATCCACAATAATATTGGATGACAGAAGAGAGAAAGGGAGAGAGAGAGAAAGAGAGATAATATTACGTTTATAGAAAGATGCGATAATTAATGAATTACAGTTTGGTTTGAATACGTGCTATATAAACGGTACTTACCACAGAGAACAGGTGTCAGTTTAGAAGTGACTTTTTCACCTAAAGATTCCTATAATATACTCTGTATTTCATTATATAATCTATAACGATGTGTTCCACGTGTGTCTACTGTACTGATAATACGATAAATTATTTCTGATAATTGATACAGTAGCTACAATAGATAATAGATTATACCTATAATGGTCATTTAATCCTCAAGCTCTGTATTCGTGTCAGTTTGTCACTCATGAAACTGCTTTGATTTAGTTTATTGGGACTGATGGAACCAATTCCTGAAAATCCTAGGCTTCAAGTGGATTTTATCGCAATTAATGAGAAGACTCGAAAGAGAAGCGTCAGGTTATCTTATACATATACTTGTATACCCGACGTACGTAGAGAGTGAAACAACAAACCCCTCATCATTTCTGAACAATTTATTTCCTTGGGTTAATTTTTCTGAATCAATATAATTATTCCAGATAAAAGACGGGCGTGAAGAGGCGACGTCTGTCCGGACTTGAATCCTCCAGCAGAAGTTCCGAAGATTAAAAATAGGTTATTTGTATGATGTTATCAGGCATTAATGCAGTTATAAATAATGACCTCACTCGCTTTTTTTGTTCGTTGCCTGCATTCCACAATTGTGTTTCTTCTTTCTTTCTTTTCAATCTGTTGGCTAACTGGAAAACGGCTTTTGATATTTAATTCTCACAATACACATACCGCAGCGCGTCAATAATTTATTATTGTCTCGCCAATTTCAACGATATAGATATACAGGATGTTAAATTGTTTGGATGCTTTGCGCATGGCAGACCGAACAGGCTGCACCATTGTTCAAGTCTCTACCTATTATAATTATTATTGCGACGAGAAGCGTACAGCAGGTATTCGTCATAGTGGTTTAGCTCTATTCGTTTTACGTAATCAGCACATCATGGTTCTAAATACATATGCATCGCAGAAATTCTGTGATCGTACGTAACAGATACCATTAAATTCCCCGACTACTGTTGCTACAGAGGCATAACGAGTTTGCAGAATGATAATCATCTCGTTTATCGCCTTGACCTTCTTTTTGTTATGGTAGCGTGCGATTTGGGATAATTTTCAAACGCCCTTGTTGAATTAGGAGCGTTTACGTGGCTCTTCTGGAATCCCAATGAAGCGGGAATACGGAAATGACTAAGATTGCGACCCAGAGGCATGTAGGTAGTAGTGTGCTTTTAAAGAAGGTCCAGTGCAGACAGGGTCAAACGTGACTGTACACTGAAGAAAAGATTTGTTTTAGTTTAGAACGACTGTTTAGCGGGTGGTGAAAAAATATGAAAGTAACCAACTTTTTCCTAAGTCGTCGTTATTGGTTTTCGTGATAAAAACTATTTAGTTGCCTTAAGTAAAACGTTTTTTTTGCTACCTACAAACTAGCCGTTCTAGATCTAAATAATCCTTTTTCGCAGTATGAAAGAAACGATTTGTTAAGGCATTGGCATTTTATAGTTGATTAAACTAAGACGAGTAGAACGAATATTTTTTCGAGCTAAAGATATTTGTATTAATTAAAAAAATGGTGTGTATTTTTAAGTGAAATGTTATTCAGTTTTTCAGTTGCAAAATATTTTAGACAAAACCATTATTTTACCAAATTGTAAGGTGAGTGTAAAAGACTAATTTTCTGTCTGTATATTAGAGTGGTCCAAAACCGAAATTTTTTTGCTTATCATCTCAAAACCTTTTAGGTATAAAAAAAATTCCCTCCAACGCGCAGCTCGATATCTCAATTCTCCACTAAGCTCAATGAATTTTTTTGTAGGGAAGTTTTTTTGTACCCAAAAGAAGGTTTTGACACAATAGCACTTGAGAAATAAAAAAAAATAATTTTTATTTGACCACTCCACTGTATATAGAGGATAAAAAAATTTTATTTAATAAAAAAAAATATGAGACTAAGTGTTTGAATAATTTTAATAATTTGCAATAGTATCTATCGATCACATGGCATTCAATTGCACGAAAGTTATGCGAACAGACGAAAAATGATGGTCAAATTTTTTGTGTCATCAATTCAGTGACGCATTGCTTTTAGTAACGCAGGGCAAGGAAGGGCGATTTTGAGCGTGGTATATGATTATGTGGTGCCCTCACAGCATAAATTATTTTTCTACGAGCTGTAACAGCGGATGTTCCTCGCAAAAGACAAACATGGTTCTCTCGCCGGAGATGTCGGAATAAAAAAAATTTGTCGCAGTTGATACTCAGTAATAGTGTGACGTATTTAATTTTCTTCCTGCTCGACCAAGAGTTGGAATTCACCTTGTGAAGTAGATGCATTCCGCGGTTTGTTGTGTTAGTGCTGTTGTGACAATTTTTCCGTAGCGCTTCATAGCGGTAAGCTCTTGCATCAGCGTTTTCCGGAACAGCTGTGGGTATGACTCAAGTTGGTCTTACCGATATTAAACCACTTGGTCAGCACACTTGTCTGGAAAGTGCACTTATTTTGGTGACAATTTTTATTTTTCATAGTTTATGGCACTCTGAGAGAATCATTATGAGGATGAAGTAGGAATGTCCGAGATTTAGTAAACCATTATAAACAAAATATACTCTTATTTCGAAAAGGCAATTCCTTGAAAGACATATTAAAATTATCCAATACTGATGATTATTTACCATAAGGCTTCGTTACGTTAACGTTATTAACTTCAGCCTGATGAATAACTGCAGTTTCAGTCAAAAAGGACTTTTTCAATGAATCTTTAATTTCTTGAATCTGAGCGTCCCAGCCTTATTTCAAGGGTTAAATAAAAGATGTGTTTTTCCAAGGTCTAAACAGATGTGGTGCAAACGATATTTTGCAATCACAGAGCATTGTTGAATTGTATGGTGAAAAATAATTTTTTTGGCATGTGGAAACAAAAGGAGAAGTATGGAAACAAAATTTACAAAGCTTGATACGATCCAAGGTAACTTGATGAAGCATGGATGACTGATTACCATCTAGATTCTAATATCTGGAAAGTTGATTACCTACTAATTGCTTTCAATGAACATAATATGAAATGATAAGATCTGAGCATGCATGTGAAAAATAGGTAATTGTCAGTGATCGGATCAGCAGTTCCAGATAAGACTAGCTATCAAAAATGGAAAATGATAAAAAAAACTGTTCATATCATTGTGTTCCGATGTAAATCTTGATTGCACCGGCACACGGCTAGCATACTAAGATACAATCAAATTTTTAACATTGCGATGCAGTGATTTTCAAACACCTGTTAAGATATGAGCATGATTCCTGCGGATAAGTATCGATTATCTATATAACATTTCTATTGGACATTCTTGTTTTTGATACAAGAATCAGGGTCACGTATGTAAGACTTTTTTGGCCCATCGAGTAAAGCCCTGTTGAGACTTATCGAACATCATTAAACTATACATACCTGCAAAACCAGATAAACGTATTGTGAATACTAGCATCGAAAAGCAGGTAAGTAATCAGAAAACATACGAAAAATTTAGATAAGTAATAAACTATATTTTTAATGATGTAATCGTACAGTATTTTCAACAAAATTATTTAGACAAAGAAATTATAAAGTTACGCAAATGTGAAAATACAATGCCCGTTTCTTTATATTAAGATGAATTGAAGAGAAGAAACAATGCGGAAATAAAACTAAATATCTGAGTTATCACCTATTTTATCATCGTTTCTATGAAAATTAACCGTATCGTGGTTTGATTAATTTCGACACCTGATAAATCGTTTTCTATGGACTACGACCGGCTCAATTTTTACCATCGATTGTCCTTTGTTCGCCAATGTTTGCCATATCTTTATTTTTGTTTGCTCCTTTTAACGTTCAAAGTTATCCATTTTCGAAAATTGGGGGGGCCACCTTTGCCAATTTGTACCCCAACATGTACCGAATGAAAATTTTTTTTTACCATTGATTGTCCTTCGTTTGCCAATCTTTGCCATATCTCTATTTTCGATTGCCCTTTTTTACTTCAGAAGTTATTGATTCTCAAAAACCATCTTCACGAATTTGACTCGAATTCGCAGTTCCAGTAAAATTTGTAAAGATGGCTTTTGAGAATGAACAATTTCTTAAGTAAGAAGAGGGAAACTAAAATAAAGATATGGCAAACAAAGGCAATCAATAGACAATGATGGCAAAAAATGCATGGGATTCGGTGTATGTTGGGGGGTGAACTCCGTGAAGTTAATTTTCGAAAACAAATAAATTATGAATTAAGAAGGGGCAAACGAAGATAAAGTTTTGGCAAACATTGGCAATCGAAGGACAATCAATGACAAAAATGTTTTTTCATTTGTCATATATTGGGGGGTCAAGTTTACTTCGGTCTGAAAAATTCCATACCGTTGGAATTTTCGCCGAGTGAACCCTTTTGCGAACTGGGAGAAGTTTTTGAAAAAATTATGACCGAAAAAAAATTAACTCAGTCCAGTTGAATATTTAGTTATTCCTTTTGAATCCCGTTCTATAAAAATCGGTCTCACTAAAATAAAAGCACACATTTTTGTGGGATATAATGAGAGAAACGGAATGTTTCCTTTTTTAACCTGGCAGAAAGTTCTTATTCATTAAATTTTTTACTTTTTTTGCACCGCAAACGTGTTATCCTTTTTTTACCAGTCAACTGTAAGTAAAAAAATTTAGCAAAGTGCAATTTGCTACGTATAGAAATGAAGAATCATTTTTTTACATTTACAAAAAAAATTTGTTAGGGTTGACTCACTGTCATTAATGATGAAAAAATTGCAATCGTAGTCGAGAAGTGATAATCATCACAATTTTTTATTTTTTTTTCCCGAGCTTCAGAACTTCTGCACTAACGATCCGGAAATAACGATGACCAATCGATGTATGTAATTTCTGTCCAATTGAAAAATCTAAAAAGAAGTCGATAGCGGGTTTAATACGTCGCCATCACTAGAGATTATTTCTTTCGTTATGCTGTGCAGAAATTGACGTACTGAGTGCATGTTTCTGTGCTAAGCCTTTTCGCACCGCGTGTCGGACGGGTTAAGGTGCATCGGAAACTATTTCATAATAATACGTTTTACGTAAATTATGGAACAGCATTAGATTTTAACGCGTGCGAGAACATATTTGTTTACTCCTACCGAGCTTAGGAAATCTTATGTCAGGCCAGTAAAAGAGATGTCAGCATCTGAACATTGCGTCAGCACCTAAATAAGATAGAAAGGTTCGCAGCGTATGCTAAAAATATTTTCCTAACATGGGAAGGAAACATGGAGGAAAAATTATTTCTTGGAAATGAACAGAGCACTTCCTGTTTGTTTCGCGATCTCAACGATGAAGTTCTCAGCGTATGATTCGTAATTCTTTTTACTTTACTACTGCTAGGCGTCTAATCGGTTTAAAATTCTTCTAGCCGATATTCACGTATTAATTTTTGGTACGTGTAACGAAATACATTTTAGATTTAATGTCATATTTTTAGCACTCACTTGCGAAAGATAATCGCATATTACTGTTCTACATCAGTTGTTTTTTATTTGGCTTATCCAAATCAATTCCTTGCTCTTCATTTTTTTAACTAGCTTATGCAGAAAGAACAATTTTGGTGGAAATGACGAATAAAGCCAATACTCAATAATCACATTTGAAGTTCTCTATTTTCTTCGTTGTTTAACTTGGACCAAAAGTTGTTTATTTATTTTCCGATCAAGTTTATTGAGTTGTAAGTCTTGTCAAAAAATAAAAAAATTGTTAAATCAGTAGTGCACAAGTGAAAATAAAGTTCATCGAGTCGATTTTTGCTGAATAAATTTTTTTTTTCAGGACGAAAAAACAACCGCAATTTGATACGAAGTAAAGTTACTGCTAGTAATCTTAGAAATTTTATGCATCAATGTTTCTTTTTTCCGAATGATACTGCTTGTTTGGTTTGCAGCGAATGTTTGTTCAGTGACGTTGTGAAACTTTTGGTAAAAATTTTTTTGTCATTGGCCGAGATGCCAAAGGAAAATTTCATCACGTTTGATTTTTAAAATATCAAATTACAAATTTTTTTTCCATTTCAATTACGGGTTCCAAGGAGATATTGTTTCGACGGAATTCAACTTGATCGTACTTAATCATACTTTCTAAACAGTAATTTTGTATTTTTCCTCTTATTTCTTGTTTACTCCACACTTATACGTTCCATCCGTATGCTCTAATAACTAAACAAATTTAACTGGCAAACATATTTGAAAGTATACGAACCGTAGAGATAATCTGGTAGATTTTGCAAGAGTCAGCAAAACCGAAAAGCTGCAGTTGATTGTTGTGGAAGCAAGAAACCTTGGTTCGCAGTGGAAAAAATTTGAGTAAAGTTTATTTGTTTGATGGTACAGATTATTGAATTACAGTCATATTTCACATATGTACACTTCACTGACTGAACGAGTTTATTTTGTTTATTTAATGCGAGTCAGAAAATGTTCTACGAGAAAGAGTGACAGCGATGATAACGGATTGAAGACTGGTTATTGAAAATTTTTTGAACACTTGATCTTGATTTGGATGATTGAGCCCAACAATCACGGCTTATCAGAGTACTGCGTCACGTGATAAAGTCAACGTTATGCCACGTCCAGTTTTGGAGTAATCAACTGTCGCATTGAAAATTAATTGAGTCTTCTCATCTTTATTGCAAGAATGAGATGCATAATAAGTGTGGATGTAAACATGCCTATACTTCATATTAGGCCTTTTTTCTTAAAAAACTGATTAAATAAAAGTAACTGCACTTCCTTATTCATTTTTGGTATTTATTCTTATTTGTAAGTACACTGTATTCGTTGTAAATCACAACTTTAAACACTTTTAAGCGTAGGTTTCCTGAATGATCAGTAATTCTGGTATGTGTAGAGAATTCTCCAAGTTTGATAACCACTTCAAAATATCTTTAAAAATATGAAACCAACCTGACTGTGTATGTGAGTTTTTCAAATTTACTGTATTTCGAATAACGATCACTTTTTCTAACAGTTGCAACTTGTCAATCATTAATTTTTGAAGAAGTACGTTTTGTAAGTTTTTCGAAAAATATATTCTTTAAAATGATTGGATATTGAGGTTGTTTATGGATGTTTTCATTTCTATTAGAAAAATGAATTTTTCTTCATTCGGTCAGCGTAGATTCTGTCTCAACAAATTGGATCGTGGTTTTTGACCGACAAAAATAATGGCATTCTTTCACATTCGACGTCTTATCGAAATCATTGCTACAAGATGGAGTTAAAATTTACTTTAATGATTTTAAATTGTGGAAAAATAAATGTGTACGTTACGATTACTAATTTTTTTCGGGTGAAGTTTCGACTAAGTGTGTGACGTATCATGAGAAAAAATCGTATTAGCCAACAGTTTTGTTTGGAATACACATATTATATTAGGGTGCGTTGATCTGAACTCTTTTGCGATTATTAGAGGGGACGTATGTATGAATGTGAGAAATTCAAAGAGTCTTCGTAAGGAGTCGATTTTTTAACTCAATTTAGAGAGGTGTCCCAACAATGTTGCATTTTATGTGTAAATTAATTTATTCGTACACAATGAATAATGTAACTCACTGAGAAGCTGTTGGAATGTTCAGGACTTTATCATTTCAATATCATGCAATAAGTACGAGTTCAAGTTTTTGTTAGCACCTATTTTAAAATAATCGGAATTTACGGTAAAATAACTAACTAATAAAGCGAGTGAATTCACACCTCATCATTTTACTTAGCAAGCAAAGTGGAATTAACTGAAAACGCTTGTTTCTGTTTACTCGAATTGATATGTATTCATCGTATTAATTTAAAATCTAAGAGCGAATTTTCATTGTTAGGGGTAATGATTGAAAGCTCGGACTCTACACCTGTTTTCAATTTCGTACAAGTTAATGTAGACATCCTTTGGCTACCTGAACAATAATTCCTGAATTGGAATAGGAAGACAATATATATTCCGACATTCGAGAGCATACTCTAATCCTACACCTACGTTGACATTCAAAGAAAGTCGTGCCAGCGGACTAAATATTGATTGAAGTATTAATTTATTTTTCATGACAATTTACATTATTCATCATGCACAAATTCAAAAGTAATACAGTTATTTATTGCATATTATTAGTATTGCATCATCACAAAAACTTTGGCAGTGGGTATTTTGGTGAATGAAATCACAAAAAAGTAAAATAATTGAGTCGTCTCTTACGGAATTGGGTTGAAAAAATGTTTTTTTGCGGAAGGATAAATGAATTTACTGCTAACGTTCAAATAATTGTTCATTTCGAAACACGCAGAAGAGTCCAAATCAAAATATCCTAGTGCATATCCAGGGTGAGTTTTTTATCTTCGCACGTCGAAATATCTCAAGAAATACGCATCGTACAAAAAAATTTTCAGAATCAGAACTGTTTGATCTCGAGGGGGAAAATTTATTATGTGAAAATCAACCCCCCGCCCCAACCTCTAGGGGTAGTAACTTTGAAATTTCGAATGGGAACCTCTATTTTTCATTGCAGATCCGAATTCTATATGAAAAAATGCACAAGTTTCATTTGAAATTTTTTTAAGATTCGAGACAAATGACGCTTGAATCGCGAAACACCAAATTTTTGATTATTCCAAAGAAGGCGCTGCGGGTGCGCGCGCAAATTTTCATTGCAACAGACGAAACCAGCACTAGGAGTGACACTCACGAAGTAATACTACTTCGTGGTGGCACTATCGGTACTACAAAACTTTGAACAAAATGAGGTCCATCTTTGCCATCGGAAAGATTACGGACATATGTCTCCTCCCCTCTTTCTTTCTGAGTATTGCTAAAATGTCAAAGACTGCGGCAACTGATTTGGAAATTTTGCATTCTGATGACGACGAAAGTCTAAAAGTATCCGGCGATAGCAACTGGAGGAAACCCGGACTTCAGTCTCTATACGTCATCGCATCGCTCATTGGGCACAACACAGAAAAAGTGGTTGATGTTATTATAAACTCACTTTACTGTGATAGTTGTAAACAATGGGAAACTCGTTCTGGCATTCAAGAATATGAAGAATGGCTGGCAAACCACGAAAACGAATGTCAGACGATACATAACGGAAGTCCCGGTAAGATGGAAGTGGACGCGATCCTATAAATGTTTGAAAGATCTTGAGAGTAATACGGAGTCAAATACAAGTGTTACATTGGTGACGGCGATTCGAAAACCTTCAAAGCCATTTTAGAGAAACAGCCATATTGAGAAGACTTAGTAGTATACAAACAATAGTGTGCGGGTAGGAGAGGATAGGCTCTAGACTACGTACAGCGAGAAAAAAACGTCGGTCGACCTGGAAAATTAACAGAAAAACTTTTTGAAGAATGAGCGATATATTGTGGAATAGCAATAAGAAGTAACAGTGTCAGTTTCACATAAATTAAACAAGGTTTTTATGGCCACTTATTACCACAAATGCTCGACAAATGAAAGCCTGTAACACAACTTTTACCCAAGCGGAATTGACAGTTGGTGGAGGTGGCAAAAAGCGAAAGCTGAGGGCTTATATGTACAGGATTATAAACATGAATCAGCTCTTCATGCCAATGTCCAAAAAGAAATTTTGCCTATTTATCAAAGCTTGTCTGAAGCAACGTTACTGACGAGGTGTATCGGTGGATTTACACAGAACGCGAATGAGAGTACGTAATAATATGAACAATCTCTTCTGGCCAATAACTCTTGAAAATAATTTTAACGGCATCGAATTTTGCTACAGCAAAATTCAAAGATGGATGTTAAGGTTATTTATCATTTTTGAAAGGGTTGGACGTCGAAATTGGCGAACCAGTAGTGACCGTTTACAAAGCCGAAAACGTTCGCTGTGTATGTGACGCGGGCATTCATATGGAAAAACGATCAAAAGAAGGTCGAATTAGACAAAAAATCATAGAGCAACAGAAGATTGAGGGGGACGCTATACCAGAAACTTCATGTTATAGCGCAGGGAACTTTTAACGGTCATAAGCACTGGTAATTCTTACAAAAAGGCATTGAAATCTTAGAGACCGTTTTTCTCCGATTTCGTTTTTTCTTTTAGTATTTTTGCACGCTTTCTGATCGACTGAAATTTGAATAGCACCTTCATTACAAGCGTCATTTTCGGGCCGTATTCGGAAGTTATTGGTAGAACTGATTTCTTAATTATTAAATAACAAAGCTTCGATTTCCAGTGAAAAATCTATGTTTTTACAAAAATGTTCGAATTTTATGCATTCGTTTTCCTTTTTACTCCGCGCACGGTCTGAAAACTACGAGTCCTGGGAGCATCCCAGTGAAATTGGACTCTAATCGGACCAAGAAAACTCAAAATATCGCTGCAATATTACTAACTTTATATGATTAAAAACAGTGTTTTTCGATACTAGTGCGCGAATGTGCCAAGGCGCAGCACGAGCCCGGAGACGAGTCGGCGTTTGGGTAGGGCGCGTTCGGGCAATCGCCCGGGGCGCCAAATCTATGGAGAAGCCTGTGCCTGGTGAATAAAGAAAGCGAATAAAAAAGGAAGTAGATTAGGGAGCCGTTTCTGTTTCTTAGAAAAATGGTCCTTTTTGCGCAACGTTAAAAAAATAAAATCGAACGAGAAGAACTTACAGGCATCTGTGTCTCCAACGAAAGCTTGCAGTTGATTCCGATTGTGACACAGTAAATTTATTGTACAACGAAGCTCATTAGTCTCAACTATCTTCCCAATAACGATATTACGCCAATTTCCGTTTCAATCTTTGTCAAGCAGCGTAATATTCAGGAACTGTATCCGAATGTGCGGATTGCGTTCCGCAGTTTGTACGCGAGTCCCGTAACGGAAGCCAGTGGAGAACGCAGTTTTTCAAAAGTTGAATTCAGAAAAACTTCCTTACGATCAACGATTGCACAGTCAAGGCTCACCAATTTAGCAAAGCTTTCGATTGAACATAATATTGCCGAAAAATTATATTTTGCTGATTTGGTTCTGGCGTTTGCTAACAGAAACGACCGGAAAGTAAAATTTTGTCAAACTATTACAAAAAAAAAGATACAAAACAAAAAAGAGCTACAATATTCTTCTAACCTAAGTTCTGTAGTAAACAAAAAAAGATTCGACGCAATAAAATATAAAAAACCCAATAACAGAAAAAAAATGCAGACAAGGAGTTGCAAAAACTTTCTACGTCTTATTCGTTCGCTCTAGGTAAAGCTGAAGGAAAGTCTTAAGTATTCTCAAACGGGTTCGTCAATGTATATCCGCGTGAATGGATCCAGCAGAACGCTGCTAATTTGTCCTCTTGGAAAGGGGCGCTGTACAATCTTGGCCCGGGGCGCCAGTTATCCTAAGACCGGCACTGCGGCCCAATTCTGTACTGAATACCGAACACAAATACGTAACATGAATTGAGTTCCATGCAAAACGAGAGGTGTTCTGTCTATCGATTGTTGAAAACTCAAAACTGTCATTTACCCAGCCATAATGACTTATTATTCTATAAGATCGTGTGTCAATTACCAGCAATTGCAGGTTCTTCTTTTGCAGTGCAATTATTGCATGAAACTCAATTGTTTTTGCATATCTGTGTTTGGCGTTGAATACAGAATAGGGCTATTATCGTCAGAATCGCGCCAGTGATGCGTAAGCTTGGAGAATAGTCAAAATAACTGACACATATACATGAAAAAGTCACTGTTTCGGGGTTTTGTTGATTTTGCTGACTTTGTTACATCCCGTTACTCATAAATTATCAAACTCCGAAAGAGCAATACGCTATGTTGCATCGCTTCGGGGATATGTTCAATTTTTGTCAAATTTAACTGGAACTTACTATTAAGGGAATTACAGCGTCGAAATAGCTGAAAATGCACTTTTTCAGGAATTAATTGAGAACAAATGTATGCCAATAAAAATTTGCTTCGGTCCAACGGCGAGATGACAAATATAAACTCGACAACTTACATTAAGTTAGACCTTATTCTTTACTCAACCTGAACGCAACTAAATCTAAACTGTCGTGAATACTATCCTAGACTCGACTCGATATGACGAAACCGTAATCAGATTAAAGACAATCTCAATTGTAACTTAATTCAACTAAAACGAAGTCTGACCGATACGCAACTCAACACAACACAAACTCAACCATAACTCAAACATAATCTAAACTCGAAATCGTGAAATTCGCAACGCAACCGCTACTAAACCGACCCAACGAAATTCGAATCGTAATCATGCTTTGATCAGAAATCACAAACGCTTACTCAATCAAACGCAATCGCAACGCATCCGAACTCAAAACCCTCAAAGACTCTACTCGCTAATTCGAACGAATTTCGGCAACTCGTGACCTACACGAGAGGCGACACTGAAAAATGCGATACCGCGATTCAACCCTGTATAGCGGAATTTCGGCAGTACGTAAATTTAAACCGAAAAAGATGCAATTCGAAATAGTGACTCTACTCAAAATTCCGAACACAGCAAAATTTTCTCAACTCCATAACGCGAAATTCAGGCTATGGTCACCAGGCAAAAGAATCGGCAAACGAATTTCGAGTATTTTAATTCCGGCAACGCAAATCCAAAATGCCTGTCCGTCAATCGGCAAGCTTTACTCAATTTCACTCGAAATTCGATCGTAAGAATATCAACAGCGTTTACCGTTCCACATCCAACGCACGAAGTCTTCAACCTCTTCAAAATTCCTTTTTGGCAACATATTCCGCAAGATCAGAAAAACGCAAACGCATTATCGAAAATTTACTCGAGCCACTATCTCGCGAAATCGCCAGAACTAGAGTGATTTCAAAATCGACGACCTGCCGCAACACCGATCTCGGTACGCTACTTTCTACGTGACGTCATACCCGCAAGAAGACGCAACAATTGATCTGTCATCGATTTCGTAGATTGCAGAACTCGACGCGGACCTGTCAGAGCATCGCGACGCAGAACCAAACGCTAGAGCGCAATTTCGTCCTCTGCGCAGCTGTATGATGTTTCGGAGGTGAGCGGGGTGGTGCTCCCTCATCCCTAGTCGGTTCATCGTAAATTCGGTGGTCAGCTGTTGGCGGGGTATGCAGGGGAGGCTGCGGCGCGCCGGCCATCAGCGGGAATCGCGTCCGTCTTGGATTCCCGCGATGCACGAATCTTCGTTGGCTCCCCCTCCGCAGTCTCGACATCCTTTCTTCGAGATCGTCGCTATTTTGCCACTCCGCAATTTGCTTAAATTCGTTGCCGACTTCCTGCTTGATGGTGTTGAAACTCGAAAAACAAAAGAAACAAAAGGCCTGAAATATCTTATTCGCTACTCGCTATAGTGTCCCCTCTCGGAATCTCGGATGCGCGACGCCAGTTCTGACGCTCTTTTTCCAACAGTCTATGCGCAAGTCACATAGTGGCGCTGCCGTGGCCACTTTACGAACCTTACCCCCCGAGTTATATACAGGCCCTTATGAGAGCGCGTAGTTATTTGCTTCATATTTTACTGTAATAGGGCTGAAATACGGGATAATACTTGTAATTGACATATATAAATATAAGGGACGAACTTGGGATCTATTACTTCTCAAAAGCAGCATTCCTATTTGATATATAGATCTATAAGTCAAGTTTCGTCTGCTGTTTACAAACAAATGAGCGGTAAGCATCCGAGCGTGACCCAGCGAACCAAACAGATGTGTCGATTGAGTGACAATGGATTTCAGAATTAGAACCGGCTTCCAAGGCAATACGCATTCCATAAATTTCAATCCACAATCTGAAGTAAAGGCTAAAGTGTTGTCTACGACTCATGTAGTGCGTGTCGAAGAAGTATCTGGAGTTACGGAAGCGTGTAAATTGATACGTGCTAGTGTAATCGACAAACATCCGTCACACTTGCACCATATAAAGTTCAAATAGAGGTAAGTAAAACATTGCGTTAATCTACATTACATAACAAGTCGACCGTGTCGTTAAACAGTTAATTATGCATGCTTACCCCTTCTGCATTGCAGTCGCCACGAAATTCAATTTTGTGTATTCTTTTTTTTTTTTAATAGCTCAACTACGAACGTCATCCAATTAATGTTGCATGTACCTGTGTCTCACAAGCTGGACTAAAGTGCAAGCACATTTATGCACTAATCCGCCGCATTAATACCGATAGAAGTACGTCGAAGCCAACAGTGGAACAGGAATGGGGAAGACCTTCAGATCTCCAACTTGGTAAAAAAATTTATGCCAAACCAATCGTTGTAACGGATGTCGTTGACTGAAGAATATAAAGACGGTTACCCCTGAGTAAATTTTTGTGTATCAATTTTCGGCGGGCAAGTGGGCCCAGGTGGGTTTGGGAGCGTAGCAGGTTTCTGCTCTATCGACTCTACCTAACGGGCTCGTACCGTCATTCGTAGCAGCCAAAGTAGTGTAGGTACGGAAGCTTGAGATTGAGACGGTACGAAGTGAGTACGTGAAACTATGTATTGACTGTAAATGTTAATACCATATCTTTATCGACACGGTCGTTATTTTATTCCAATAATAGGAATACGCCTTTTTAATGTGACATAATCTCCCTAAAATCGCCGGCACTCATTTCTCTGTACTTTGTTGAAATGTGTTACCGAATTAAATACAACGAATTAATTTGAGACATACAAAAATTGCCATAAGTATCGAAATAATTATGTTTGCTACAATCATTATATAAAAACAATAGTTTTGCGGTAAATTGTGCGAAATTAATGTAATGATAAATAGTTTTTAAGATTGCAGAACTAAAAAATGTAATTAATATGTTTCAATACTTTAACTGCTTTACCATCTTAATCAGACAGCACGTAACGTAACGAACACAACGAACATATGTGTGTTTTTTTGTCAACCGGAAATAAATTACGTAAGTATAATAACGCTCCAAACATCTGCTCATATATTATGTACTATAAACTGATGAATAATTTTAACTTGTCAAGATCAAAAACCAAAGCTAAACAACTTACAACTTATTTCCAAATATCGCTACTGAATTTAGAAATCAATGATGTTCATACACACATTATCAACTCTGAAAAGATATTGATTAACCTAGCAGAACAAATCAACCATAAACTAGGGAGTACTTCAGGAAAAAAGTTCTTTGAATCCCAACATCGGATGCTAAACAATAAATTCATTGCTATCAAAAATCGTAATATCAATAAATTCACCAATTTACTTGCTCAAAAAAAATCTTCTAACAAACACAAAGATTCGTTTTCAACTGGAAAAAATAATTGGTTAATAAATCTAACGGACACTCCTGTTCCTGAAAATGTTTCCGAAATAGTACAACTTGGTCACAAATTTGGACGTCCATACAACAATCGCGATCTTCCGGTCTTCAACCTCATTTCCAATTTTGAAGAAAAAATTTCGAGTTTTCCTATTGAGTCAAGAAATCAAGTTAGATCCGATTTCACTAACCGAGTTCTTTTTTTCCCAAAGTACCCCAGAAACAATATCAATAATTCAGTCACTGACAAAAAAATTCGTGATACCATGATTTTAAAAAAAAACAACCCTAATATTATGTTTTTAAAAGCTGATAAAGGCAATACGTCGGTAGCTATGCATAGAGACTCTTATAACAACAAAATGAGGCAACAGCTTTCTGACATCAACACCTACAGAATTGCTAAATATGACCTGTGTAACTCTCTACAAACTAGGGTGAACAAACTCACGTTCAATTGGTTTAACTCCAAACTAATAAACAAAAATTTACATAGAAGCATTTCTACTTACAATAGTGTCCCCCCACGCGCATGTGGGCTACCTAAAATTCACAAAGAGGTGGGATTGTACTTCTAGTATTATTATTTAAAAAAAATTTTTTGTTGTTCTTGACAGTTAAATAAATAAATCGTTCTGAGGAGGGCCCATATTCGGGTCGAAACGTTAACTAAAAATACGTTTACTTAATTGACCGATCACCAAGATTCTATAATAGATTATGTACTATAGGAATTTATGTTTAAGATAGTTCTACCTTAGGGTGTCCTTTAACAGGGGTGTTTCCGAATTTGTATGCTCTCAGGGGCTCAAACGCTTGCAAATCGATGAAAAAAAATCCTCTAACAATTTCAGCTCTTAATATTAACTCTAAGATAGTTCGCTTTCCCGCTAAACTTTCTAATGGAAGTAACATGTCAAAAACATGTGTTGTTCTTTTAAACTGTGTACGTTGGTGACGAATTGATCTACAATAGTGAGAAGCAGATATTCTTGTAGAAAATTCGACGCTCTATAACAAAAGTCTCTTGCGATTTTTTACTTAGTCTACTGGTTCAAAAGTTATTCGAGCTCAAAGTTTAATTTATATAAAATTATCAATATTATCGAGTATATTTAAAGGATTAGCAGTTGTATGATGAAGTATATTGCATTTTTCTTGCAGGTTATTTTATTTCAGATCAATTACAGTTTATATTATGAGCTTTTGGTATGATAACCAATACATATTTATCTTAAATTAATAAAATTAGATAAGTGTTGACACTGAAAAATGAAAATTTTTTAAATAATGATAAATTTTAAGAATCAATTTTCATATTTTCAACGATTGAACATTTTCGAGTATCAGTATAGTTTTGTTTATATTCTAATAAAAATTGGACTATAAACTGCTGCTGTTCTGGTTGTTTAGTCAGAATATTGTGATAATCTTCAATTAACTTAACTGCACGCTTAGCTATGTCATTAACAACCTTTAAATTTTTCACCAATACTAAACCTTTCTTAAAACTTAAAACTTTAAATATATTCGATAACATTGATAATTTTATATAAATTACACTTTGAGCTCGTAGAGTAAGTAGACACAGTAGACTAAGCAAAAAATCGTAAGAGACCTTTTTTATAGAGCGTCGAATTTTCTACAAAAATATGTACTTCTCATTATTGTAGGTTAATTTGTCACCAACTTACACAGTTTAAAAGAACATATATTTTTCAGATGTTATTTCTATAGGAAACTTTGGCTGAAAAGCGGACTATCTTGGAGTTAATATTAAGAGCTGAAATTTTTAGAGGATATTTTTTTATCCATTTGGAAGCGTTTGAGCCCCTGGGAGCATACAAATTCGAAAACACCCCTGTTAAGGGACACCCTATTCTACCCCCCCATGCATTTCCTTACAATCGTTCTAAAAATATTTATACGGGGCTTTCCATGTCAGATTGACTTGCCCAAAAGCCTGACCCTCTTCGATTTTGTTTAAACTTCGTGAAAACTTCTTTTTACATGTCGAGAGTGTTTGTAATTTTTTTTAGATTTTTACTCGACAACGCTTAGACGTTAGCATTCGGTATAATATGTGCGGAAATCGGAACCGTCCGAAGTATAATTAAGTATTAATGGGAAACTATTGATTGTATAAAAAAAAGTTGCATATGAAAAAGTTTCGGTTTTGAGTGAACTTCAACGCAAAATTATGCAAAAAGTTATAGGGGCCGCTGAAAGCCCGTAAAAGCTCAAAGCATATTAGTTTTTAAGATTTCTCAAAAGCAGCATAATTTTTTTTGACCGAAATTTCAGAGAATGTTTCTTTCTTACTGTTCAGAAAATTGTGTAAACTCCGTCATGGACCGAGATCTGGTTTCCAAGCTATGAATTTTTTTCAGAATTAAAAAAAAAAAAAATGATTTAATTATTAAATAAAAATTTCTCTTTTCTATTCTATGAAGCCATGAATTTTTTTCAGACTTTAAATTGAAAAAAAAAAATTAATAAATTTGTTACGTTTTGTTTATCGTTTATGCCCGAGCGCTAAGGAACAAACGAGTTCGCCGTCGCCTTTACGTCCGGAGACAACCGGAACTTGGGATAGGGTTGAATAACGTTTGGGTGTTTGAGGTATGAACTATATATTTGGTTGAATAATTTGTGGAGTAATTTTGAGCGGAGTGTGTAGTTCACAATTGATGAGTAAAGTTGTACGTAAGGTTGTTGAGTGTTGGAAAGTTCGTTCAGTAGTATAGATATAAGCCCCAAAAACACCAAAAATGGTGAAAAAAACTGGAGACAAGTACATTTACGTAAGTAGTTTTATCTATATCGCCACAAAAAAAATGTATAATGAAACTCTAAAAATTATGTACAAAAATTTGAATAAAGTCCGCACTCATATAATAAAGTATACATAGTCTTCTACATATGCTTTGCAAAAAGTTGTGAAATAAATTGATAACATCTGAAGCATGTGTCGCCAAGCACATGTGGTTTACTGATTTAACGTCATTCATTTTTTCAATCATACAGTAATTATTAAGCTGAGGTGCTTCAATTCAAAAACGCAAACATCTTATTCGTTGTAAAAAATGTAAAAAATGTAATCAAAAAAATAAAAAGTACTAAGAGAGTTCAGCTTTTTCTCTAAACCATAAAATAATAGATATAAAATGTATAATAGAAAATAAAATGAAATAAAAATAAAAATTGTAAAATTAAAATTAATTTAAAAAAAAGAAATTATAACAAAATAAAACAAAAAAAAGTACTTGGCGCGACTGCCAATATAAAGTGAAGTTTATAAATTAGTGTATAAACGAACGTGCAAGGTTTCTTCCCTTATGTTTTTCTGCCGCGCTTAAATAAAACCCAAAATCCCCGCTTGGGCTCCCCTACTATTGTGTATCTTTAAATTCAGACATTTTATGATTATACCTTCTTTGGTTTTTCTTTTACATCATTCATTCATTTCATAATTAATCGTTTGAAGAATATACATTATCTTCTACCAGTCAAAATCATATTTAACCATTTATTTTGAACGATAATCTATCCCATTTCATTACAAATTAGCCTCAACCATTTAAACAACTCTCACAGACCTGTATAGGACTAGGCAACAACGTACCCACATTACCGGCTTATCGAGAGGTAAGTCTTTCTGAGTTTTAATTTTTATTCATTGTCGTTAAGTGGGAGCATCTTTGATTATTCGTAATCAATAAATACCACCGCTCTCTACACGCCCACCCCCACGTAACAACACTCACACCGATAGGACTCTTCATTATCGTAGATATATTTCCGAGTTGGACTGTACAGGTATCAAATTCTCTGCTACTCTACTCGATGTGAAAAAGTTTGAGAGATTATATAATTTGCGAATCAATGTATATGGGATAGAATCTCAAACTTTTTTACATCATGCAAAATCGGAAAAAAGCGTCATCGTGCCAATTTATTTGAGTAAAAATTTGCATAGCTTTAACATTAACACGATTCATCTTCTAATCCTTGAAAGTAATGATTGCCACGAAAATGATATGACTCGCGAGTTCACATCGAGATTCCACTTTATTTGGATTAAAGATCTTTCACGATTGGTGAGCAAACAATTGTCTGATTATAATGGTCACCTGTTTTTATGCGACACATGTTTCCGTCACTTTGCGTGAAACACTCCTACGACAATCATCGGCAAGATTGTATTATGTTAAATAAAGCGCGCATGGAATTTCCCAAGTCTAAGGATTTAACATTTTCAAATTTTCAAAACAAACGCTGGTCTCGAATGTATATTAAAGTCTATACCGTTTGATGAATTCCAGAATCACATCTCAAATCGCAAAACACATGAATTTCAAAAACATGACCCACACAGTGTAACATACTATGTACATTGCGCGTACGATGAAACTTTATCGGAGTTCCCCAGTAGACGCGGCGCTGATTGCATAGATTGGTTTATGCAGCAGCTTAAAGATTTATCGATTCAAGTAGAGTCATCAAAAACATAATTCCGATGAAGTTTCTTACACAAGTGCAACGCGATCGTCACATGCGCGCAAAGAATGTTATATTTGTGGAAAGCCGTTTACCCCTGAGGAGAAAAAGTGTCACGATCATTGTCACTTTACGGATAAATATCGCGGTCCTGCTCATAATCGGTGTAATTTGAATTTCAGAGAGACGCATACAATTCCATAGTTTTTCACAATTTGTCCTGTTACGGTTCACACTTTTTAATAAAATCCCTAGCGTCAAATTTTCCCGGTTAATTTACACTGCGACCCATAAATAAGGAAAAATATGTATATATCCTTCACGAAACGTGTTGATGGGACAATGATGCGATTGAGATGGATCGATTCTTTTCGATTTATGGGTAGCAGCATCGCTAAGCTTTCGTCATATTTGGATAATGCAGATAAACATATAACGCGTAAATTTTCTAATTATCCCACACAGTTTAGTTTGATGATTCGCAAAGACGTTTTTCCCTATGAATACGTCGATTGTTGGGGGAAACTCGATGAATCGCGATTACCCGCAAAGAAGCAATTCCACTCACACTTCTGCGATGCAAATATTTCAGACGCCGATTATGAACACGCTAAAAATGTTTGGGGGTAATTTCATTTAGAGTCATTGGGGACTATTCAGATTTGTATTTAAAGACGGATGTTCTTTTGCTTGCCGATAATTTTCAAAATTTCTGAGTCAGCTGCTTCAAAACATACGATTTAGATCCATTGCACTTCTACACAGCGCCGGGACTTGCTTTTGATGCGATGCTCAAACATACTAGAGTAAATTTACAACTTTTAGACAAAACTGAAACGGTGTTATTTATTGAAAGAAGTATTTGAGGCATTGTAGCACAATGTTCTAATCGACACACTCGGGCCAAGAACAGGTTTATGGGGAAAGATTTTGATCCGAGTAACGTGGAATCATATCTCATGTATTTTGACGTGAATAACCTGTACGGTGCAGCTATGAGCGTGCATTTACCAATCGGCTCGTTTGTAAGTGCCGATGCCCAGTTCAAATATTCGCGGCCTTATTAGGCCACTAAGATGGCAAATTAGAGGAGATCGGTGACGCGGCGCCGAGTAGCGTTAATAGCCGAGACGTTTGCGGTAGTCGCTCGGCCAGCGAAAGGGGCAAGATTTTCGGGGACCACGGGATCTCTTTCTCTTTCTCTCCGGGGACGTTGAAGAGATCAGACGCGTGCCAATTTATAGTAACTGGAGAAGGAGGAAGGGAGGGTAACGTGGACTGGATACGGACGGCCCATCCCGATCGAGTTGAACATCGGAAGATTCCACAAATTAATTCTCCGCCAAATCACCATCCGAGAGTCCCCGGAGTCTAAAAGAAAGAGCCAACGATCGACGAGGCATCTAGAAAAGATAAGTTGCTCAGTCCATTGTAATTTCGCCCTGTAGGGATTGTACGGCTAGTGAACCGATATTCTAATATCTAATTGTTGTAAAGAAAGAAAAGCGGACGTCGGACTGGTGAAGCTAGATTCCCAGAATTAAATATATTTGGTTATTTGTATAATCTCATAATTTGTAATTTCGCCCTGTAGGGATTATACGGCTAGTGAGCCGATATTCTATTATTTAATTGTTGTAAAGAAGGAAAATCGGACGTCGGACTGGTGAAGCTAGATTCCCAGAATTAAATATATTTTGGTCTTATGTATAATCTCATAAATAATATATATTTGTTATTTCTATAATCTCATAAATGGCGCCCAACTTATGGCACGAAACCGACGCTAATATATAATAAACAAAAGATTAATTTGTTATAAATCGTGATAAGGCGTATGGAAGAAAAGCGTACTGAAACCTACGTGACAAAATCGGGTAGAATAGCTAAGCAGAAATTTAAGCGTTACAATTTTTCAAATAGGTGTACAGAAGAAATCAAAACAAACATGCCGATACTGCGTGATGACGAGGTCATAGCGACCGAACGACGAGAGTTAGAAATGGAGCAGCAGAATTTGGAGAGACAGCGACGCGAGCTTGAACAGCTACGGGCTGAGGTCGAAGCACAACAGGCAGCTCTGGATAGCGGACGGCAGCAGCAACAACAACAGGCGGCTTATGTTAATCCGCAAGTCGAAATAAATCAAGGCCAGTACAATAGGTTTGAGGAGATAGCAGCGATTGTAGGTAACGTACAAAATTTCCATGTGGAAATTAAAATGCCCAAATTCGATAATGAAATAGAGCGAAATCCCGCAGAGTTTCTCGAGGAGATGGACAAATTCTTCAAGATAAAAAATATAAAAAATGAAAATAGAATGAATATTATAGAGCACGCGCTGGAGGGTAAAGCGGCGTTATGGTTTGAGTTGAGAGTAGCTTTTCGTGGTTACGAGCACTTCAAGGACGATTTTCTAAGTGAGTTTTATTCAGTTCCTATTCGAGTTTTATTTAAAAATCGTTGGCTAGAACGGAGGTGCAACGCGAACGAAGAGTCGTTACAAACTTACTATTATCGTCAGCTCAGAGACTCGAGATATTTCAGTCCGCGCCTAACCTCATACGAAATAAATTATAATGTAATACAACAGTACCCGGTCTGGATAAGAGAGGCGTTAGCTACGGTTGACTTTAATAATGACGCGTTGATAGGCTAGACGCTCGGAAGTTTGGACGGAATACGTAGGGAACGAGCAAAATTTCGGGATGATCGACCGGGAAATCAGAATGTGGCTATGAGACATCCGGTTCGAGTTCGACAAATGAATATGGAGCAACAGGAACGAAATAATGGTTACCGATATGAAAATAGACGATTTTCGGACAATAGACGGTTTTATGATCAGCCACGAGGCAGGTATAGATACGGGCAATATAGCAACAGTCATGCCCAGGCTCAAGGCTCTCAACTGAGTGAACGGTGGCCAGACACGCGTTTTCCACCGCCGATGAATACGCGGGCACAGACAAGTCAGAATGCTAGTTCAAACAGTCAAACGGAAAGAGCTACCGGTCATTTAAACTCTCATGCGACGCGCTGAATAAGGGTCCGGCAACGCGTCGTTACGATTTTGATTTCATTGACGAACTTTCAGAGGGAGTGAATGGAAAAATGGACCGCGGGAGTAACGATAATTCGAGTCCGTTGGTAATGAGATGTCCTCATCTTAAAGTAAAGATCTTGGGGGAGGATCGAACTATTCTCCTTGACTCGGGTAGTCAGGTTACAGCAATATCTGAGGTTTGCTACAAAGAAATATCGGCTAAACAAAAGTTAAACATCTTGCCTGTCTCGAATTTATTCGTCACGACGGCTATCGGGAAAAAATCCACGACTATAAAGCAACAGGTTTGGTTGGATATAGAGATTGAGGGTAGAAAATTGAGCTTTCCTTTTTTGATAATTCCGTTGTTAACGTCTACGGTTATATTGGGCAACGATTGGATGGATCGAAATAACGTGGTATTGGATTATAAAAATAGCGAGATCGAGGTTGCGGGTAAAGTTCTTTCTGCGTCGACCGTGATATTCGAGCGAAGCGCTTCCGAGACTCTTCGCTGTTCACAAAAAAATAATAATGAAACTCTTGTGTTGGTGATAGACCTCAGGGGTTTTCCCGTAGAAGAGGAGTCGGTTGAAAATGATTGCGAAGGGTTGAATAAAATAAACTCAGTGAATGATCTTGAGTCTAAGGGGGAAGGGGTACCCCCAAACGAGGGGGAATGGCCTGAGAGTCGACTCACTTGTGAAGAAATCTCGAAAACGACAGGGCGACTTCATAATCACGAGGGAAAAATGAGCGAGATAGCGGCGAGAGTGATTCAATCAGACAAGGACTGTTTAGGGAAATCGATGAAAAACCAGAATTTGTGAATAGTGAGGAGTTCGCGGACGCTCTTGGCGCGGTCGCGTGTAAACTAATATCACTTGAGATGGCGCAGAAGGAAATTGTGATAAATACCCTCGCGAGATTCAGATTGTTGTTCTCGGATAAACCAGGGTGTGCTCGAGGATACGAACATCAGTTACGCCTGATCACCGCGCGGGCCGGTTTTCGACACATCTATCCGGTCCCATTTCGCCTAAGAGAGCCCACCAAGCAAGCAATAGACCAAATGGTAGAAAACGGAGTCGTAGAGCGTGCCGTGAGTCAGTATTGTAACCCCTTAAGGATTGTTATGAAAGGAGACGGTTCCGTGAGGGTGTGCCTAGACGCCCGATTCTTGAACAAACTTATCGAGGACGATCATCAATCTGCACCGCTGATAAACGAATTGTTGCAAAAGTTTCATGATGCTAGGTGGTTCTCAAAGTTGGATTTAACGCAGGGTTATTGGCAAGTCCAATTGCATAGGGATTCTCGACAATATACGGCATTTTTATTCGATTCGAATCTGTATCAATTTTGTCGTATACCTTTCGGGCTTAAAACCGCCGGTAGTGGCTTTATGAGAGCGCTGGGGTATGCGCTAAAAGGAGAATTTGATGAATATATATCGTGTTATATTGATGATATATTGATAGGTACGAAGACGTTCGACGAGCACCTGGCGGTACTCGAGGGAGTTTTCCGACGATTATCCGAGTTCAATTTTACAATTAAGATATCAAAATGCAATTTCTTCCTCAAAGAAGTGCCTTTTTTAGGATTTATTATCTTCGCTGCCGGAATTACACCGGAGCCTAGGAAGCTAGACGTGATCCAGAACTTTGAGGAACCGCGAAACAAGAAACAGCTACAACGATTCCTGGGAGTTTGCAACTACTACCGACAATTTAACGTGAATCATAGCGCGGGTATAGATAAATTACGAGACCTTTTGACAAAAGATAAAGACTGGGCATGAAATTCCGAACATACGGAGTCATTCAAAAACCTGAAATGTGATTTTGCGAATTGCATTGCTCTTAAACATGTCATTCCCGGCGCACAGTATAGATTACAGACAGATGCTAGTGACCGAGGAATTAGTGGAATATTATACCAGCAGGATAAACAGGGTTATCACAATGTGATCGGAGTAGTCAGTCGATGCCTAACGAAATACGAGGGCAACTATACAACAACCGAAAAGGAGTTGTTAGCGATCGTATATGCTATAGGAAAATTCCGAGTGTACCTACTGGGCATTAGCTTTGTAATTGTGACGGATCACCAATGTTTAACGTTCATCAAAGTTTCAGGGAACTAGGGAGGTTGCAAAATGAGGATCTGAATATAAAGAAAGCGATTGATGAATTGCGGAATAATCCTGACCGACAGTCCCAATATCTTTTACATAATAATATCCTTTTTCACCAGGAAAAAATCGGTGATTGGAAGATCGTCATCCCGGAGATCCTCCGAAAGTCATTGATTGAAGCGATACATATAAAACTTGGTCATCCGGGAGTCTATAAGACCCAGAGTCATTTAAAGAAATTTTATTATTGGAGGGGATTAGCTGCTCAAGTAAAGAAATTTGTAACGAGTTGTGATCTATGTCAGAGGGTGAAGTATCTATCGAGATCAATGGAGGGGGAATACGGTTGTGTAACGTCAGAAAAGCCTAATGACTTAATAACGGTGGATTTTTATGGACCTCTCCCGAGGGCTCGAGGGGGTATGCAGTATATTTTCGTGATCCTGGATGCATTTTCGAAGCTCGTTACCCTATATCCAATGAGAAACGCGACCGTGAGAACGACGCTAAAGAAAATTTTCACCCAGTTCATACCGAAGTTCGGCAAACCCGAAAGAATTCTCTCTGACCATGGTACGCAATTTACCTCCCACCTATGGAAGGCAGAACTAGAAGCGAATCAAATTAAAGTCTTATATAGCTCGATTCGGCATCCACAGTCAAATCCCACGGAGAGGGTTGTGCGCGAATTGGGGAGGTTGTTTCGAACGTTATGCGCCGTTAGACATACGAAATGGGTCGAATATATACCAGACATAGAAAGAATTTTAAACGTGACGGTACACCAGAGCACTAAATTCTCCCCATTAGAACTCCATTTTGGGAAGCCTATCCAGGAGGAGATTCATGGCATTATCAGTTACCCCCCAACGCATGCCCTGTCTCACGAGTATATGATAACGTTAGCACGCGCGAATATTCAAAAAAGTTTTGAGAATCGTAAGAGAGGTCAAAAACATGCTTCAAATGTTGAGTTATCCGTTGGCGATAAGGTGTTGTTGCGAGTGAGGCATCTCTCGAACGCCTTCGATAAAGTGATAAAAAAAATCTTTCCATCTCTTCGAGGGGCCGTACGAAATTCTCCGAATAGCCGGGCAAAATGCATTCGTTCTGGGTGATCCTAAGAGAGATCTTGCTGAGGTCGGTACATACAATCGCTTTAATTTACGAAAATACTATGAGCCGGTCGTTGGTGCTGCTGAGTCCGACGAGGAGGCATGAACAAATTTTGAATGAGCGGAATGCGAAGTTGTCTGTCGAAATTCTTCTGTGATAGAATTCGATAGTTAGTTAAGATAATTGTTATATCATTACGTATGTACGTGAAAGGACTGTATTAGAATTAGGTAGTTAGGTAAGATGACTTTATCATGATAATATAAGGATGAATGAGGCGTATGTACAGCGCCCGGGACGAGAGTTATATGACTCAGAAAAGATTGTCTGGTGATATGTTTAGGTAGTTATTTAAGATGATTGTAAATAGTTAAGTAGTTTAAGATGACTTTGTTGTAACATAAGATTGAAGGTGGGGTGTAATACACCAGGTGCAGGATTAGCATGGCTTAGAAAAGAGGAGTAATGAAGGTCAGAATGTATTGGGCGAAGGTTTATTGTTTCGAATGTAATAAATAATTCAGCGCCGGTCGAAAAGTTCGCCCAGCACGGAAAGGGGGAAAATGTAAGTGCCGATGCCCAGTTCAAATATTCGCGGCCTTATTAGGCCACTAAGATGGCAAATTAGAGGAGATCAGTGACGCGGCGCCGAGTAGCGTTAATAGCCGAGACGTTCGCGGTAGTCGCTCGGCCAGCGAAAGGGGCAAGATTTTCGGGGACCACGGGATCTCTTTCTCTTTCTCTCCGGGGACGTTGAAGAGATCAGACGCGTGCCAATTTATAATAACTGGAGAAGGAGGAAGGGAGGGTAACGTGGACTGGATACGGACGGCCCATCCCGATCGAGTTGAACATCGGAAGATTCCACAAATTAATTCTCCGCCAAATCACCATCCGAGAGTCCCCGGAGTCTAAAAGAAAGAGCCAACGATCGACGAGGCATCTAGAAAAGATAAGTTGCTCAGACCATTGTAATTTCGCCCTGTAGGGATTGTACGGCTAGTGAACCGATATTCTAATATCTAATTGTTGTAAAGAAAGAAAAGCGGACGTCGGACTGGTGAAGCTAGATTCCCAGAATTAAATGTATTTGGTTATTTGTATAATCTCATAATTTGTAATTTCGCCCTGTAGGGATTATACGGCTAGTGAGCCGATATTCTATTATTTAATTGTTGTAAAGAAGGAAAATCGGACGTCGGACTGGTGAAGCTAGATTCCCAGAATTAAATATATTTTGGTCTTATGTATAATCTCATAAATAATATATATTTGTTATTTCTATAATCTTATACGTTCGAGTGAGAGTATCAGCACATCGATATAACAAACCATCCGGACGATTCGCCGGTCTGTTACTTTCTGGAGATAGATTTGGACTACCCTGTAGAACTCCACGAGGATCATAAAGACAACAATCTATACGGTGCGGCTATGAGTGCATATTTACCGATAGATTCGTTCGAGTGGGAGCATAGTCCCATCGATATATCAACTCACCCGGACGATTCACCAATCGGTTACATCCTGGAGGTGGATTTAGACTACCTTATATAGCTTCACAAGGATCACCAAGATTTACCTCTTTGTCCCGAGCATTTCACTCCTCCAGATAGGAAAAAAGCTAAACTCGTTACCACCCTTCACCCCAAAACAAAGTATATATTGCACTATAGAAATTTGAAGCAGTGTTTGAGTTTAGGATTGAAAGTAACGAAAGTGCATAGAGATTTGAAGTTTGCACAATCTCCATGACTCGAGCCTTACATCACTCTCAACACCGACACGCGCAAGCAGTTTAGGAACGAGTTTGAGAAAAACTTTTACAAACTCATGAATAACGCGGTGTTCGGCAAGACTATGGAGAATGTGCGAAGTCACAAAGATGTTAAATTGGTTACAACATGGGAGGGAAGAGGTGGTGCGAAAACGCTTATTGCCCGAGCAAACTTTCACAGCTGCACCGTATTTGACGCGGAAATGGTTATGATAGAAATGAATCATGTCAAAGTTCACTTCGCTAAGCCTATATACATTGGCGCCGCAATCCTAGATCCATCAAAAATTATTCTCTACGATTATCATTATAATTACATCAAAACCAACTTTTCGAACAAACAGGCCAAATTGATGTACACCGACACCGACAGCCTTATTTACCAATTCAATGTACGTAAGATATCGTCAAACGTGATGCCGACGCAATGTTTGACACTTCTGACTACCCTCCCGACAATGTGTACGGTATTTCGCTCAAAAACAAGAAATGTCTGGGCCTGATGAAGAATGAGAACAACAGAAAAATTATGACCGCGTTCATTGGGTTACGGTCGAAACTGTACACATTTACCACCATGGGTGAGGACGAAACGAAACACATCAACGACATCAAAGTGAGCAAACGTGCCAAGGGTGTCAAAAGTTCACTGTTGAACACAATCACATTTGACGATTATAAGCGCTGTCTGTTGGCTTACAAAGAGTTGGCCCCTCCTCAATGCTTAATACGTAGCAAAAAACATCAAGTTAGCACCATCGTTCAGAAAAATTTGCTCTGGCAAGATGACAAGCGGCAATTGATACCTGGGCAGACCGACATCGTACCTTGGGGGTCTGTCGCTGCCCCCCAATAGCTATAGGATAGAACTGTAGACATAGAACCGTTGTAAATATTTGCGTTTGACACCTCGGACGATCCTTCATCCGGCAAAAACGTTTCTTCATCAATACGATATTGAACAGATCGAAGTTTCAAATGTGAATACCATGTAAATTCATATACTTAACAATTATTTATTTGTTATTAATACATTGAGCAATTATTCATATTTATTCGTTTGCCACAAACAAAGTTTTCCAAAAAATAAAATGTGTATTAATCGTATGGAAAAATTACAGATTATTATTCTTATTATTATTATTATCATTTTTGTAGTAACGAGTATGACACATGTGTGTACAAAGAGAATAAATGTGGAAATATTTCTATAATTAAATCTTTTATTATAATTTTGAAAATACATACAAATTATGCTACATGTCTGTTTTATTTATCCAACCATTGTGTGAACTATCAAAACCTAGCCACTTCACATAGAACTGGTTCCCTCGTTTGCGTAATATGTTTTTCACAAGGTAGCCGACGGCGTATTTTACTTTACTGAGCTCCTCCTCGTAGAAGCCTCCTTCGATGGGATGATCTTGATAATCGGTAAGTTTGTACGTTGGAGGATTGGTATTTTTCACCTCATCCACGGTGAATATTTTCGTTGTTCAATTGGGTGTATAGCCTTTTTCGAATACATTTTTGTACTTGCTGATTCGAACTCGATCGTCTACATTGAATTTCCGCTTTCGATTTCCTCGTTTGATTTGTCAAGGCTTGCATACGCTACGATACAGTTGTTTTTCATTGTCCGTGCTGACATCCACCGGTTTCATCCGAATTGTGCGGTGCTTGGTGTTGTTGTAGGACTTCATTAAATCACCCAAAACATTAATCCACTTGTCAGATCCTTGGAGAGTAAATCGCTTCCACATTTTATTTTTCAATGTTCGATTAAAACGTTCGCATATCGACGCCTTTAAGTTGCTAAATGTCGAATACATGTTGATATTGTGCTGCTTCATGAGGGCTTTGAATTCGCTGTTGTAAAATTCTTTGCCTTGATCAACGTGTAGTTGTGTAGGTATACGGCTCTGGGCCAGTACAGATTTCATGGTAGCAGTCGCATCTTTCCTACTCTTGGACTTTATCGTCACCGTTCACGCGTACTTGGAAAATACATCGATGATTGTTAATAGGTATTCGTATCCCTTGTTGTGCGAGCCGTACACCATCGTATCAACAAGATCAGCTTGCCAGGTCTCATCCAGTCCGCGTACATCTACGAACCGCCGTGGATAATTGCGCCGAGTGGGTCTGTGAAGTTCATCCACTATTGTCGTCTTTATTTTTTTCTCGCTCTGTGCTGCCAAATTTTTAAACTTTCTTCCAGGCGCTTCTGCTCTTCAAACAGGATTGATTCCTTGATGGTTTATTCCAGTGCTATCACTCTAGCATAAAGCTTCCTGTTACGCACGGGCACCTGTTTAAGGGCTTCACTGATTTGCGTTACTCTCTCGTGATATTTTTCGTCTGAACTATTGAGAACTTTGAGGGAAACAGCATCGTTGAACTGTTGTGGGTTGGCTGTGTTACTCAATCTTTTACCATCCAGATCATACTGATGTCGTCGGTGGTTTTGAATCCAACACCCGGAGGCCCACGAATAAATTGTTTATCCCCACCACGCTCCGAATGTCGCCCAAATATGTCTATACTCATCACTGGACGGTCACTGAACAAATGATGATTCTATGTTTATCCGCCGCTAATAAACGGTTCCAGCCTCGCGCAACTCCTCAATAATGGAAACTATTTCGTTGGAATGGTTGGTATTGCCTGCAGCCTGCGACGCCATAAGTAGTCGGAGACGATCTACAATTTCATTTGGATCATCCCAGTAGACGTAATCAACATCTTGCCCCTCCTTTCGCGCAATCTTATAGTCGGGTAAGCCTTTACTTGATTTTTTCGGCGAGCTGATGTGTTGTGCAATGAAATTTCTATACTTTACGCTTTTTAAATCGTCTCGAAGACTTCCATCGGCTTGGTAACGTTTTCGATGCGCATTTGTCATGGTTACAATTTTTATATAATTATTCTTGTCCGCGTCATTTACAACCGATGCATCGGGTGATTTTTTAAACGGTAATTCGAGTAATCCAGGTGTTCTCTCATAACTTTTATCCCCCACATGGACCAGATTATCAGTGAAATTGATCGGTGTATCACCAATCATCATACAGTTTGTCAACTTTCGAACATTGTATGTGGTATCCAAATCTCTCTTTTTGTTCGTGCTGAACATTTTCAAATATCGCGCCATGGAATTCGTTGTTTTCTTCACCGGCGTGCTTGTAGTAGGAATTTCACGAAATTTCAGTGTTTTATCATTTGCATCTATAAAATTTCCGTCGTCCATATACTCAAGCTCCTCATCGTCATCCCCGGTACTCTCGTCATCCGTTTATTCTTCTTTTTTTATTGCAACATCCGTTAGTTCCGTTTTAATTTCTTGTTTAATATGCTGCTGCTGCTTTGAAGTATCGGCCAATTCTTCCAACAGTGTTACTAAAGGCTTGAATACCTCCCCCATAACCTATTCGGTCGTGTTTTTGTCCAGCTTGATCATCTTGTGCTTCTGACGTATGACATCGCATGCTTTCGATATTTCACTCAATGTATCGCTATGCTTACGAATCTTGGTACTCTCCATGTTGCCGACTCGATTGTTGCAAGGAAACTGTGCAAGTTTACGTTAGTTTATGCTTATAAAGCAGTCAAACCCCTTGCTGTATCTTCCCCCATTGATTCCGCTATCCTTGTTAATCACGGTAAAACTGTAATTACCGTCATTCCAGCATGCCGAGCACAAGTCTATTGCTGATACATCATGTCGGTGTTCACATGATCGTTGTAGATATGTTTCAGATTCATTTCATCCTGCCGAAATAGCACCAATAAGTTTGCATTGTCACGCACCAGGTGTTTTGGAATACGCGCATATGTTTGACTTAGATAAAAGCTATCGACATCGCGATGCCTGCCCATGCTGAAGTATGCTCTGATATTATCCTGCTTTTCACATGCCACATCGTCGAAAATCATAACAGAGTTGGGGCGCGCATCTTCCGGTTTTACAACCTCATCGTTCCCGCGAAACGGGAAATAACCCACGCCCTGTACGGGTTCTGGTAACTTTTGCAAAAATTGATACTTTGGCTGAATGAGAAATTTCGAATAGACGTAGAAATTTTCGAATCGCAATCCACTGCCGTGGGTGATGAGTGAGAGGAGAGCGTTAATTTTACCACAATTGGACGGCCCGTAAAATACTGCTCTCGCAGTATTTGGCAGCAATTTTCCATGTCGTTTTCCTATCTTCCTCTTTCCATGCCGAACCATTTTGTCGAAATTCGCGACAGGTAGTTTATCAGGCTGATCTTGAAATCTCATGATGTTTGTTTAACATGAGAACGAGAACTAAGATTACAGCATATAAATTCATCCTTTTATAGAACTTTCGTTAGTTGTTGCTCGACTATGAGGACGTGCACACGGAAGAGGCGCGGTGGAGGTTTGCTAAATAAAATCATCAATCATCTCCGGGTTGAATTGCACGTGCCGGGGTATCAGTACTGCGGACCCGGAACGAAATTAACCAAGAGGTTGGCTCGTGGCGATTTGGGAATCAATCCACTGGACGCTGTGTGTAAAGACCACGACATTGCATACGCAAAGAATCAAGATATAAGCGGGAAATCTTGCCGACAAAGCGCTCGCTGAGAAGGCGTGGAATCGCGTCTTGGCCAAGGACGCTAGTGTGGGTGAAAAGCTGTAGCCTGGGACTCACCAACACCATGAAAGCTAAATCTAAACTCAGAATGGGCTTAGCTATGAAGCGGTCGAAACTTGGAGCGGCTGGCTACAAAGAAGAAATCTACAACAGGCGAGAAGAGTAAACAGCGGAAGAGGACAGTGAATCTTAAATCCATCATCACATCTGCAAAGGTCGCCATGCAACCAGGTCGTAAGGCCGTCGAGTCGGCGTTGGCGGGTGCTCATTGGCCGCGCATAGGACTGGGAAGAATGTTCGTGTGCCTCTCGTTATACCTGTGCCTGATAAAATTGGCGGCATCCTGCCGTTCCTCATTCCAATTCTGGCCGGTCTAAGCGCTACTGGGGTCTAGCGGGTGGTGCCGCGGGTATAGCTGAAGTGGTCAACGAAGCTAGTGTCAACAAACATCGCTTGAACAAAACCAAACGGCACAATGCAACAATGGAGGCGATTGCGCTAGGCAAGGGATTATACCTGAGCCCCCACCGCAGCAGCACGGGTCTGTATTTACGACCGGCAAAAAACTAGCAAAGATAACACTCCGAGCTCTCACCATCATTGATTTACGCAAATATGCTAAAAATATGAAAATTTCACATTTTCGTGGATTTTTCATGCGGAATGATCTACCGAAATCAGGACCAAAAATGCGAGAATCTGCAATTATTAATCTTGACCATAAAAACGGTCCAGGGACACATTGGGTTGCGTACAAGAAAAATGGTGACCACTTGGTGTATTTCGATAGTTTGAGTGATCTGAAACCGCCTAAGAATTTGATGAGGTATCTCGGTGTTGGTAGCGTTGAATACAACCATAACAGGTATCAGGAATATGATACCGTGATTTACGGCCACTTGTGTCTCAAATTTCTCAGCGGATAGTTATAAAAAGACAAGTGTCACATGAACAAGCATTAGTCATGTCGGAATCGTTGACGTTAACACTGTCAGGCACATCCTCCGTGCTGGAGGCTCAATATTTCCCGCCAACCGAGTTATCACCGAAGAAAAACTATGTTCTCGGACTCGTTGAGTTCCTGACATTCAATTCAATACCCAATATTCATGAGACGTGTAATAAATTTTACCTGAAACGAGCGGACAACAGCAGAGAGGTTATCACGATACCCACGGGAAGCAATGAAATTGAGAATATTGCACATTTTCTGCGTAAGGAGCTACCCTCCGACGTCACCCTCAGTCTGAGAGCTAACGACACCGAGCTGAACAGTGAAGTCACGTGCAATCATGTGGTAGACTTTAAGCCCAAAGATGCTATCGGCCGATTATTGGGATTTAAAGTGGTTGAGCTAGCACGATATGTTACTCATAAATCAGAATTACCGGTGGCCATACTGAAGGTTAATACTTCACGCGTTGAGTGTAACATAACCACAGGAGCGTACATAAACGAGCGTCGAGCTCACACGATTCACAAGTTTTTCCCAACCCAATCAGGATATAAGATTGTCGACGTGCCTGCCAACAGTGCCAACGTCATTTACTTACCAATCGCCGTACAGTCGATACATCATTTACAGCTGAGAATAGTCGATCAAGACGACGAGCTGATTAATTTTCGTGGCGAAACGATAACTGTGCGTTTACACGTGAAATCACTCAAATAATGGGAATCGTGTTTGAGACGAAAAAGTTGGGCAAAATTTATAAAAGTGAGACGTCATGGTCATACCTCTGACGACACTTACATCCCCCACGAGGCTGACACCTTTGAACGTTCGGCTTCTCCAGAGCCTAGGTCTTCGATTACGTGGAAATTTTGGAAAATAAGAATTCGTGTTCGCTGCATCCTGTGCGTGTTATCATGGAAGAAATAATAAGAATACAGAAGCCTGTGGTATTCGACGAATCGATTGCGCACTCTGAGATTCATGCTCATCAGTCGTTTGCATCATGCACCTTCCAGAACATTGTTGTATTGTCGGGTACAGCCCGATTAGTGGTACGGTTAAGAAATTAGTATAAGGCAATTTTGGGATAAGATGTTTAATTATGATTATGTGAATAAAGAAAAATGTGTGTAAGGTTATTTGCTCAATTTGAAATAAGATGATCTATTACCATTATTATGTATAAGCCGAAAACAGAATGTTATTGCTGATAAATAAGAAAGATCTATTCAAAGCATCCAACCGTAATTTTTTTAAACGTTCTATTTCACTCAACCATATGATAAAAAAAAGTTGCCATCTTACGGCGAGCATTGGAAACTGCGCAGAGTGGATCGGTGGAATATCGACTCATCTATAATGCGGCAAACCTGCGGCAACGCCCAGTAACACCAACTATCGGTAAAATCGGAGATAACTATTTCGTCGTTAAAAAATTTGCGCCATCTAACTGTAAATATTTGAAGTATCCGCTCATCCGGCGGCGAAAAAATCAAAATAGCTGCTCCGTAATCCGTAAACACAAAAATTTCATTGTCAAACTTTCTGTCGGTAAAATCGAGCGAAAATACGGGTGACGCCATCTATGTTAACGCTTCAGCCGGTAACAATATCGTGGGTACGGCTTACCATCGCGGAGGTAACATACCGGCTGTTGGTAACATAGGAATCGGGGCTACTCTGCCGGTACGCCGCCATTTTTTTGGGGCTACAACTCTCATATCTATACTACTCGTGTCGAACGTTGGAATCGGAATGCCATGAGGCAAAGAGGATTAGACGTAAGGTGTACAAAATTGTGCGAAATAGAAGTAGCAGAGTCGGCAAAAAGTGAGTGGCGTGAGACAGAATGGAAATAGGAGGACAGGAATGAAATGATAAGGGTATTGCAAGGATCGTGGGAAAGTGTCAAGATGAGGGATACGTGTGGCGATACGCCGGACATAACAAATTATTAAATAAAATAATTTTTTTTTCTTTTTAATTCTGAAAAAAATTCATAGTTTGGAAACCAGATTCCGGCCTATGATGAAGTTTACACAAGTTTTGAACAGTAAGAAAGGAACATCCTTTGAAATTTTTGTCGAAAAAAGTTATGCCGCTTTTGAGAAATCTCAAAAACTAACATTGTTTGACTTTTTACGGGCTTTCAGCGGCCCCAATAACTTTTTGCATAATTGGGCGTTGAAGTTCACTCGAAACTGAAACTTTTTCATATGCAAATTTTTTTTATACAATCAATAGTTTTTGAGTAAAACTTAATTACACTTTGGACGTTTCCGATTTCCGCACATATTATACCGAATGCTAACGTCTAAATGTCGTCGAGAAAAAATCGAAAAAAATCACAACACTCTCGACAAGTAACAGAAAGTTTTCACGAAGTTTAAACAAATTCGAAGAGGGTCAAGCTTTTGGGCAGGTCGATCTGACGTCGAAGGCCCCATATATTCTTTAATTACAATATTTTACATGAGCTTCGAGTGAACTTGACCGTGCCAATATCGAAATATTCATTGTCAAAGTTTCAACTCTCAACTCATGAGTCACACGTTTGGGTGAATTTCTTGAAAACGCTTCTTGGAATCTTTATGAAACCCGAGTGTGTTATAAAGGGCACCGTGACAGAAACCGCCCTCGCTGAGTGCAGTATACTCCACCGTACCGTTTCAGAATAATTTCAAGCCAGAGTTCAGGATTTTACGATGCGAACCACGCGAGCCAGCGAGAGTAATAAGCTTGTGTCCGCGCGTACACATACAGGTATATATATTTATACAATTCGTCTGTGCAGGGCATCGAGATTTGATTCATTAGTTTTCATTTTACAAGCGAAAAACTAAAAATGACACGACTTTTGGCTCTTAAATGTTTATAAAAAATTGATAAACCATAGTTGCGTGTCCAAAAGATGGCAGAATATAAGTACGGACTGTCTTTCGTGTAATGGCACAAACGGTATCCAGCTACTATTTTTGTCATGCAAAATTCTCTATTGCTTCGTCTAGAATGGGAGTCAGAGCGAGGGGCACTAGACTGTTGTCTGCGCGACAAGCGTGAGAAAGATTTGCATAAATACATTGTATATGCCTTACTCCTCTCCGTCGATAGCCATGGCTGGGAGACGAAGGGAGGGGCGCGGGATTTTTGTCCGTGCAACAAGTACGAGGGAGAATTTGTGCGAGTTACAGGCAATTCGGCCGTTCCGGAAACTGGAGGTTGTAGCGAATTTCACACTGGCAAAGGTCACGTGTGAATGGTTCACTCAATCTGGTGGGAATAGCCTGTCAGTGTTCAGCGATGTTTGTCATCTCATGCGCCGTAGTCAGGTCAAACTAGGAAATAGTGTAAACATATTTTTTTTCAATAGGTACAGATAGGCATCGCCAATAATGTGCTATAATGTTAGTGGATCAATTTAGTTGGGATTTTTCAAAAATGTCCAAAAACTAGGCGAAATTCGTTTTTTTTTTGTTTTTGTCGATTATCTCGCTTCCCGTTGGCCGTAAAAAAAAAGTTCCACATGGCTGAAGCTAGCAGCCAGAATTAGCAGCCAAAATTTTATTGTTCATTTCAATGAGGTAATGAGACGAAAAATCAAAATTTTGTAAAATATTTTGAACCCCCAATATTTTTATAGAATTATGAGGATAAATGTGGATTGCATTTTTATAGTTCCAAAACATTGAACACGTTTGACTGCTAACTTTGGCTGCTAGCTTCAGCTTCATAAAAATTCCCAATAAAATATGTTTGGCGGAAAATTTTACACAAGATTATGTACTTTGAAATATAATTTTGTTTTAATGAAGAAATCGGAACTTATTCATTTCTATTTGTTCTTTTGTCGTTTCACTACAACTTTTGAAATAATTTTTGCATATTTTTGAAAATTTGTGTAAAATTGTATATTTGTGTTGTACAAAAGTTGCCGGAAACCGGAGTTCAGTATTGCAAGTGATTACGTCTTAACGATGTGAAACCGTCAAAATTACGATCGGCTATCAAGTATCGCATAAGTTTTTTTCTTCTACTATCATTATATAAAAAAAAATTTACACTTTGACCGTCTTTGCTTGCAGAAAACGGTACAAAATTTGGGCAAGTTTTATTTCCATCATCATCGAGAGAGTTAGGTAAATTTAAACAACTGCAATCGATTAAGCGTGAAAAAATACAAGTTTGCATTCAACTTATTTTCAAAAAAGTTGATTGTTTAAGAGATGTTTAACAATTTACGTTTACGGGTACACCTCGAATATTAATAAACATTTTTTAATCAAAATTAGAACACGTGAAGAATAAGGATTAACATAATTTTTTTTTGTTACATAATACCAAGAAGATTGCGAGAAAATTATATAAAAGATCATAGAATTTTATTAGCGCATCGATAGCTATTGAATTTAGGCTTGCACGAAAAATGAAATAATACAATAAAATAATTACAATTGCCATTAAATATTGTAAAAATGTTATACTCGCCGTGCACAAATAGTAACATACAACTTTTTATTATTGGCTTACATGAATATAGTTGATTATAATGATTTATTTTGTACTATTATGTACTAATTGTACAGATAAATATGTATGTAACAACGAAGAAAGTTCAATAATAAAATCAGATAACGGAGAAAAAATAACTTCTATGTCGGTTCAAAATGGAAATGGGTTCTCTAAATGCTGCCAAACGAAAGATCGGGAAAAGTACACATATTTTTATAAAAAATCAATCAAATACGATGATTTTTGAGCGAAAAGGTGATTGTCGTCTTTTTTTTTTTTGATAGCGAGAGAAACAACGAAGATTCGTAAAATTTCGAGTTTATTTTAACTCACGTTTGGAAAGGACAAGAGAAAAAATTTTTTTCATTAATTGTCGCATAATGGCGAAGTTGTTAGCTGACCATTGAAGCGCCTCGTCGCTGGAATCTCGAATTGACAGGAAAGATGGAGCGCGTAATTCTTGTCTGAAATGTGAAGATTAAGATTATTTTTAATTGACATATATTTTTATCAGCGATGAATTAAAAAACGCAGAAAAACTCGTGAAATCATATTCATTTTCGTTCAGAATTTTCTTTGTAAAAATCGTCACTTTTTACGTTCGAGCTCGAAAATTAATATGATATTACGGTTTTTTTGGGGTTGTTTTAGTACATCGATAATTAAATTATGTGGCAATTAAATATAATTGTAGTTTTCACATTTTAGACAAGAAATACTCTATCTTTCCTGTCGATTGCAGTCTCTAGCGACGAGGCACTTTAATGTTCAACCGTTGACTAAATATATATTCTTCAGTCAACGGGTCAACTAATAACGCTGTCGTTTTGCAACAATTTGGTGACAAAAATGTTTGCTCTTACCTTTCAAATATGTGTTAAGATACACTCGAAGTTTTAAGAAGCTTCGTTCTTTCTTTCCCTACCAAAAATAAAATCACTGACAATCACCTTTTTTAAGTCTCTAAATCAGGACACTGCGTTAAATCGACGGTTGCGTAGAATAATCGGCTATCTCGAGTCAGGCTTGAAAAACCTGCTATCTCGAGTTCAGCTTCAAAAACCGGCTATTTCGAGATTCGCTTGAAAAATCGGCTGTTTCGAGTTTCGCTTGCAAAACCGGCTATCTCGAATTAGGCATGAATAACCAGCTATTTCGGGTGAAGTTCAAAAACCGACTATTTCGCGTTTGAAATTTGTTCGGCCGCAAATTAAGTTGGTAGCACTGTCCGGCTGAATACGAAATTCATAAGCGCCTCACAAAATTCATACAAGCTCCGTTTTGTGAATATAGGTATTATATGCTTATCTACATAATTATAATGCAGAAATGAAAGTATAAAGCATCAGGCGTATGTCGAGATGAAATAAAAGATTATCATTTCGGCATTATGAAATTTAATGTCATTACCAATTTAATGATATTACCAATTTCATGTCATTATGCCGAAATGTTAATCTTTTATTTCATCTCAACATACGCCTGATGCTTTACACTTTCATTTCATGACATTTAATGTCATTACCAATTTCACGTCTTTATGCCAAAATGATAATGTTTAATTTCATCCCAACATACGTCTGATACTTTATACTTTCATTTCTACATTATAATTATGTAGATAAGCATATATAATAATACCTATATTCACAAAACGGAGCTTGCCTGAATTTTGTGAGGCGCTTACGAATTTCGTGTTCAGCCAGACAGTGCTACCAACTTACTTTGCGGCCGAAAAAATTTCAAACGCGAAATAGCCGGCTATTCAAGCTTAATTCGAGATAGCCGGTTTTGCAAGCGAAACTCGAAATAGCCGATTTTTCAAGCGAAACTTGAACTAGCCGGTTTTTGAAGCCGAACTCGATATAGCCGGTTATTCGACGCAACCGTCGAAATATACGGAACCGGCACGGCGCCCTGACTTGACTTAAGTCATAGATACTTTCCATCGGATAAAATCTGGAAGCATGCGGGGGAAGGCGCGATTTCGTATGATGACAAACAACCCTGAGTACATCCCATCATACAACTGCGCCTTTGAAAGTGTGCAGCAGTTGAGTTGGTATTTGAAGGAGTGTACCGGCTCTCGGGAAATCGTTCCGTCTGTACAAAGAATTGGGTTTTTTAAGGGCAATAAGGTCTATGGATATGCCTTTTTTCCAAAAGAATTCATCCACACGTTCGCATCAAATGCCATCAATGAGGTATAGGATAAACTGTCGGAGAATATGAAAATGGATGACATTGCCAGTTGTCGCAGATGCCTCCTTCATTATACATTAGGACATGATGGTGATGTAGCGCATGGATCAAATCCTCTTGTTTAAGACTGTCTGGAATGGAAGCATCTACCTAAAAAATGTAGGTAATATGTACACAAATACTAATAGAATTTATTACAATTGTTACGTCCGGCGTATCGCCACACGGCTCGCTCGTGTCGTCACTCTGCCACGATCCTTATAGAACCTTATCATCTTATTCCTGCGCTCTTATTTCCATTCTGGCTCACGCCACTTGCTTTTTGCCAACTCTGCTAATTCTATTTCCCACCATTTGCGCACCTTTCATCTACTCCTGCTCTTTACCTCAGATTCATTCTTATTCCAACATTCATATAATCAACTTAAACTCCAACTTCCAAGTTCAATCTCAGTCTAAATAATCATTTCACTTATTCCTAATCCAAAACGCCTAGTTACGCAATTACACATTTCTCAATTCTAATAAAGCCTTTATACAACCCGAAAGGTACACCTTCTCCATCTCATTATCACTCCTTCCATCATTTCCGGATTGAGAACAGCGACGACACCGAATCCGAATTACCCAAATAACATCTTGGGTGGGCATAGAGGCGATTCAATAACCGCTCGTCGAATCAAACCACTTTAAGCCCGTAACACAATTATTACAATTATATATCCTATTTTACACATAGAATTGAAACGATATATTCAGTCAAATTATTTACTTATCTAGAAAATAGAGAGAGAGAGATCGCCAGGATAGCGGTGAATACCATTAACCTGCCTGAACCACAAGCAGTGGCGGCTCATTTGGGGGGGGGGGGTACAGTGGTCGGAATCGCCGAGAAAGTCGGCAAAAGTGCAAATTTCAAAGTTGGCGGTCAGAGTTGGTTCAGAGATATGTTTAAAGATAAAACATGCCGATGATTCGAAAACAACAAGATGAAGAGAGATTACGTGCAATCAAATTATTTTAGAGAAAGAATCATACGAAGACTATGTGTACGAAAACGGGATTCTAATGAAACGAGTAGGTGAGAAGAACGTCGTCGTATCGCTGACGAGTATGCAACAAGATGTGATACGTACGACACACGGAAATGGACATTTTAGTGTCAAAAAAATGCTCGAGAGTATCAAATCGGAATACTGTATTTAAAAGTTATCCGAGAAGCTCGAGAAGTGCGTAAGCTGCTGTGTGACGTGTATACTTGCTGAAGGAAAACGTGATAAGAAGATCTTTGGTAATCCATGGCGTATTGTCAGTAATCACGGTTCGGCGTTCACATCGAATGAGTCTCGAGATTACTGTACGGAAGAGAATATTGAACACGTAGTGATAACGACAGGGGCATCGAAAGGAAACGAACAAGTCGAACACATAAACCGGATAATCATTTCAGTTCTCACGAAGCTCGCTCTCGACTGTTGCGACAAGGGATTCCGACACGTCGATAACGTTTAGTGTGCAATAAAAGCACTTCCCAGAGGAGTGTGGGAACCAGTACATTAGAGGTGTTCTTCGGAGTAAAAATACGTCACCGAGAAGACAACGAACTGTTATCACTGATTGAAGAGAACGCAGTATCTCTGATTAACGACGAACGAGAGGAGTCACGTGTAGTCGTGATAGAAAATATCGCGGAAATTGAGCAGGAAAATAAGAAGATTCACGGTCGGAACTGCGAACCAGCTGCCCAATACCGAGTTAGCGATTTGGTGGCCATCGTGAGAACTCAGTATGGGCTTGGTTTGACAATAAAAAAAAATCTATATATGTCGGGGTGAAGCCTCGGAAAGGCGGAGAGGATGTAGAATTTGCTTTACGTGGATTGCTCATTGTAAAAAGCGCGATGATCCCAACACGTCCGGTCAGTTCGCTTGCTTTTCCGAGACAGTCGATTTCATCCAAGCGTTGTTATAAACAAACCATTTGTTTGTTCTATATTCAAAGCATGTTGAATAACGCTTGACGCTTGATACGGCGGACTCATTCAAAGTTCAAGTTTCGAATTCACTTGATGATGCATCCTCTTTATTCTTCTCCGACAATGTATTTGATTATGTATTTGAGACCGTATAAAATCCCACAAGTCAAAGGAAATGACCGATACGAAATGATTCGCCAAGACGATAACGAATGCCCAGGTAACACTACGTCTTCAGAGGTGTATTTTGCGTGGGATTAAACCTCTTTAGCGGCTATAACTAGTAGATAATGGACAAAATGCAGCATTCTAGAGTCTAATGAGGGCTTCACGAGAACTTCGCAAGACGATCGTTGCATCCTGTCGCCCAAGTCTAACGCCTGTTTTGAACCTTCGACTCCTACCGTTGTGAGTATTTCGAGGGTCTGTAGAAGTTTATTTTGTATGTGAATTGAAAACCTCTTTATTGAACAAAATGTTGCATTCTACACTGAGAAGCTAGTTATGTGGATAATTGGTAAAAATATATCAAAGTTTGGTATTATACGTACACACGTACACCTTACACAACAATATCACGCAATACAATACACTTGTCACTTAAACGTAGAGATACGTATTCTACAATCTCGGAAACTTCTACGTGTACTAAGCTTGAAATATTACACCAATTGAATCGGTGCAATTCCACAAATCGCTTAGTGGTAACCTAAATCTATACCTATATAATATCTTATTCATTTCATCATTGAGTGAATTTTTGCGTATTCGGTTTAAAATGAAGGGGTTATTTGAAATACTTCTACGGAGCTGTCTGTAGTGAGGCTAGGCTCTCTAAGCCTTGCACAAGACACAAGAATTTTAGGAATCTTCCTTATATCCGCCTATTCCCAATACGGAGTGGCAGCTTCATGCGTTCTCGGCGAAGATCGTAATCACTTGGAGAGAGATTCGAGAAACATTTTCGTACATACCATCAGAAAAATTAAGTCCTACTGTCTCAATTTCTAATCTCATTTGCAGTTTCACCGTTGGTTGACATTAACCATATCAATTTTTTAAATATACTTCCGAGTTGATAATATTCACTATGCTCGTCATTGACATAATTTTAGCGACAATTTACTAAGAAGCATATCAATTTTTCCTACGCTAAATCTTCCAAAAAAAGAATCAGGATACTGCATATTTAACACACTAATTTTCTGTATTATTTCATTAAGATCTGGTATGCCAGTATCAAATTTCGATATGAGGATACAATCAAAATTTTTATCCCGTTATCTCTAAAATCATAGGATAATATACCAAACTCTGATATATTTTCACCAGTTATTTCCAGAAAAAGTTTCTCAGTGTAAGTTCTAATGAGAGTCTGGCGCGAACTCGCAAAACCCTCGTTGCATCCTGGCACCTAGGGCCATGCTAGCAGTGCAGATCAGCATCAAGAGTATCCTATTATTCCACGGGAGGACGTTTAACCGAGTCGTATATCGTATATTGAATTATAATATACGTGTACACTAAATTCTAGTACAATAATATATTGTTTATTTATATATTGATGTATTTGTTTATTGAATTATTTATTTAGTGAAATATTCATTATTTCATTTGGTTATTTAAGCGGGCAGTAATTTTTTACATATATCTTATCTACAGACATCAAAACATGATGTATAAATCTATCCTTGTACTAACAAATAATATTCATAATTATTATACTAATTATAGCGGAAACAAAAATGGAGTCAGAAAACATTCGTTCATGTAAATTTTCTTCACCACGCTGTTACCGGTATTGATGTTAGCTTACAAGTACTTGCATTTTCCTATTTTCTTAGTGTTGCCATGGTGAAGAATTCTGGCTAGTTACCTCCCTTTTTGGAAAACTTTATATTTTAAAATTGCAGACATACTAGAAGCAATAGAATGCATGTGTAATAATTAATAGGTGAACTTTAATCCTACGTGACTTGGAAGTTAAAAATAGAAGTTAGAGGTTTATCAGTGCTTGAAGAGGTTATCTGGACGCTCCGAGTATTAAACTGGGCCCTACTTTTTGACTATGAAGGACGTGAAAATTCATATTACGAACTTGAAGTTCTAAGTAGGCTCTAAAAATGATGCGTTGGATGCTACGTGTATTGAAATACGCGCTAAATTTCGATTCGAATTATCAGATTCTCCTTTGAAGGTCTCTCTTAGGGTTCATTCGCATGGTGGTTTTGCCTCTCTCTGTTCCGCTAAGCACGCAGCGGAATACAGAAACATCAATAAGTTAGTCGAATATTCGATATTTTATCAGTTACATGCATGCAAGATTCATCATAATCTACACGGAAATTATGTGATTATCATGAAACTTGTAGTAGCAATTTGTATTTTTTAAAGCGCATATCCACCGTTGTCTTTGACCAAACATATTTTTCTCCCGATGTATCTGAGATGATTTGTTTTTGCGGATGACTGTAGGTTACGGTAGTAGGGATGATTCAAGGTCGCGCTAGAGTGGCATACTCGAGAACGGTGTGTGAGCGTTCCAGTTTTTTATATGATATTTTTTAAAGTTCAGGATGTAGTAAAATTCGTAGCTGACGACCAGTAGACGACATTGAGCCAATGTCACATCTGAATAGCGTCACGGGTCTCAAATCTATTTTTCTAGGCTTTCCGATTGTAATAATTTATCTTTAGTATGGTTTAAATATATTTCATATGGAAACACTTACCATCGTCAATGGCATCCGATGATGCTTGAGATTTCGGAGACTTCGATGGAAGGATTTGAATTTTAGGATCTACAACGCCTTGACACTCGGGCAATATTAAAGGCTGCTTGAGTTGTTTGATAACTGTCTTATCCTCCATTGCAGAATACTTTAGCTGAAACATTGAAGGATGATATCGGTGAAACTTCAAATTTTGCTGATTAACATGAAATTCAAACTATAAATGAAGTTTCACAAAACAAGTATTTTTCATCCTGTTTGAATTTCTTATATTCATTAAGTTGCTAAATATTGATTTAGATCATATAAAAAATAAGCATTCAAAATATTTCAAATTTTTATGTGAAATAGCCTGATGCCAGAAATTTCTTTGCGAAGAAAAGCATTATTTAATATTATTTGAAATAATATTTCGGAACTTTTTCAATACAATAATTCCGAATAAGCAGGAGAATACTTATCTTTTGAAACTTGATTGATCGTAAACACTTCGTGTCAGCAAAGAAAAAGTTTGAAATTCTACTCTGCCATGTTATCTCAAGCATGAACATCGAAAAATAATGATTATAGAATGACGAGGAAGCAAGTCGGTGAAAGCAACAAATGAACGGTGGGCTGTCACGCGACACTCACAAGCAGGTTAACATTAATCGTCGTGAGACAAACATTTATTTAATACGAACAGCAAATCTGTGACAAAGTTACATATGTAAAACAGAGTTATGTTAACTAAGGTAGAATACAGAAATAATTCAGATCGAAAAAGACCACAAGTGTAATACGCGTTTCACAAGGTGAAAATAGAAAACTTTCATGAAATCGCATCGACCAACCGCAAGATCTGCAAAAGCCGAAAAGTACGTTAGCTCGGGCAGTTCAGACCGGCGACTAACTGTACACTAGACCGTGTAGCGATCGTTCAGACGTGGAGCACGCCTCGAAGTGAAAGCAGGGCTACCTTGCGGGAAACTATTACTTAACTTCCAGGAGAACATTTGAAGAGATCGACCTCCAGGCCAAACTGGGGCCTTAAGCTGGAATTTTGTTTCTTATGTCACAGTGAAGCGGTGATAGAAGTGATGAGGGTCAATGTCGAGTTAGGTCGTGTACACGCTTACGAACATCTCTTCGGCAGATGTAACATAACTTTAATATTTAATTGGCCGCGGTTTCGACAATAAATCGATGATAATTATTTTTGAAGTATCTAAATACTTATGCTAACACGCCTGAACTTGTTTACTTGCTCTCTGTAAAATGTTTCGCAGTTGTTACTTTGCATTTTTTACTCTGTAGACGTTTCATCACATCAAATTTCAGCTGTCATTGTACATAGGATATGGATGATTTTTCATCACGCAATAGAATAGAATGATAAAGTTTGTCGTTTGTTTCGCTTTTCGGTGATCGAGGCCGTATTAAGTTTAAAGGAAACATAAAAATATGACCTAACTCGAAACCATTGAGCTTTACTCTTCCATCAGTATTCTACCCCAGCTAGTAACGTCTGTGAAAATTCTGCAAGAAAATTATAGCAAGGCATGTCCTCGTTTGCTGTCAAAATTACAATAAACTATTCTGCATTATAAACATTACTTAAAAGCAACAGTCTCGATTTATCATGATCTTAAATAACAACTCTTCTTGTGTAATTGTTGCATTACAATTATTCTCAGTATATAAACATTTGTTGAAAAGCAACAAAAATTTGAAAAAATGGAGTACATAGTTTTTTTCCAAGACACTAGGGTGGTTACAAAAACGTTTTTTTTTTTCACTTTTACCCCTTCAAGTGTTAGTGTTTGTTAAAAAAACGATTGTCCTAAAAGATGAGCTATTTAGCTCAAGTCTACCGGTCGCTATTTTAATTTCCATTTCTCATTCATTTAACATAGGTAAATCTCACTCTACGTCGAAAGTTATAATACTCGTAAACTATTGAATATTTTTTGAATTTATGTGTAGATCCTCGAGGCTGATTTTCCAAGTTTTCCAAACCCTCTATAACAATGCATAGTTATCATCATTAAAACACACATCACAGTAATTTTCTCGCTGATGATATTTACGACAAACAAGAAAATTAGAACACATATTACAATCATCCGAAAACTACCGATTTTTTCATGTTCATTAAATATCGATAGTTTTCAGACGCTTGTAATGTGTGTTCTAGTGAGAACTATTTCAACTTTGCACGGTACAAGTGTTCTGTGATAAAATTTAATGATCATGAATTTTTTATACTTTGTGTCGTGTCAAAAGTGTCCTTTGGTACACTACATTTTCAAAAAAAAAAAACGTCGGATTCGAAATTTGGATCTGTGAAACTTTCAGATATTTTTATTTTTTGATATCCTTATGCTAAAACCGTGAAAGTATCAACGTCCTCGTGTTGAGAAAATAGTACTTATCAAATTTTGCACTGAATTCGAATCGTTTACCGTAAAAATCTCATATACCCATTCATACCTCAGTGAGTCCAGTGTACTTTGCGAGAGCACTACTCCTGGTAGTAATGAAAAAATACGAAACTTCACGGGGTGAAAGGGGGGAAAAATAAGCGAACTCGTGTTTTGACATTAGTGCCAATGGTGAGCCGTTTTCGAGAGAATCTTCATCACAGATTTCAGCATACTTTTTAAGCCGCCTAGTGAGACTCGATGCGTACTAGAGTAAGTAGCGTGACGATTGAGCCGCTGGCCTATAGATTCGGCGACCCAGATCTAAGTACAGGCGACGTGTATTTTTTTATTTTCTTCGAATCTGTCTTCTTTTTCTCTTTAAATATCGTACAGAAATATTTGCCAATTTTTTAAACAGAAATACCGATACCTTGAACGATCTAGGGATATATAATTTGTCAAACAAGAAGCAATATATCGTGGCGAATTGGATTCAAATATGCATTGATTATTTGAGGCAAACCAATTCGCGAGACAATTAAACGCTGAGTTCTAAGACGGATCTCTGAACAAGATTTACCTTAGATCGACGACGAGTTTTCTTCTCTTAAAAAATTCTGCACTTACTGTTTTTCTGAGCGGGATCAAATTGACAATAAATTTTGACGCTCACCTTATTATTTCGGGGTTGGTGGGGGACTCTGCGTGATCGGTGATGACTGGATACAAAACGAACTGCTTATTAGTGTCTATGTTTTCTAATAAATCCCCGTTGAAATATTGAGTGATGGTTAAAAGATTGTTATTTGATCCGACTCACAGTTTAGATTAAACGCAGCAACAAAAAATTTATTCGAAAGTTAGTTGTATTAAAATAATTGAAAACTAATTGTATTTAAAATGAGTTTGTTAAAATTGTTATTGAACGTAGTTTTAGAGATAAGAGAAGTTCTATTATTTAACAACAGACGAACTTGGAATTCAGTTCACAATTTGAGATTTATCCTCTAACGAATATTAATAAAGGAATGCATTGCTTAAAGGATTGTGAAGGATTGTTCCATAAAATTTAACAAGCCAAACTGGCTTGTTGTAAGGTTGTTTCCGAAATGCTTCGTTGAGCTGATTTTTAAAAAATGCCTGGTTCTAGCTGAGCAATACTGCTCTTAGTTAGAGTTTGGTCTTTGATTTGTAAAATCTAACAAGCTTCCTGATTGGTTCTTCCCAATTATAAGAAAGTTGGACTGAGGATGAAATTTCGTAAATGTAGAAAATATTTTGGGCCTTCTTATTCACCCGTTTTACTCCTGTTAGTCCTACTCCTCCTAGTTACACTTATTCCCACTCTTTCCACAAGTACGGTTAGAATGTCATCTTTACTGTATGAATAAGCTCTCTCATTTTAACATTGTACCAATGTTACCCAAAACAGCTACCACTTGATATATGAGAAGGTTTTATTACGCTGCACGTGCGCACCAGACCCTGCATCCTCGTAAATATCATAAGCCAGTTTGTTTTTGCGAATAATATTTGTTCGTATGCATGAGATAAAATCCTCTCTGGTGCACAGGTGCCCATAATTCAAGTAAGAAAAGCTAAGTATAAGAACAACTTGAAATGGAATACGAAATAATATTTTGTTGGAAATACTATGTATCTGCGAAGAGTCACTAAATGATATATTAATCTATGATATCTAATATTTAGGGGTAGCGGGTATTGAGGATGTAATAATATTAAAATAAAATAGTGATAACAATGAGAACAATCGTAATTCTAATAATACAAAATAAAATCTCTTTAACTCGAGTGATAATATTGTCACATCCTCGATACCCACTGTCCCTAAGTATATTCATATTTAATCAACGTCAAAAAAATATGTATATATGATAATAAAAATAATATGACATTCCACAATGGTTTCCAAACGTGATTTTTCCTTTCTACTAATCCAATATTTGAATTTTCATTTATCTGAACTGGGCTTGGCCCCAATTGGTTTAGATAATCGAGGTTCTACTGCATTGTGAAATACGATGCTATTTTTACCTGTGTTTTTACGCATGTACGTTCCAAAATCACTTAGATGTCACCAAATCCAACCAACTGTTGTATAATTGTAGATGCCACATACCTAAGGGCTTTTGGGAAATTCGTGTATACTTACCGCAAAATCTGAACCATAATCGATTTTGTCCCAGAACCTGTGTTGCCTTATTTTCGTTACAGTGGTAGTACCTGGTAGCAGCAGCGGCAGCAGCAGCAGGAGTAGTAGTACTGCGAAAAACCGGTTCCTGATCATTGTAATATCAAATTCTCAAATGTATGAGATAAGTCGATTTTATTACGGATACAGTAGCGTTAATAAATATTTCACGTAAAAATATCGATTTGTTTCCTATAACACATGTACCTTAAATTCGTAGAAATCTAAAGTCTTGATATCGTTACGTCCGTGAATGGGGTTTACTCCCGAGCGGTAGGAATAAACCAGTTTGGCTTCACTTTTACGTACTAGGACAACCTCGGTATGAAGGTTGAATAACGTAGGGTTTGTTGAGATATTAATTATATATTTATTGCGAAGAAGCTGAGATGGCGGTAAGAACGAAGTGTGCTGTATGAAGCTATGTGAGAAGTCTAGATGTGACGTTGTTGAGAGTTAGAATGGGAGTGTCTCTAGAGACGAAAAACGTACGGGTGCAGAAAAGATGTCAAGTTGCTGGAGGAAGGGAATAGAATTAGATGAGTTAGCGCGGTAGTGAGTAGCGTGAGGCTAGGTAGAGATAAGAGGACAGGACAGAGACCATGATATTAATATAAGAACTGTGGGAGAGTTAGCGAGTAGGAAAAATAGAGAGAGGTGGTGCGCCGGACGTAACAATATACACAAAATTGTAATAATTTTCTATGTTTATACGTGCTTATCCATTTTTAACAATTTCACAACTATTATATTGTCTAGCATTTATTGAAATTAATTTATACTACAATTCTTATTTATTTGCCTTTAAAAATTATGAACATTCTTCTTCCTTACTTCTATTCTCTCATTTATACTAATAGTCAAATATGCATTCATCCTTTCATTCAACCATTCGCTCATTCTCTACATACATTATGGACAACAGGTCTATATGGGATTAAAATTTTAAACACAAAACGTCTTTTCCCATCAGCGTCATTATATAAATAAATAATCTTGTAAATAGTATTTACCTTTGTAAAGTGTCTGTTTTAATTACGGATTACTTATCTTCAATCTTCTATCATTGTTCCGCTGCAGGTAGTTACTGGCGACATGCCCGTGGATGTTCCATTGTTTTTCTACATTTATTAAAGATTTTTCTCCCGATAATTTTGACTTCAACGTACTGACGGGAATATAGTAATTGGGAGTTGCACCTACGCCAACTGGTGGCGAAAGATCGAACTAGTGAAGTCGGGTCAGTTGATGGACCAGTGCACGAAGTATAGATACAAGGAGTCTGAACGTAATGTTGAACGAATGGTCGTAATTTAGGGGACAGATTTTTTTGCCGGTAGAGTGCGCCACTTTTTAAGAAGCACTCGTTTAAATTCTTACGCGGGAAGTCTTGTTGCTATTGACACCTCTCTGGAAAAAAATATTCTGAGAAATGTGGAATTAAATACAAAGTTTTAGGATTTACATTTAACTTTTCTCTCCGTAGCACTTTTATTAAAACATTTGACTAGAAAATGCCCCCGCATTATTATGAAATTGTTAATTATTTTTTTTCTTAATTCTTTTTTATGCTCGTCACAGCCAACAAAAATTGATATATTTCTTGTCGTATCGTCATTTATATCAGAGATTGTTGAAGAATCATTATTTAATAGCAAGCTACAATTGTTTTCATTGTCGTCATTAGTATGTGATTTTGGCTCAGCTTTCTTCCTCAAATGAATTTTCTGGTATTCATACACATATACACTACCATCTTTTAAAATCTCTCGATCAGTTTTAATCACATTCTCTGGATTAAAGTGTAATTCGCAAATAAAACTGCTAGCTTTTAATTCTTGTCCCAAAGCTGAGCTCCATTTACTACGCAATTCAACATCCTTAAAAGTAATATATATTTTTATATTTAAGCACATAAATAAAAATATTTTTCAAATATTAGAAAACTACATAAATTTTAGAATTATTTGTTAATAACACAAATTTTCAATATTATTTTGAGGTTACTCACTTTTGGTGCTTTGAATAAAGCTACTTTCTCTACATTCTCACTTGCCTTTCGGCCACTAAGACAACCATGAACAGCACAACACCTACCCATTGTTTTCTTAAAATTAATTTTAAATAGATAAATTTTTATTTTATATTTAATTTAATTAATTTTAACATTCGCGAGCTAGTATATGGTGTATGTTTACGTGTAATAATAATAATAACAACGGTACGTCCTGAGTACTTGCGCAGCCAGTGGCAGAAAAGAGAACTATGATTTAGGTTTATTATTGCGTACATTAATACTATGAAAACCCCGATACCGTTCAGACTCCTTGTATCTATACTCCGTGGACCAGTGGTTACAAAGTAGTCAGAGTACATAGAGTCGTTACTAAAGTTACATGAGTATCGATCAAAAATCTCGGTCTGGGGCAAGTGTGCGCGGGTAAGTGCGCGTTCGCACACTTAGATACCTCCGTTGTTTTATGTGAGAAAGCAATGAAGTCGTTGTAAAAAAAATTGACTAATGATGTTTTTTTTATTTCAGTTTTTGATCGCAATGCCACGTAGCACGAACAATGTACCTTTTATGAAGGAGGTAATTTTGAATGTGATAGCTGCCACAAATAATCCTCGTAAAATTATCAACTAATTTTAAAGTTTCTTTTAAATTTTTAAAATTTCTTTAAGTTCATTCTCAGACATCTGATTTTATGTGATTTTATTGTAATAAGTCGATCTCGCATTATTTATTTATCTAGTCTTCAAAATAATTTGTTGTTAACAAGTCTATAACTATTCAAGAACAATGCGCACACTTACCCTAAATGTGCACACTTACCCGAAGAAATGCGCACACTTGACCCGCTTTGCTTTGAATTTTTTTCATTAACCATTTTTTCTTTTCAATTGTCAAAGTTTTACGTGCTATTACTTAATTTAATTATTAGTTCAATAAATGCTTTATCATATGCATGGGTTCTTTTGTCCTTATTTCTTTTTGTTTAATTTTTACACGAACCTAAATCGTTAAGTGCGCACACTTGACCCGAACGACTCTTCAAATGCATTTTTACACTGAGCTATAATTCAGTGAGTATTTATAATCGAATGTTGTAAAAAAAATTGACAGAATATTTTTACGAGAACAATAAGTGTTAGAAATGTATATTCAAATATTCGCGGCTGACGCTATGTTATTTATATATTCGCGGCCAACGCCACTCACTCCTCCTTCTTCCTTGTACTGTATACATCACCCCCGCATGTATTACATACGTTAAATAAACCAGTTTTATATCCAGCTATAATTATGCAATCATTGCTTATAACTTGACCTGCGCCAACAATAAGTACAATGTTTTTGTCGTTGAATGAAATTTTGGATCATTTGGGTTCTACACGGAAAAGCCGGAATTTCATTGAAGGAGAGCAAATCGTTAATTCTAATCGTTTAATTTATACGGGAATATTAAATGAAAATAATGAACAATGTGAATTACTGTCTTATTGTTTGCAATCATGAAAAACTTGAGGAGACCCTCATGAAATAACTACAGTGATTGCAAAAAATGACAAGGTTATTTCGTCAGTATGTAGTCGTACAGCTGGATTGAGTGAAAGATGCAAACATAGTACTGCAGTATTATTATTATGTACACGGTAGGTTTAAATTATATCATTTATGTTAAATATACTTCGGCAAAATTAATCGCCTCAATTTTTTTCTACTAAACTTACTAATGTATATTTTTATAATTTTAGCAAAAATTGAACTGGATTGAAAATCGTTCCATCAACAGACAGGAAATGTCATAGAAATGTGATGTTTGTTTAGAGCAATGCAATACAAAGCCTTTGAGTGGTCACAGTTGCTTTAATATTAAACAAAATGATCCGGAATTAGACGATGATGTTAAAAAGTCGATCAGAGAAAAACTTTATTCGAAGAAGTTGAAATCCACCTTATCAGAGCATGCGTACGGGCGTATATGATTTACTTTTATAATCCATACAGTTTTTCAATGAAAATCATGATGAAGTACATTCACTTAAAAAAATTTTTTGAATACTTCTTAAAGCAATCAATAAATCAAAATTGTTTAGATTTTTACTTCAATTAATTTTGTAAATATAACAATGAATTACAATTTTCACCTTTATCTCTCTATCTAATAAAAAAGTCCTGTCCCGCGTGAACAAATGAAAAAGAAGACTTTAATAGCAACAGGTAAAAAAGATTATAATAACAATAGTATACGCATGAAGTTGGCGGTGGGGTGAGATGCCAAAAACAAAACAAATAGCATCTAGCAAACAAAACTTCCTTTGACAGCTGTCATCGGCTGTTTATGACAGTCTTGAGGTGAGACTGAGTATCGTTTCAAATATAGTTGATAATTGGTCTACATTTGTGGGTTTTATTACAGGTAATGAGTCAAACGGTGCCGTGATTAGGTCACCTAGTGATTGCAAATCACACATGAATAAAAATGGAATTTACGGGGGAAAAGCAGAATTAGCTGCAGCTGCGGACATTTTTAAGATATGTTTAACCGTGTATCGCGGAGAACAAATTCATCCACACCAAATCGGATCCCAAGATGAAAGACAATTCTCGCTACTCTTCACCAGCGACGAAGACAGTGGACAATTTGATGTCGTGCAGAACCAAAATAAAATTCAGATAGTGAGTAATAAGTATCAAAAGTAACAAGCAAATGATAGTAAATCTAAATATATCACCAAACAGTCAAAAGGACAGCCAGGATTTACGTTGGCAATGGAGAAAGGAGGAGGGAGTTTCAATCAGCAGACAAGGCGATGGAGCCGGTAGATGGTCGGACGTATCACAAAAGAAAAAGGAAAATAAAATTGTAAGTGCGAATAACCAAATAAGCCATAGAATAATATCAAACAAATATTCGTATAAACAGGCAAGAGGACGACCAGGATCTATGTTGACCACAAGAGAAAGAGGTGTTTTGCGGAGTGAACAGCAACGCAAAGTTAGAGAAAAAAATAATATAAAGAAGTTGATTTTAGAGAATAACAGGCAGAGCGGTAACAAAAATAATTCAGCAATGATGAGTGGTAGCCAAAATAATTCAGCGAAGGGTGTCGAAGAATTAGAAGAATCGATTGTGATTATTGATTTGGAAAATAAATCAAGAGGACGACCAACCAATATTATGGATATAGAAGAGAGAAAACTTAGACGACAAGAACAGCAGCGAAAATATAGGGAAGCGAACAAAAAATATCATACTGGCAAACATGTTAGCGTAAGTAATGAAACAGAACTCGAGGGGAGTGAAGAAATATCAAGTCAAGGAGATAGATCGATATCAATGGAGAAGGAACACCAATTTTCAACCAACGAACAAAAGCTTAGATTGATGAAGAAAAGAAAATTAAGCACAGAAGAAATTGAACTGGACAGCAAGAGACAACGAGTAGATGAAACGACAGACGAAAAAAAAGTGTGAGCAAAATTAACGTATCTGAAATTCATGTTTGTGAAGAAATATTAAGTGACAGCGATACGTCGACTTCGACGGAGAAGAAACTGTTCGTATTCAGCCAAACAATAGAAGATAGCAGAGACAGGTTGGAATTAGACAGAAACAGAGAACGAGTGGAAGCAATGAATAGTGAACCAGTACTTTCTAAGCGAACTCGTCTAGAAATCATTGCTGAGCATCGTTACAACGGGGATATTGAAAAAGGCATTTTCAAAACTGTGGAGCAACTAGACATGGGTGAAATGAAAGTAAAATGTAAACATTGCAATGCAGAAGGGTTCAAATATGAGACAGGAAGGGTGGCAAATAATTGCTGTCATGGAGGAAAAATAACATTACCACCATTAACGGAATATCCTGATGTACTTCAACGTCTGCGAGAAGGGAATGACGAAGTATCAAGACACTTCAGACAACATATACGATCATATAATGACGCGTTTGCGTTCGCATCATTCAATTGCACCGTGGCAGATCTGGGGAATCGAGGATCATATGTGATGAAAATAATCGGGGATGTGAGTTACAAAATATCTACAAGTTCAGAGACCGCAAACAATAACCGACCGAGATATGGACAAATTTATTACATCTACGACGCACAAACTCAGCTAGCGCTGAAGGAAAATGACGTAAGAAGAGCAAACCTGTTAGAAATTATTGTTCGACTGATAATAGATATCAATCCTTATGGCCGTCCTCTGGTTTCTCGGGTCGAAAAAATCGATTTTTTTTTTTTCATAAATCACATCTACAACATGTGTAGAAAATGTGTGCCAAAGGATTTTTCGATATTCGAAGTGGTTCACAAGTTACGGCCCTGGAACGGAGCAGGAGCGCACGCCGGGCTGCTCCGAAAGCCGAGCGGCGCTGACCATTGTATTGATATCCCTAAATCTAACTGCTACCTGAACCTTTTGTGAATTAGGCCCGAGTAAAGGGGAGCCGAGACCGTTGACAGACGCTTTCGAATATTGACTAAGACGCCGTGAAGTTTTAGTTCAGTTTTGCTGTGGCAGTTGCGAAGCGTACTATATTTTCTCTTGCGAGTCGCACGTAGCTGATTTTTTGAAAATAATTTTCAAAATGTTCAAGAAAGGAAGTAGAGACGCCCCGGCTCGTTACGATCGACCTAAAAAGCGAAAATTCGCAGGCAACCGACACACTTTTGAACAAGACAAGTCGTTTACATCGGCGTCAGCGACGAAACTTCGTCAAAATAAAAATTTTGAAGTGAACGTTGAACAGACTGTTTTGTATTGTATTTTGAATTTTGTGAGTGTATTTTCAACCATTTTTTCGGCTGTTATTTGTAAAGAGTGCAAAAGTACGGTGACTTTCCATCAACGTGATATACGAGGATTGGGCTTTAAAATTTCTATGGCGTGCAAGTGTGAGAAAGAAAAAGAAATAGATTCATGCCCAAAAATCGGTAAAGCCTACGAAATAAATCGTCGCTTAGTTTTCGTGATGCGTTTGTTGGGAGTCGGTTATGAAGGCTATAGAATTTTCTGTGGACTGATGGATATGGGACAAGGTTTTGCTTTGAACACGTACTATTCCATATTAGAAAATATTCACTCAGCTTCTTCCGCCGTTTTTGATACAGTGTTGTCGATTGCGGTTAATGAAGAAAAGGAAATCCTTCAAGAACAAGGAAAAGCAGAAAATGAATTCACCTTATCTGGAGATGGCACATGGAAAAAAAGAGGATTTTCATCTTTATTCGGAGTTTCAACTTTAATTGCCAAGTACACCGGTAAAGTGGTTGATGCGTGTGTAATGAGTAGTTTTTGTGCTGGATGCAATTTGTGGAAAAATGAAAAAAATAATGATCCAGTTGGATATGCAGGATGGCTCGCTGATCATGAAGAAAATTGTACTCGAAATCATACTGGAAGTTCTGGGAAGATGGAAATAGATGCAGTTGTGAAAATGTTTTCTCGTTCAGTAGATAAACATCAAGTTCAATATACGACATACATAGGAAATGGTGACAGCAAGACATTCAAAGGTATTTTGAATGCAGAACCATATGGAGAAGATGTTGTTGTTGTAAAAAAAGAGTGTGTTGGACACGTTGAAAAGAGGATGGGGACTCGGCTCCGAAATGCAAAAAAATCTAATAAAGGCATTGGTGGGAAAGGTGCAGGAAAACTCACTGATAAATTGATTGGTGAGATGACAAAGTATTATGGATTAGCTATTCGGAGACATCCAGATTCTATCGAGGAAATGAGAAAGGAAATTTGGGCAACATTCTTTCACAAGATTTCCACAGACAGCAATCCACAGCATCAAAATTGTCCTGCAGGCGAATCTAGTTGGTGCAAATGGCGGAGAGCTGAGTTTCTCGGAGAGGCTGAGCAATTCAAACACAATAAACCGCCTCTTTCTGAAGCAGTTCAAAAAGTCATAAAGCCAATTTATGAGGATTTATCCAAAGAAGAATTGTTAAGCAGATGCCTGGGATCGGAAACTCAAAATAATAACGAGTCGCTCAATTCGTTAATCTGGACTTTTGCTCCGAAGCACCTCCATTCTGGGCCAAAAGTGGTTGAAATCGCCACGTTTCTCGCTGTCATAATCTTCAACGAAGGATTCGAAGCTATCCTGAAGACCTTGGAAACCATGGGAGTGAAAATCGGCCCACAAGCTAAAGGATATGTTCAACAGCGTGATAGCTCTCGGATCGACCGTTCAGAAAGGCGCACGAGCGATGTTGTAAAACAGGCCCGAATCGCGAAAAGAGAAGACAGAGCAGCTCTGCGTGACTTCCAAGAAGAAGAGGAAGGCCTATTGTATGGTCCAGGCATAGCAGATTGACGGTGAGATGGAATTTTTAGTATAAATCACATGCGCGAACTTTCAAACGCGTTTTTCTCGAAACACCATTTTTCGAAACGGTAACCACGATATTTCAGAAACTATTGCACCGATCTTGTTCAAATTTATACAGCATCTTTAATATATTATAAGCCAGCGATTGAACTAGGATTATCATGATTGCTTCGATAGTTTTTTTCGTACGAGCGAAAAACTTAAGAAAAAATGAGTAAAAAATAGAATGTAATTTTCAAAAGTGTATAAAAAAGTCAATTTTTGTAATTTAGAATTCACTCTAGTTCAATCGCTAGTCTTGAATATGAAGATTAAAATGCCGTTTGGTTTTTTGATTTCAGATAAGCAGAACAGCCGCAATCTTGGTCACCGTCAAGCACCTCTTTTACTTGATGTCTTCCTGTCGGCCACTATAACTGCTATTCTATTATATATTTTGACTTCGAAAAATTTGTAAAGCTTATTTAAATGTTAATAAAGATTATGCAAAAATAATGAGATTGATTATTTCGATGCTTTGCCCGTAAAAAAATTATTGAAAAAGCCATAAAAAAAACAGCCGAGAAACTAGAGGACGGCCTTATGCAGCAAATTTTAAAACACCGTACGAGCCAAAACACTTACATCCGATTTTCTGAAACAAAGCAGGTTGATTGGTTGAAAATATTTTATGTCTTTGTAATCTTCTTGCCTCTCTGTCATTATTTTTAACTTCAATCGATTCTGTTTTTTATCATTACGAGGCAAATTGCAAGAAGGTACTGCATTTCGTTTGAAACGTCTTTTACCTTTAGAACCTAAATCTGCGTAACAAAATAATGTCTTGAGTTTATTTTAAGAAATAAAAAAATTAACATCAAATAATGTAGCCGCAAAATAAATATAATTACCTGGTAAAAAATAATCAGACTTTTTAAAATGCAATGAACAAACTTGCATGTAATCTGTAATGTCTTTTCCTATTTTTAAAACTCGTTGCCACATTTTTCTACAGTCAATTTCTTCATCAACTCCAAAAGCATTTTTAAGCTTAACAAAATTTTTATTTTGTTTCGGAAAATAATGAAACCGAACATCTGAGTTTTTACAAGATTTACTACTGCACCCATAAACTCAGCAAAATATTTTGCTTTTACTTTCTTTTGGGGAAAATCGCGCTCTCGTAGTATATACGGTATTTTCCATCATGGTATCGAATTTGTTCACTTGATAGAAAAAATACAAAATCAATCATAAGTGCAAATAATACTTGATAAGTTTTAAATAATTAAATACAAGTTCAGTATTTTTTCATTATGCATAAGATGTTCGTGACAGCTAACCCGATTTGAGTAGTTTTAATTTGTACCATCAGACAGCAACACCGTACTTACCATTTACCAAGGCGAAGGCATTGAACGAGATATTAAACTGTTCTAACATCGTGTTTGATTAACGCATTTTCTTTTTCTCTTTTTTTCCGGTGCGTCGTACACCAAGTTTGTTCCCCAGTACCATATGTCTCGGTGAGCCAAATCGAATTGCAACGGAAAAACATCGCGTACCCCCCCCCCTCCCCCCTTCCCCACTCAGCCGCCGTTCTTGTATGGTCAGATTTGGTACTAATCGCTGCTAAGCAACATAAGTTACCTCAGACCAGACGGGCTCATAGTACAAGCTACCGGGTGACATTCTGTATTTCGAAGCGGCTGGAAACGAGGTAAATTTATTAGGCTACCATTATGTTTGTTAACGAATTTCATACTTCTGTCAACTCCGTTATTGATACCGATTGTTCATAGGCCATGGTTTCTTGCGTAAGACTGTCGACCAATATTCTATCGAACTCGTATGAGAATAAACCTCAATAGCGTCACCACGTGTATCTAACATTTTTCAGAAAAATAATGGTTTCTTGACCTCGGTAGTTGTTGAGTAAATATTATTCTTGGATATTGTAACGGACTTTTCGTTCTCGCGGTTTGTGTAGACGGTGATTCGCTCCAATTGCGGAGCCCCTCGCAATTAACAAAAAAGCTTCCGTTAACAATTTTCTTTTATGATTTTTTATTATCTTTATTTTAAACGAAATTTCGGACGTTGGCATAATTCAAGGACAAGTATGGCTAAAATGAGAATCGAAGAAGAGACGCGAATAAATATCAACAAAAAAGAATAAATAAATGTATAAATAAAATGGGGACGGCAGACATCTAGGACGACAACAATTTCATAAAAGTCATACTTATAAAAATTACAAATAAACTAGGACAGGTCAGAACGTAGATAAAACCTATCATATCAGCGTTATTATGGATATTCTCCAGATCCCTAATTCCGTGCGCGGCCAATTCGTATTCCCTCGTCCGTCATTCTTGGTGGGCTTTCCTCCATCGGGAATCCGAATGCATTTACTGTTTCGTCGGTTGTCTTTCTTCGTTCTTGATAATTCTTGATTGCGAGCGCACGCTGCTGACGATCTCCTCGTCCGTCGTCTCCCGCTTCCCGCTCGATCGATTCGAAACCGTCCTCTCTCTTCCACTTCTCGATCGATTCTCCTTGTCGTCTCTCGCTGACACTTCTCGATCACCGCTTAGATGAAAGCCCCCCTCCCTACGGACCTACCTATCCTGAGTTCCGTAGTCTCTCTGGCGGCTAAATTCAACTGTTACAATATGAAGGTTAGTACAAAACAGTTTTTTTGTTAACGTTTCAGTCCGGATAGGGGCCCTCCTCAGAACGATTATATTTAAGGAACATCTGTCACGAACAGAAAATTACGTAATAGAAGTTAGTTATTAAAAATTAATATGTAAGAGGCTTATGTGATAAGCAAGGCTAATTGTGCTGATAAGATTAAAAGAGAATTACCAGATGATGGCACCGAACTTTCAATTTCGAAAAAAAGAAAACACGTAGAACTAATAAATAAACGGTAGAATACACAAAAAAACTAAAAATGTTCTTTTTGAAAAACATAAACTGCGATGCGAAACTCCCAGGAATTCATCTTGGTTAGTAAAATTGAATCAAATCGCAAAAACGACATTTTTGAACCTAGCTCTATTTTGAACATGTGAGTCGTCCAGAGTGTAGTGGAAGGAGAACGAACTCAATCATTCGAAGCAGCACAGACAATAAGCCAACGGGTTAAATACATGTGAGAACATGTTAGGAAGGTAAAATCAAGAGCAAGCTCAGTCGGTAATTAATAGTTATGGTTGATGTATCACAGAGGTGTAAATAGCGCTGGGATGTTCAATATCTTGTCTTCGGTTGACCGCGTTGGGATGTGCAACAATATTGCACATTTCTAACCGCAACCTTTTGTAATAAAAGGATTCAACATCTAAAATGCTGGCTTCAGCATAATTACAAGTATGGTCAAAATCGATTGCGTGTCTAGTCAGCGCTGTATAATTATCATCACGCTCATGGATATTTCGTTTATATTCAATTATTCTTGTATGTAACTGCCTACTTGTTTGACCTATGTTTGACATGTTGCATTGGTTGCAAGGAATTTTGTCGACTACACAAGAGCGCTTATCCAATATGTTGATGACATAATCACTGGAGTTCCTTCTGATAAAGTTGATGAAATGCTATCTGTCTTTAACCAATTCCACTCGCGGTTACAATTCACATCTGAAATAGAGTGCAATTGTCGGATCAGTTTTTTGGATGTACTTATCATTAATGATAACCAACTTATCAAGACTGACCGTTTCCATAAGGTCACCTGGTCACAAAGGTACCTAAATTTTCATTCTCACGATCCCAGATCATACAAGATTCGAACAATCTATTGTTTGGTTGATAGAGCGATCAGATTATCTAGTATTGAATTTGATAACAAGAACTTGTTCTTGATTCATCACGTACTACGCAAGAATGACTATCCAATTGCGCTTCTTAACAAACATATACGCAAGAAATACAATTCCATTTTGTCTGTTGGTAGTTCCAACAACAATAATGACGTATCGGTTGCACATGTTAATCTTAAAAACTTTGTATCTATTCAGTATGTTGCCAGCCTTTTCGAGTCTCTTAACAGAATTTTCTCTAAATATGGTATCCCATTTGTCGCTAAAAATGCACATGATTTATCGTTTGTGTTTGACTCTGGCAAAGATCTGCTTCCCTTGGATAAGCGCTCCTGCGTAGTCTACAAAATTCCTTGCAACCAATGCAACATGTCATACATAGGTCATACAAGTAGGCAGTTACATACGAGAATAATTGAACATAAACGAAATATCCATAAGCATGGTGATAATTATACAGCGTTGACTAGACACGCAATCAATTTTGATCATACTTTTAATTATGCTCAAGCCAGCATTTTAGAAGTTGAACCCTTTTATTACAAAAGGTTGTGGTTAAAAATGTGCTACATTGTTGTATCACGTACGCCGCCTGTATACACATTTATGAATATAGCATTACTTTATTAATGTTTACTTTTAATGTTGACGAGGAAGCGTAATGTTATTTCTGGGAATTACGTTGCGGGAAATGCATGGAAGTGCAAATCGTTCTGATTTGTATTCTCATGTATTTTTAAGGAATAACATTCTCATACAATTATTAAATTTTAACTCTCTTATATTTCTGCTCGTGGCACGACAAAAGCGCAGCGGCGCAGTCGACCATTGCAACGTCAGCGTTCCCGCGCTCGCCGGATCCCGGGTGTAATACATCAAACGCCGGGATGAGGCGAGCGCGAGACATCACGCGCTTCAAGGATGATCTTCGCGAGGCAAGCCTTTGTTTGAAATTTGCAACGTTGACGGAAACCTTGTTCGCTGTCCGACGCTCCAAGGGGTGTCGTACGAGCGAGCGAAGTCAGTCCCGTTAGATACAGAATAAAATCAACATCTACGGAAACCAGGCTCCTTCAGAAGCTATTGCGCGAAGAGTCTATCAGTCTTTTCGCGTCACCGACAAATAGAGCGAATTTCCTCTAATTCTGTACGCGGTCGCTAAAGCATCTCGCGTCGCGATATCAGTCTTCGAAGCTAGATATTAGGTGCTGAAATTTGTGCCACGAACTCATAGAGCCGTGTAGTGTTAATCATATGTGAGAGAGTTGCCATCGCGTGTGTGAGCCATTGTTCGGAGTTGTAGCGAAACCACCGAAGAGTGAGTAATCGAACGAGTGTGAACATTCAGGTTAAGAACATTCTGTAACGCTTGCTTCCTCGTCCCGCATTTTCACTGTTATCTTCACTTGAACTTCGTTAAAGCTTTGGATTCCATAAAAATTTCTAATAATATTAATAACAAAATAAGCACATTTTTCTCCTACCCAATTCCCAGGAACGCCCTGTATAGAACGATCACCTGCTAATTCGCCAAAAAAAATTAAATATAAACCTCTACGCTTCTCGTAGAGGGTTAAGTGGTCGCGTGCGAGACCGCTCCGCACGTGACAAACTAACTGGTGTCAGAAGTGGCACTTCAGGTGATTTTTCCTATGGGAATTGGGATTGAAATTATAATTTTGGAATTTTTACTCATGGTGTATAACAGCCCACACGGCACGAAATATGTCAGAAATATTTCCGAAATGTTACAACATTTCAGATTCATTACATAATTTCAGGAATATTTCTGAAATGTTTCTGAAATATGTCAATTGCAATATAACATTCCCAATATTTCGGAAACCTTTCAGAAATATTTCAAATGCAATATAACATCACTGGTACCTTCGAAACGTTTCAGAAATATTTCAAATGCAATATAACATTTTCGATATTATAAATATATTTCAGAAATATTTCAAATGTAATATAACATTTTCGATATTATAAATATATTTCAGAAATATTTCAAATGCAATATAACATCACTGGTACCTTTAAAACGTTTCAGAAATATTTCAAATGCAATATAACATGTTCGATATTACAAATATATTTCAGAAATATTTCACATGCAATATAACATTCTCGATATTATAAATACATTTCAGAAATATTCCAAGCGCAATATAACATCACCGGTACTTTCGAAACGTTTCAGAAATATTTCAAATGCAATATAACATCACTGGTACCTTCGAAACGTTTCAGAAATATTTCAAATGCAATATAACATTTTTGATATTATAAATATATTTCAGAAATATTTCAAGCGCAATATAACATCACCCGAACTTTCGAAATGTTTCAGTAATATTTCCGTTTATGTGTGTATACATATGTATTTTTCATAAAATTTGTCATTTTTCAAATTTTCCATAATGGACACGTGCATAAAGTTTTTCAATATTTATACCTTTCATAAAGTTATGGATCTTTAATGATTATGCATACTGAGCTACGTCCAGTCAAGAAGACCGAAGTGAAGATTTTTTGACGGAATACGAATTGGGCGTCATAATTCTCATTTGTCTTGTTGAATCTACCAATTTTCTCGAACAACATCTCTTAAGGGACAACACCACTGTGACGGCTTCAAAAAATCGATTTTTTGAAAACCATCTAGAAAAATCTAGAATACATTTAAGAATAGAATGCCGTTGGTCCCAGGTCGAAAAAATAATTATTTTGGGAGATATAGGAGATATGGGAGATGCCAAAGGGACTCGTGAGAACGGGTCCGAAAGTGTGGTCCACACCGAATGCGTGTTTACTTTAAAACCAGTATAACATTGACCAGATACTTCCAAATTCCAATGTTTAGAATATTCAAGTATTGGACGTGGTGGTTTCGAATGCCTTAAACGGATACATATAAATATTCGTTATTTACGTCTGAACTATATAAGAATAAACAAGCAGTGTTTATATTTTAACTAAACAATTCATCAATAATTAACATTCCTTTTTGATTCCTGGGTGACCGGTTTACACTAATTGTAATATTATAATATTTATTCACATTCTTATTCTACGTATATGTTTATTAAAATTACCGTCGTACTTATATTAATTCAAATTAACGCGCCTTATTTATTCGCGTTTTATCCGCGAGGAAGCGCTGAAAAACCCTAAAAATATGGCATCACGTCGCATACTCGAGCGCGAGTGTCGAGCGTCGCGCGCCAATTTTTCGCGCATCACCGTCGCGCAGCGTCGTGCACTCTTCCATCCTTCATTCTCGAGCTTTCTTGTTCTTTCGCACCGCGTTTCACAGGTCGTTAGATACCACGGATCTCTTGAGAAAATTACAGAAACCCACGTGGCAAGAAAAGTGGATATTTGGTAAGTAAATGTTTAATTTCCAATAAATGTGTAGAGAATTAGACCAAAAAATATCCTTAGCTACTTGGCATAATTACATATTTACGTGCATATTTGCTATGTACGCGGTTCTGCAGTTTGCTTGCTAAATCGGCTATCCTTGGCCACCACGTGTTGAATGGTATGCAATTGAAATACCGGCTTATGTGTGAACAGAAAGTACTATACTGCTTATAATTTTTTGTCAAGCTGTGAATTAAATAAAATAATTACGATCGTTGACTTCCCAACTATGAAACATCTATAATATTAAATCTTTTTATAGTTTACTCAACAAGGTTATTTCCTAACCGCAGTTGACCTCTCACGAGTGAGTACTCGTTTGATTTTCCCCCTTGATGGAAAATCACACGATACGGCATAATTGCCTTATGCAGTATTAAATTATGCATATTCCGATATTCGTATAGTGTCGCGATTTATTAATAAAGGCTAATTTTAATTTATACTAAATTGTTGATCAATTGAAACTTGAAGATACGCCGAACGTTATCAAACTTCGGTTTACTTTTCACTAGTTAATTACTGATTGAGGCCTGTATATTCAAAACTGTACGTTTTTAACATTTTAACTATAATTATTATAGGATATTATTATGCATTATAATTATTTTTCACGCTATACATATAGACGGGCCCTAATGAAACACTTAGTGTATCTCGCTGGCCCAAATAGAACAAGGCTATTTCATAAAAAGCTGTATAAGGCATGTACAGAGCTCTGTATATACGTCCTATGTCAGCTTCAGTTTTATGCACATTCCTATCATTGTTGATTATAAAATAGCAGAATATACCCTCACAAAACATTCTGCTTATACGTTATTTCAATCTGGCGTATACCACCTTGAGCCTCGTGTAATCTAGCTTTAGTTAGAAAGATATCAGACTAGGTGGAGACCGCCGATCAGTAATTACATGTTATTTGCTTTGAATCACACTCATGTATTTACAACTAAATCTTGAAACATCTGTAATAATTGCAGGAAAAGGTTGAGCAGCTGACAGTCAACTGTGTATTCGAAATATACAACATACGTTTTAGGTAAGACTATTACTAACCAATCATTTAGTTTATGTTTGATCAAATGATTGGGTAACCAGCTACCATTCGATTGGCAATCACACTAATCTAATATCAATAGTGGCATGACGTCCATATTTTCAGTGTATATTTTATGTTAAACAACTTAACTTTGCAGTCAACTGTATAGTAGACCCTGACAAACATTAGTTCTCAGACTGTATTCAGAATAAACTTTTATTTTCCTGCACATCAAATGAGAAATTATTGACTGACCTTTTGTTATTCAAAGTTTTATGTTTGCAACATTGAATATTATACTTGTATTATTTATGATATTTGATTTCAGAAAATGACACGTAAAAGAAAAAGTATCGACTGCTATTCAGATAGACATAAACGTCGACTCGTTGAACAACAAACTAAATTAAGTATTATTAGAATGAAGCACGTTAAGCACGTAAAGTACGAAATGTAAAGTCGTGAACCAAACGCTTTTTTTAAAATATACATGAAAATAAGTATAGTTTTTTCTCGGTTTAAACTTATTATTATAATATTATAATAATTAAATTATTTTTAAATCAATAATGCATATGAAAATATAGGTTATAATAATTAAGCTGATACAGGGCAGTCTTTTGCTATACACCATATTTACTAGTATAGTAGTAATTATACATAGTAACATGTACTACGTGTATTACGTAACATTTCTTTGTAAATATTGTGCAGAGCAAAAGACTGCCCTATATCAGCTTAATTATTATAGCCTATATTTTCATATGCATTATTGTTTCCAAAATAATATAATTATAATAATATAACGATAAGTTTATATTGAGAAGAAGACTATACTTACTTTCATGTATATTTCAAAAGAAGCCTTCGATTCACGACTTAATATGGACATGACTCTGTACGATTTTATAATGTATTTGAAAATAAATAACTTTGTAAGATACCTATATAATTAATCATTTTACTCAGATTCAGGACTTTCTTTATTACCTGAAAGATTTTTGAAATGTATTGTGGAATATATCAGAAATATTTTCACTATATCTTTCGGAAATGTTTCAGCAATATATCAGTCACCATTTTCAGATATATCGCTGAAAAATTTCTGAAATATATCGCGGAAATATTTCTGACATATTACCGAAATGTTTCTGACATATTTTTGACATATGTCAGCTATAAAACGTTAGTTATATATGCGGACATGGACATATTTCTGACATATTTCTGAAATGTTGCAATGGAATATAACATGTTTCTGATAAGACATTTCTGAAACATTTCTGAAATATATCGCGGAAATATTTCTGACATATTACCGTAATGTTCCTGACATATTTCTGACATATGTCAGCTATAAAACGTTAGTTATATATGCGGACATGGACATATCTCTGACATATTTCTGAAATGTTGCAATGGAATATAACATGTTTCTGATAAGACATTTCTGAAACATTTCTGAAACATATTGTGCTGTGTGGGAGGGAGCTGAACCACAGGTAACAGGATATCCTATCCTTGTCGATCTCCCTTCCCCAGGACTTGTCAATGGACACGGTCTCTTTTCTGATTGACGTGTCCGAGCCATTTGATTAATATTAGACGTGGTCTATAATAGCGTGGGAATATTGCCGTTTCCAATTGCCGTCGTTTCCTGTAGGGTTCGCCTATTTGGAGATAGACGACATTTTGAGTATCGACGTAATCATCAGGCAACGCGAGTTTTAGTGAATCCGGTTTTGAATATCGCTCGAAGGATTTAACGTTCAAAAGTGCCTGACCACGCGCCGGCCAATGTGGCCGCCGATGTGACGGCCGAATTGGTCGCTAGCGTCACTACGATGGTCGAAAATTTAGCTATTCAAAATAATTCCACAAACATTCCCGAGTTTGACGGGAAAATATGCCGTTGAGGGACCTTTTGCAGGATATACAAAACGCGTCCACGTTCGTGCCGGCCGCGGCAGAACCACAGTATACATATAAGCGCGACAATATCGCGATTACGCGGCGACGCGCGAAATTGCGTTTATGACGAAAGAGTTGAGACCGTGGCCGGGTTGGTGAAATTGCTAAAGAATCGTCTCGCCCGCGGAAAAACTTACGAGTACTATACGGAGGCACTTTCGACGATTCGAATGAAGCGCGATCAATCCGTTGGGCAATTTTACGATAAAGTGCGAATTTTGCTTAGAGGGGGAAGAAGCGCGTTCAAATCTCATTTTGGCGTCAATCCACCAGAGTTGAATCGGGACCCGCTACATCACATCGCGTTGAGTTCATTTATAAACTGTTTGCCTTCCCACATTGGAGCCGCGGTAGATTTGCGTGAGCCAGAAACTCTCGCATCAGCTTTTAAAATCGCAGAAAAACTCGCGCTTTGAGACAGCCGACGGAAAGTAAATGAAACGAGTAGGGTGAGTCGGCACATGTTCTTTACACTCGCTACGACTCTCGATCTCCGTCGCCGACGGCCTGGGAAAATAGACAATCGTCTACATACCGAAGCCGGTCGCCACAACCGGCTCTCGGAATTTTAAAACCCGCGCGGACGCCCGATAACCGCGAGGGTAGCCCGGGAACGTCATATTCTCGACCGGCAACAGCTTGCGTTTATAAATATTGCCGTAATGAAAATAGGGGCTACCCGTGCTGCCCGTTAAGGAAGTAACGCAACTACCCACCTAGTCATAAAAACATTTGCCGGTGGTTTGACCTAAGTAGTACTTAATCTGGCAACGTCGCTTTTCATTGATTGTGTGCGCGTGTATATGTGTGTCAAATATGCCGTCTACAGCTCATCAGCGGTATCAGTGAATTTATTTTAAGCGCCAGTTCGATATGCCTAAAGAAAAGAGCCAAGATTTTATTGGAAAGGTAAAATATGTCGTGTGAACAAAAAACGAAGAATTATAAAACATATAATAGCCTGCACGAGCTGTCACATACGTTGAAATTTCAAAATGCGCGCTCATAACCTCGAATATGCGACGTTGCAATATATTTAGAGAGGGTCCGAAAATTCGCTATTAGTACTTTTTATTGTTTTTATTATTCCTATCATAAGTCACCTTTGAATATTTTTAAGCTGGATAAATGATTCTGAGTATTTCATCTCTCTGCTGTTTATATTTCATTCTGATCCATCCATCAATTACGGAGATATAAAGAATAATGTGCAGCTAACTCCGTCATTTCTCATAAGAGACCTTGTTGAAGTGGCTTGTAAAGATATAAAAAGGATTACAAACATCTCGCGTAAAAACCCACCTCGGATCGTAAAAATTTGTATGAGTTCTTTTTACATTATAATCCAACATTCTGCCAAGTTTGGTATTTTTCTGTCCATCAATTCTATTTCCTGCGTTACTTCCTTTTAAAGTGTCGGTCTTCTCCGGGTAGTCCAGTAAAAGAAGGTCTGAACCCCATGTTTTCGATAACCAGAATGCGTTTTTGCTAAAAAATCAAGTTTTAAGTGCTGATTAATATTTGAGGACAATCAAGGTACTCACCCCCCCCCCCCCCCCCGGTTGGCGTGGAAAAAATTAAAAATTACCCTCGGAAACGGGTTTTTCCAAAATAACTCGAAAAATACTCGAGATACGATATAGAGCATTTGGAACAAAATTGTAGAGCGTAAAATCTTCTACAAAAAAGGTCTGAACCACTTCACCCCTATTTCGAACCGTTCATCCCTCAGACGCGTTCGAAAACGCGAGGTGAAAAAAAAATGTAAAAACAAATTGAAAGCAATTTTTTTTGAATTGTTCGGTCTTGTTGAATGTCTATACTTGTTTGATCTTCGACTATAATTTTTTCACCCCTTCGGTAAGCAATTTTCAAGAATTTACGGCTTAAAATTGATCCTGGCGTTTTTCCTAATTGATGAATATATTTATTTTTTTACATAATTTTTATTAGAATATTTCCAACAATTTTCGTAGGAAACATTTTCACGTATCTCTGACAACTTCGAAGTTAAACGCAACTTTATATTTTTTACCCTTCCGAGAAGGCTGTATCGGAGAACCCCTGGTGAGAGAGAGAACAATATGCCTGCGTCCGTGCCGCTCGCACGCATAACCGCCTCTAGCCGACTCAATGCGCTTTGAATTCGACGTGTAGACGGTTAGAGCGTCAGCACGTAAAGATAAACAAATTGTCGAAGGACTTGATCTACGTAAAAACTTACTTCAAAATTGATTTCTGATTATGTCACTGAGCCATTGATTATTGTATGAGCCCATTATATATTTACTATAGGAATAGATGTAGATACACGAGCCTACTTCACTTCAGCTACTTAATTATTGCTATCCCAACAGGAATAACATTTTTTAGATGATTAGCAACGATACACGGAATAAAAGTAAATTATAATCCAATTAATTTATGATCATTAGGATTGCTCGACTTATCATTATGCCTAATCAAAATATGTAAGCAAATATCGTTTTTTTTTTCTACGTATCATTTATATTAAATTGAAACTGTACGAAAGTTTTCTTTTAAAAAAAGTACTCTGGAATTTTCTTTTATGCCAGCGTTCTATGGAATTTTCAACTTGCCGTCCCATGTTCCCGTGTTAAATCTCAGCATCTACGTGGGCAAACTTTTTTTTTTAATTAGAAAAAATTGTCGATATTTTCCTTCACAAAATTCGTAAGTTTCAAACTCGAAAAGTAGTAAATAACCTAGCTGCCATACGCCCTTAATAATTAATACTATATTCAAATGCATTAATAAGTGTACGAAAAGTTTTTGAGTTAGATAAACCAGTTTATTTAGTGAAAAAATATTAATATTGTGATATTAAATCGTTGAAATTTTTATATAAAGAATACTGAACGCAACAGTTTCTCTCGATGCTCGTGTTGACGAAAGGGGCCCACTTGAGACCAACGTCTCGCTTTCGGCGACGCGAGCTGTTTATCTGAGGCGATAAGTGGCTAGGACAAAGGGCTAGTGAGCCCCACGAATCGCTAAGGGATCGACGCTTCGACCAGCGAGGCGACGATCACTTCTCGATAGAGTTCCAAACGAACAACATCGTCATCTTGAGCTCATTATCACTTGTTGCTTACGACTCTACGTAATTTTGTACTGATTATCAAATATAACTTACTTACGCTGATAAATATTTCGGCATTTCTTACAATACTGAATATTGATAATGCTGATAGAGAATTTTCGTATATTTACGTAGAAAAAATATTTTTCAATAAAGTTTTGTCAATGACATCTTAAAAAATATAAATTTTCACATCATTGAAGGAGGACAGACTTCACGAATTTAAATTTCATTAGAGATTCTCAGATTAACAATAGTTGCAATCAATCTCTTGAATTTCATAATTATCTTCGTTCGTTTCTTCGACTTCGTCGTCCTCTTCTTGATTTAGATCATATGGATAGATATTTTCTTGCCGGACAGGCAGAATTTCTTTATTATTTACCGAGATATTAATAATGGTTGAATAATTAAAAATTTACACGCAAACGGAGCTTCTATATTTTTTATTTGTATATATTCACATATTGAACGAGCAATATTTTTTAGATCATTTAATTTTAAACCCACTTGAATAACAGGAACAATTTTTAATCTTAATTACAATATCAATTTTATATTTAATATTAACAATAATATTCATATATAAGATATATAAGATAATAATAAGAATCTATTAAACAAACAAAATATTGAAATTATTTGAACAATAACCCCTTCAATATTATTAATTGAGTCAATAAGCATAATCCTAAAAGTGAACCAAAATTTCATATTGAAGTATTATTTTATGGTGTTGGTAAGTCTACCAAATTTCCATTTATAATTTTTAGTAAATTATTTTTTAAACGTCAAAATAACATTAAAATGTTTTTCGTAATGATCCTAAATTGATATTAGGAATTTTTACAACAATAATTAGTCTAATAAATAAATAATTAATTATTGTAAATGAAATAATAAAATTAGGTTTATTAAATAATTTATTTAATGATATTGTAGTTAAAAATTTTTTGTTTAATTCTTCACCCTGATACACAAGGTACAACAAATAAAGTATACTTTTTTAAAAATTTTATTTTTCAAAATATTTCAAATTTCTATCAATATACAATTAAACTATAATTAAAATTATTTTTTCTTTTAACAATACTAAAATTCAAAATTTAATAAAAATATTTTTATTAGTAAAAAATTTTTAAATAAGAAAAATAATTCATTAATTTCAAATTAAGTTGAATTAAACAACTATTTAATTTGTTGTAAATAAAAAATTTTTTCTCAATAATTTGAATTCTAAATACACTTTCCAGTATATTTACTTTGTTACGACTTATCCCATTTTATAATGAGAGTGACGGGCGATTTGTACATATTTAATTCTTAATTCAAATAAATATAATTTTAAATTTTAATAAATTTTCAAATCGAATTAATAGATAAACTCCTGCTGTTACTAAATTTGGAGAATGAAATAACGAAGATACAGGAGTAGGGGCTGCTATTGCTGCGGGGAGCCAAGAAGAAAAAGAAATTTGAGCACTTTTAGTAAATGAAGCTATCAAAATTATTAAAGTAATTATTACTATAAAATAATTAGATTTTAAAACCTCTATATAAAAATAAAAATTTCAACCACCAAAATTCATTATTCAAAAAATCGATAATAATATAAAAATATCCCCAATACGATTAGAAATAACAGTTAATATACCAGCATCAAAAGACTTAACATTCTGATAATAAATTACTAAATAATAAGAAATTAATCCCAACCCATCTCATCTTAATAAAATACTAATTAAATTTGGACTAACAATTATAACTATAGCAGCTGCATTTCTAGGATATGTTTTACCTTGAGGACAAATATCTTTTTGAGGAGCGACTGTCGTTACAAATCTTCTTTCAGCTATCCCTTATTTACGAGAATTCTTAGTACAATGATTATGTGGAGGATTTTCTATTAATAATGCCACATTACACGATTTTTTACTCTTCATTTTATTATTTCTTTTATTATTACAATAATAGCAATTATTCATATAATGTTTCTTCATCATACAGGATCAAGAAACCCTTTAGGAACTAATAGTAAATATGGAATGCCCATTGTATTTTTTCGATGGCTACGCCTCTGGCAAACCTAACCGGACTGTCTCTGGCAGTTTACAGAAGGGAATTTTTCATGTAAAATGAAAAATAAACGTGATAATGCAATAATACAATTTCACCCCCTTTTTCGGGGCTCAATCGAAGAATATCGATACTAAGGAAAAATTTGCAAAGACCCAAATTGTAGGAAATTTAATTCCAAACAACTTTGACGATTACCAATTTTCGTTTAAAATTTAAAGTAAACGAGTTATTCAGTAAACAAAAATTCATCCTCAAATTTAAGATTCCTTGTCTACAATTTCTAGATCTTTTTGTACTTCATGGGCACATATAATATTCTAAATTATTTCAGGTATGTTGTAAATGTGCAAGGAGTAAATGCATTACAGCTGTCTGTGTATGTAAGAAAGTTGGGCTACACTGCAGTCAACTCTGCAAATACTGCACTGACGAGGATGACTGTCTGAATCAACCAGTGGCAGCCACAGATGAGCACGCAGAGGAGGAGACGAATGTTGAAATGGACTCGGATGAAGAAATTCTGCCTGTTCGGCAAGAAAATATCTATCCATATGATCCGAATCAAGAAGAGGACGACGAAGTCGAAGAAACGAACGAGGATAATTATGAAATTCAAGAGATTGATTTCAACTATTATTAATCTGAGAATCTCTAACGAAATTTAAATTCGTGAAGTCTGTCCTCCTTCAATGACGGGAAAATTTATATTTTTTAAGATGTCATTGACAAAACTTTATTGAAAAATATTTTTTCTACGTAAATATACGAAAATTCTCTATCAGCATTATCAATATTCAGTATTCTTTATATAAAAATTTCAACGATTTAATATCACAATATTAACATTTTTTCACTGAATAAACTGGTTTATCTAACTCAAAAACTTTTCGTACACTTATTAATGCATTTGAATATAGTATTAATTATTAAGGCCGTATGGCAGCTAGGTTATTTACTACTTTTCGAGTTTGAAACTTACGAATTTTGTGAAGGAAAATATCGACAATTTTTTTTAATTAAAAAAAAAAGTTTGCCCACGTAGATGCTAAGATTTAACACGGGAACATGGGACGGCAAGTTGAAAATTCCATAGAACGCTGGCATAAAAGAAAATTCCAGAGTACTTTTTTTAAAAGAAAACTTTCGTACAGTTTCAATTTAATATAAATGATACGTAGAAAAAAAAAACGATATTTGCTTACATATTTTGATTAGGCATAATGATAAGTCGAGCAATCCTAATGATCATAAATTAATTGGATTATAATTTACTTTTATTCCGTGTATCGTTGCTAATCATCTAAAAAATGTTATTCCTGTTGGGATAGCAATAATTAAGTAGCTGAAGTGAAGTAGGCTCGTGTATCTACATCTATTCCTATAGTAAATATATAATGGGCTCATACAATAATCAATGGCTCAGTGACATAATCAGAAATCAATTTTGAAGTAAGTTTTTACGTAGATCAAGTCCTTCGACAATTTGTTTATCTTTACGTGCTGACGCTCTAACCGTCTACACGTCGAATTCAAAGCGCATTGAGTCGGCTAGAGGCGGTTATGCGTGCGAGCGGCACGGACGCAGGCATATTGTTCTCTCTCTCACCAGGGGTTCTCCGATACAGCCTTCTCGGAAGGGTAAAAAATATAAAGTTGCGTTTAACTTCGAAGTTGTCAGAGATACGTGAAAATGTTTCCTACGAAAATTGTTGGAAATATTCTAATAAAAATTATGTAAAAAAATAAATATATTCATCAATTAGGAAAAACGTTAGGATCAATTTTAAGCCGTAAATTCATGAAAATTGCTTACCGAAGGGGTGAAAAAATTATAGTCGAAGATCGAACAAGTATAGACATTCAACAAGACCGAATAATTGAAAAAATATTGCTTTCAATTTGTTTTTACATTTTTTTTTCACCTCGCGTTTTTGAACGCGTCTGGGGGATGAACGGTTCGAAATAGGGGTGAAGTGGTTCAGACTTTTTTTGTAGAAGATTATTGTCGAGTATTTTTCGAGTTATTTTGGAAAAACCCGTTTCCGAAGGTAATTTTTAATTTTTTCCACGCCAACCCGGGGGGTGAGTACCTTGATTGTCCTCAAATATTAATCAGCACTTAGAACTTGATTTTTCAGCAAAAACGCATTCTGGTTATTAAAAACATGGAGTTTAGACCTTATTTTACTGGACTAGGCGCGCTCCCCGAAGAGGGAGCCTTCAAACTCCCGTGGGGCTCGCCGGGCAGATTCTCCTGCGGGCCCGACGGGAGTAAGCGAGTCGAGTCGACCCCGAGAACACCAACAGTCAGTGAGGTTCCTGGAGAACGATGCCTCGTCCTCTGGCCCCCCACCGCCGAGGAGAGCCCAGTAGTCGAATTGACTGCCCCCGAACTTCGTAATAAAAAAGGGAAATTTTTCCTTGACACGGGTTCCTCGTCTAGTTTAATCAAACTTACAAGGGGAATATACGGTCGACGGATTTTTGTAATTTTTTACACTTATAGTGCAGAAAGGTCTAGACGCAAATAACAAATCCCCAAAGCCACAGAGCTAGATATCCAAAAGTTTTCGAAAAAATGAATTTTGAAAAATGTAGGAAAATTATGAGCGAGGGATATACGCTGAAGTTAAAACACACGACAAGGAGGCTCGTGGCTCACCGGGTAACGCACGAGTCTAGTATTCCGTAGATCGCTGGATAGAGTCCCAATGATGAACTTTTTTTTGTCCAACTCTTTCAACGCCTATACCCACATCACTTACATCAGAATGTTTATAATGAATCAACTTTTGTGTACAAAAATCAAAAATATGACGTAAGAAAGCTGTTTATTTTATATTTTTCCTCAATTCTAATTAACTTACAGTCGAAAATAATCATTACATTATATGGTGTGTTTCACGTTTCCGTTCAATTAATTAGGCGCAGTTCTGCAAACGCTTTATAAAATTTTTCACCTGCCGAAAAAAATATACATCACACGGCTGGACCAACGGGGTGCACTTTGAAGGAATAATCTTTACAGTGCACATCGGTAGACGAGCTTCGTCTTTAAAAATTTCGTCGTACATCGCGGTATTCCTCTGTCCTTCCCAAGAATCAATAAGTAAGAGAAACTTCTTCTCTCCAACGTATGGCTTTAATACGTCTACTAAAAAATCCTTGTAGAGTTTTGTTGTCAAATTTCCGGACCTCGATGAGGTGACGACGACATTTTTATATTTTCGGAGATACTCGTCCACCTTTTTTTGTACTCTGGGCCCGAATGAATCGGTTGGCTCTTGTAGGCATATGAACACAAGGGGTAATAATTTTCCAGATAAAGTGACTGCGTATCGCACCGTATATGAATGCGTCTCCTTATTCATATTCTTTTTATTCACAAGAACTGCCTTCGATCCCTGGGTCGCAAGAGTTCTATCAAAGGTAGACTGATATTGGCAGCCTGAAACATATTCATAAACAATAAAAAAGATATTAATTTCACAAATGATCATACTTTAATTGATCATAAAGCATGAGATTGTTTAAATACCTATTTGGTCTGTATTAATTAGGAAATCGCGGTCGAAATTGGGTATCAGGTGACGAGTTTGGATTCTGAAGTCTTCGGCGGGAGCCAACGTTTCTTCTATCGTTGTCGTTTCTCGTTCTGTTACGAATTTGGTAATTTTTTGTTGGCGTATTCTATGCCTCCTTTTGAATTTCGCCACCCACGGCTCGGAGGCTTTGAAGTCGAAGTCTTTAAATTGACTTGCAACAGCTAAAGCCCACTGCTGCAAGTTGCGGGTAGTGACTTGCTGGTGGTTTTCCCAAGCTTCTTTGAAGCGATCTTAGGTCCAAGAATCAACGACCGCAAATTTATCAAACAGTGTTCCGCCCTTCTTGATGTGCTGTTCCCATTTTGCCAAATCCTCGTAACGTTTTAAGCGATGGCATCCTTTGCTTTGCAGACTTTTGAGTCTCCAGCCCGGATGAGTATTGGCTATATTAACAGCTTTTATTTTATAGTCCAGTGAAATGGTTTCATTCGACCTATTTGTTCTTTTTTCTTCCGGTTCGTAATCTTCGTCGTCAGAAGAATCGTCACTTGGAATTTCTTGGTAAGCGTTTTCCTCGTCAATTTCATCAAACATAATCAATTCATTGTCCATTATAAACTTCTTCTCATATTGTGTTTCAATCGTAAACTCATAAATATCTTCTGCCAGCAGCATTGCTTCATCATTAATTTGCGCTGAAGATTGTGCTGCCATGAGATTATTTTGCACAAGGAGGTTCTGGTAATACAGAAAGGCATCTTTCATGCGTAATTTTGTAGATTCACTACACAGACTATCTGCTGCAACGTCTTCTTCTTCTTGTACCGTCGAAGGGCTAGGAACATCAACTGATTCGATGTTCGACATTGAAATTCTCTTTCGTACACTGTGTTTAGAAATACGTCTTGATAAAGCAAAGTAGCTGTGTGAAAAAAGTAATGGAAGAGAGACAGGTTCGAATAAATGAAACGTGGATACGAGAATACTTGAAGGCGACTATGTCACGAGATCGTTGCTTTATATTAGACTTATTACATACGTATCGCTCCGCGTGGCGGGATCAACTGACTTGAGATTCGAATCAGCCAGACGAAAACGGTATCGACGCGACGTACAGTCGGAGTAGAAAACGCGAATTAACATTTTTATCACGTCTAGTTTGTACAACCGTCCGTTTCACGACACGTCCTCTTCTCCCCTCTGACGATAAGGGTCCGCATAAGTCTTTTGTGGAGTAGCAGCTGACCCAAACAGAGAAACTCAACGGCACGAGAGGAAAAAGAGAGGTAAGCTAGAGATAATATACCTGCGTTTCTAATTTAGGCCAGGCGGCAAGTAATGTAAACCGTAAAAAAATGTTGGCAAAGCTTTTATTGTTTTAAATGGTTTATTAGGGTGTGATTATCAAGAATTTAGGTTTTCCCCACACCCTTAAGGCCCGCGTCGATCTCAGTGAGGCTACAAAGGTACATATTTTTGGTTTTTCGGTAATATCTCGTTTTCTCTTTATCGTACGGCCAAAACAGTCCTATTTGAAATTAAAGGTGACAAAATTCTGTACAAAATAATTTTGTATTATTTTTTCATGGGAGTTACAGTTTCGGAGTAGTAGCGGCGCGAATTTGTGCGAGTTTTGACAAATGCAGTAAATATCGATTCTTGCTTACCGAAATTCACTCTTCTTTCGGGCTGGTGACGGTTAACAATATAAATAAGCACATATTAGTAGTGTATATATGAGAGTTCTAAATGAAAGATGGCGGCGCTCTCCCCTAGCCCCCCCCCCCAAATCCGTGGCGCTCGCCTTAGGCCCACTGACCCCCCCCCCCCCCCCCCCCCCGCCCGCCGAATCCGCGGCGCTACCACCCCCCCCACCGTTTTTGAAGGATTTTTCAAAATTACCGGAGAAGTTCTCCAACCGCTGCTCGAATTTATACTAAAGGACTCGCACCCACCCTCCACCGAGCAAAACCCAGCCGGCCAATCATTCGTAGAGCATGCACCACGTGACGTACAGACAAAAGAGTGACGCGGGGGAGGCGGTATAAGCTAGGCGAAAATTTTCTCAAGAGCTCGCCAGCTTTCCGTTGCATACCCCACGCTAATATGGTTGGGGATGTGCAGGCTCGGACTTGTTCGCTATGAAGAGTCGTAAAACCCAAAACTGTGTGTACACATACCAGCCGGTCAGGAGCGGGCAAGACAAGATTTTTCTTACACCAAACACTGCTCGCTACCTGGACTTCGTTGACCGATTTCCATTGCATGCTTGGGAAACTATACATTGCTACTTTACTCACAGCATTTGCGCAGATTTTTATACTTAGGTGGGCATCCATCGTAGGCGGCGGTGGGTTCGTGGAGAGGGGGAGGGGGAGAGGGTGAAAACCTGTTCCAACACGCTTTTAGGTAAGATGTAGCTGCGGAACTGGGTGATTTCAAACGAGCAATAAACCGCAAAAATTTATGGATGGCGGGGGCGGGGACTGCGGACCCCGCCGTCTTTGACGTCATTTTTTTACATGAATTTCATCATCTCTGCAGAGCCGGGAGAGAAATAATACCCAAAAATAAAAAAATTATACAAAGTTCAGCTCATATCAACTTCAAAGTCATGGCAGTCGAAGCGTATATGGGACTTGCGGAGCAGATGGAGGGGACGTACAATTTGCTGAGAGAGCAACCACCCGGAGAAGAGAATGACGCTGTCATCAATCATTGGGCTGATATTGGAATTGCGAATATCCAAGTTCTGCGCGATATTTCCATGCAACGAGGAACAACCGTTGGTGCGAAAATACGGATCCAACATACGATCGCACTCCTGCAATCTTGGGTGACGAAGATCAAGCAGAATTCCATTTAGAGTCATTGGGGGGCTATTCAGATTTATATTTAAAGACCGATGTTCTTTTGCTTGCCGATATTTTCGAAAATTTCCGCGCCAGCTGCTTCAAAACATACGATTTAGATCCGTTGCAGTACTACACTGCACCGGGACTTGCTTTTGACGCGATGTTCAAGCATACTAATGCAAATTTGCAACTTTTAGACAACCCTGAAATGGTGTTATTTATTGAAAGAGCCATTCGAGGGGGCGTAGCGCAATGTTCTAATCGACACGCTCGAGCTAATAATAGATTCATGGGAAAAGATTTTGATCGGTTCGTTCGAGTGGGAGTATCAGCACATCGATATAACGAACCATCCGGACGATTCGCCGATCTGTTACTTTCTGGAGGTAGATTTGGACTATCCTGTGGAACTCCACGAGGATCACAAAGACTTACCTCTTTGTCCCGAACATTTTACTCGTCCAGGTAGTAAAAATGCCAAACTCGCGACCACCCTTCACCCCAAAACAAAGTATATATTGCACTATAGAAATTTGAAACAGTGTTTGAGTTTAGGATTAAAAGTAACGAAAGTGCACAGAATTTTGAAGTTTGCACAATCTCCATGGCTCGAGCCTTACATCACGCTCAATACAGACATGCGTAAGCGGTCTAGGAATGAATTTGAGAAAAACTTCTACAAACTCATGAATAACGCTGTGTTCGGCAAGACTATGGAGAATGTGCGAAATCATAAAGATGTTAAATTGGTTACAAAATGGGAGGGAAGAGGTGGTACGAGAACGCTTATTGCCCGAGCAAACTTTCACAGCTGCACCATATTTGGCACTGATATGGTTATCATTGAAATGAATCGTGTCAAAGTTCATTTCGCCAAACCTATTTACGTCGGCGCATCAATTGTAGATCTGTCAAAAATCTTTCTCTACGATTTCCACTATAATTATATTAAAACCAACTTTTCGAATAAACAAGCTAAATTGATGTATACCAACACAGACAGCCTTATTTATCAATTCAATGTGCCTAATATCTACGATATCATCAAACGTGATGTAGATACAATGTTTGATACCTCTGACTATCCGCCCGACAATGTGTATGGTATTCCCCTTAAAAACAAAAAACAACTAGGGCTAATGAAGGATGAAAATAATGGTAAAATTATGACAGAGTTTGTGGGACTGCGAGCAAAGCTGTACACATTTACTACGATGGGTGAGGATGGGGAAAAATATGACGGTGGCGTAAAAGTGAGTAAGCGCGCCAAGGGTGTAAGAAATTCATCGATAAATAGCATCACATTTGATGATTATAAGCGCTGTCTGACGGCTCACCAAGAGTTGACTCTTCCACAGTGTTTAATACGCAGCAAAAAACACGAAGTAAGCACGATCGTACAAAAAAAATTGGCTCTGAGTTGGCAGGATGACAAGCGGCAATTGATACCTGGACAGACCGACACCGTACCTTGGGGGTTCGTCCCAGCCCCCCAATAGCTATAGGATAAACTGTAAACGTAGAATTGATGTAAATATTTGATGTTTGACGCCTCGAACGATCCACCGTCGGGCGGAAACGTTTTACAATCAATACGATATTTAATGGATTTGAAGTTTCAAAATGCGAATTCATATACTCAACAATTGTTTATTTATTCATTATTAATATATCAAGCAATTATTCATATTTATTGGTTTACTACGAGAAAAGTTTTCAGAAAATGAAAAAAATTTTTCAGAAAACGAAAAAAAGTTTTTAGAAAATGAAAAAAAGTTTTCTGAAAACGAAAAAAAGTTTTCAGAAAATGAAAAAAACTTTTCAGAAAACGAAAAAAAGTTTTTAGAAAATGAAAAAAAGTTTTCTGAAAACGAAAAAAAGTTTTCAGAAAATGAAAAAAAAATTTCAGAAAATGAAAAAAAGTTTTCAGAAATGAAAAAATGTTCTCCAAAAAATAAAATGTGTAATTATCGTATGGAAAAATTGCATATTGTCATTATTATTATCATCATCATCATCATCATCATCATCATCATTATTATTATTATTTTTATTATTATGATAAATAAAAACAGACATGTAACATAATTTGTATGTATTTTCCGAATTACAATAAAAGATTTTGAATATACAAATATTTCCACATTTTATCTCCTTTGTACGCACATGTGCCATACTCTGTACTAAGAAAATAATGATAATAATAATAATAATAATAATAATAATAATGATGATGATGATGATGATGATGATGATGATGATGATGATGATGATGATGATGATGATAATAATAATGACAATATGCAATTTTTCCATACGATAATTACACATTTTATTTTTTGGAGAACATTTTTTCATTTCTGAAAACTTTTTTTCATTTTCTGAAATTTTTTTTTCATTTTCTGAAAACTTTTTTTCGTTTTCAGAAAACTTTTTTTCATTTTCTAAAAACTTTTTTTCGTTTTCTGAAAAGTTTTTTTCATTTTCTGAAAACTTTTCTCGTAGTAAACCAATAAATATGAATAATTGCTTGATATATTAATAATGAATAAATAAACAATTGTTGAGTATATGAATTCGCATTTTGAAACTTCAAATCCATTAAATATCGTATTGATTGTAAAACGTTTCCGCCCGACGGTGGATCGTTCGAGGCGTCAAACATCAAATATTTACATCAATTCTACGTTTACAGTTTATCCTATAGCTATTGGGGGGCTGGGACGAACCCCCAAGGTACGGTGTCGGTCTGTCCAGGTATCAATTGCCGCTTGTCATCCTGCCAACTCAGAGCCAATTTTTTTTGTACGATCGTGCTTACTTCGTGTTTTTTGCTGCGTATTAAACACTGTGGAAGAGTCAACTCTTGGTGAGCCGTCAGACAGCGCTTATAATCATCAAATGTGATGCTATTTATCGATGAATTTCTTACACCCTTGGCGCGCTTACTCACTTTTACGCCACCGTCATATTTTTCCCCATCCTCACCCATCGTAGTAAATGTGTACAGCTTTGCTCGCAGTCCCACAAACTCTGTCATAATTTTACCATTATTTTCATCCTTCATTAGCCCTAGTTGTTTTTTGTTTTTAAGGGGAATACCATACACATTGTCGGGCGGATAGTCAGAGGTATCAAACATTGTATCTACATCACGTTTGATGATATCGTAGATATTAGGCACATTGAATTGATAAATAAGGCTGTCTGTGTTGGTATACATCAATTTAGCTTGTTTATTCGAAAAGTTGGTTTTAATATAATTATAGTGGAAATCGTAGAGAAAGATTTTTGACAGATCTAGAATTGATGCGCCGACGTAAATAGGTTTGGCGAAATGAACTTTGACACGATTCATTTCAATGATAACCATATCAGTGCCAAATATGGTGCAGCTGTGAAAGTTTGCTCGGGCAATAAGCGTTCTCGTACCACCTCTTCCCTCCCATTTTGTAACCAATTTAACATCTTTATGATTTCGCACATTCTCCATAGTCTTGCCGAACACAGCGTTATTCATGAGTTTGTAGAAGTTTTTCTCAAATTCATTCCTAGACCGCTTACGCATGTCTGTATTGAGCGTGATGTAAGGCTCGAGCCATGGAGATTGTGCAAACTTCAAAATTCTGTGCACTTTCGTTACTTTTAATCCTAAACTCAAACACTGTTTCAAATTTCTATAGTGCAATATATACTTTGTTTTGGGGTGAAGGGTGGTCGCGAGTTTGGCATTTTTACTACCTGGACGAGTAAAATGTTCGGGACAAAGAGGTAAGTCTTTGTGATCCTCGTGGAGTTCCACAGGATAGTCCAAATCTACCTCCAGAAAGTAACAGATCGGCGAATCGTCCGGATGGTTCGTTATATCGATGTGCTGATACTCCCACTCGAACGAACCGATCAAAATCTTTTCCCATGAATCTATTATTAGCTCGAGCGTGTCGATTAGAACATTGCGCTACGCCCCCTCGAATGGCTCTTTCAATAAATAACACCATTTCAGGGTTGTCTAAAAGTTGCAAATTTGCATTAGTATGCTTGAACATCGCGTCAAAAGCAAGTCCCGGTGCAGTGTAGTACTGCAACGGATCTAAATCGTATGTTTTGAAGCAGCTGGCGCGGAAATTTTCGAAAATATCGGCAAGCAAAAGAACATCGGTCTTTAAATATAAATCTGAATAGCCCCCCAATGACTCTAAATGGAATTCTGCTTGATCTTCGTCACCCAAGATTGCAGGAGTGCGATCGTATGTTGGATCCGTATTTTCGCACCAACGGTTGTTCCTCGTTGCATGGAAATATCGCGCAGAACTTGGATATTCGCAATTCCAATATCAGCCCAATGATTGATGACAGCGTCATTCTCTTCTCCGGGTGGTTGCTCTCTCAGCAAATTGTACGTCCCCTCCATCTGCTCCGCAAGTCCCATATACGCTTCGACTGCCATGACTTTGAAGTTGATATGAGCTGAACTTTGTATAATTTTTTTATTTTTGGGTATTATTTCTCTCCCGGCTCTGCAGAGATGATGAAATTCATGTAAAAAAATGACGTCAAAGACGGCGGGGTCCGCAGTCCCCGCCCTCGCCATCCATAAATTTTTGCGGTTTATTGCTCGTTTGAAATCACCCAGTTCCGCAGCTACATCTTACCTAAAAGCGTGTTGGAACAGGTTTTCACCCTCTCCCCCTCCCCCTCTCCACGAACCCACCGCCGCCTACGATGGATGCCCACCTAAGTATAAAAATCTGCGCAAATGCTGTGAGTAAAGTAGCAATGTATAGTTTCCCAAGCATGCAATGGAAATCGGTCAACGAAGTCCAGGTAGCGAGCAGTGTTTGGTGTAAGAAAAATCTTGTCTTGCCCGCTCCTGACCGGCTGGTATGTGTACACACAGTTTTGGGTTTTACGACTCTTCATAGCGAACAAGTCCGAGCCTGCACATCCCCAACCATATTAGCGTGGGGTATGCAACGGAAAGCTGGCGAGCTCTTGAGAAAATTTTCGCCTAGCTTATACCGCCTCCCCCGCGTCACTCTTTTGTCTGTATGTCACGTGGTGCATGCTCTACGAATGATTGGCCGGCTGGGTTTTGCTCGGTGGAGGGTGGGTGCGAGTCCTTTAGTATAAATTCGAACAGCGGTTGGAGAACTTCTCCGGTAATTTTGAAGAATCCTTCGTGTGAAAACAAACGTTTTTGATAAAATGAGCTGTGAGAAAGAAAAAAAAATCGGTATTCATTTGAAAAATCTCAAGACTTCAACGAGTTTATATTTTTTGTGAGTATTTTATAGAATACACATATATATGTATATGATGCTACGCCAATCCTCTTACGATACTGTGAATGTTGATTTGAATTCCGTAATGATTATCGCATTTGATTAGTATGTTAACAAAGTTTTTTCGATTTGTTTTAACTTTCCTCTATTCCCTATCATCGTATCCATAAAAATTCTGGAAAAATTTTAGAATCGTATTAAAAAAATATGAACGGATGAAAAAGAGGATCATCAGACTCCCCACCCAATTCATCACCACGATCGCCAACTTATAAGCGGGTGTGCAGAGAGGTGACTTACGACGAGGAGGATGATGATGAAATGATCGATAGTGATGCCGATACGCTGATTATCGACACCGAGCAATGTAGTGACAACAGTGCTGGTGATGATGATCGCGAGTTTGAGCAAAATTTGGCTGGCGAGCATCATCATCATCTAGAATCATCGCCATCACCGACTGATGCGGAGGATGAGGAGGATGAGGAGGAGGATGAGGGGGAGGCGGAGGTGGAGGGTGTTTGGAATGGCGGTGATGGTGATGACGTACGCATCGGATTCGGTTTACTTCTGGATCAGATTGATGAAATCCGTCAAATGCTGGGAGACATCGATAGAGCTGACGATGATGGTTATTATTCGGACGAGGATCGGTGTGTAGCACTAAACTAAAATATTTTACTTGTTAAAATTTAGAATAAGATAATTGAGAATAGAATAAGAATACTAAATGTAATTGATGTTAAATAAAAAAATTGTTCAAAGCATTCAAAACGCCATTTTAAACCTTCCTTCAGGGGTCATTTCCTGGAATTTTTCAATAGATCTAGTGGGTTTTTACCCTATCCGATTTATGTGCGGCTTTCCGGCGCCAAACAAGTCTCGACAGGAATTATTGTGTGTGTGTGTGTGTGTGCGTTTGTGTCAAATCCTATGAAAATAGCCATCTTGCGGCAAACCGCGAAAATGATCAACGGGGGGGGGAAAGCGCCGAGGATTTGGCAGGCGGGGGGGGGGGGGGGCGGATTCGGGCCGGGGGGGTGTTAGGGGGGCCTAGGGGGAGCGCCGTGGATTTGGGAGGGGGGGGGGCCAGGGGGGAGCGCCGCCATCTTTGATTTAGAACTCTAATATGTACACTACTCATATTGCATAAGTTTTCATAAAATGGTATAGAACTTTTGTTAAAATTGCAAATAGTTTGATTTATTGTGGCTTTTATTAAATACATTTCTGCAGCGGGTCAGTGAAGTCAATCTAATCGTCTTCTTTTCGACAAAGTACGACGTTCTCGCGTAAAAGGTTTGTCCTGAGCTGGTATTTTACACGAAGTCGATGGTTCAGCAGTGATTTCTTTCACTTCAATCCTGCTCTCGTTGTCGATCAAAGATGACTCACTCTCAGAATCAGTCATGTAAATGTCTTGTGCAGCTGAATGCTCGAACTGCACGTCGATCTCGGCATCAACGTCGAAATTATCTTCTTCCATATCGATATTTGCGCAAGACTGGCCCCGGCAACTTCCACACATTATCGAGCAACGCAGCCCAGTCTTCCTGCAGCTACAAGCTGCTTGACACTTGCTTGCACTTGCAGGATATCGTGCTGAGAAGCTCCTGCGGGGCAGCGTCTATCAACGTAGGAATAGGTGTCAGTCCATTCCTCGTGCTTTTCCAGCTCCAATCTTGCGGATTCTTCTTGTTTCCGTACCACTTTTGAACCTGATGGTAGGTTCTGAAGGAATGCTGTCGTGCTGCTGCTTCGGTTGGTGGTAAAGATGCAAGATTGCAAGCACTCTTAGAAATTGATTTCGTGAAGCACTGGAACCTGCAATCATTCAACGATGTGTCACCGCTCGCTCCATAGAGTGCTCTAATGACAGATTTTCCGGCTACCTCAATCAGGTCTGGAGAAGCATTTGGGTCTTCAAATATTCCAACGGTTCTTCGTACATTCATATTCTTTTGAAATAGCTTGACGAATTCCTGTTTTCCATGCCTGAAGAATGCTGAGGTTGTGTCGCACCCACTGAAGGCGTGAAGGAAGAGTATGTGCTCCGCAACTTCTTCTGAATGTTTGAACGACTTCGTCGAGTAAATTCTGCTCTCAATTTTTCCTTTCCCTGGTTTCATGAGATAAACATTCGACAACGATGATGGGAGGCCTATCAGTAGTACGAGGAGGTCGACATCTTCACCCACTACCACTACGGAATCATAGCCTGACGATAATTGAATCGCGGTGTTAATTATAAGAGTATCAGCGTCTCCAGCGGCTTGCTTTACGAGAAATCCTGCAGCTCGAAGTTTGCCCTCCAGCATAGAAATGTGCCGAGTCTTGTTCTGGTCGTTGGCAAGGAATTTCTCCTGTGACATGGTTGCTGTCATCGTTTCATCAAACATCACATTAGCAGCGATATGCCTCTGCGATCTACGGAGTCGTTCAGTAGCTTTAGTACTTTTGTTGTTAGCGTCATTCGGATAGCCGTCAAAAACAACTACCTGTTGGCCTTGTAGTACGTACTGTACATACTTCACAAGAATATTGCAGAACGTCTCTTGTTGGTACCAGACCACACGATGGAGAAGGAATCCACCGTCTATAACATGTACCACGTTATCTGCATCGTTGATGGAATGAGCCACATGAGAAAACATATTATACAATGATGATTTATTTGTCTTGCGCATTCCCATTTCATCAAAAAGCGAGAGTGGATAAGGAGCTAGTTCGAAGTGAAAATATTGCTGCAAATCCTGTTTCGTTTTCTTGGAAATTGTAATTCTTTGAAAAATTAATGAAGGGTCAACATGAATCACTTCATTTTGGATGTTTATTGAAGAGTTTACTGCTCTTAAAGGAATTACTCTCTTCTTTCGCTGGAATTTCACATCTCCATACACGAAACTACGAAAGGGGATGCGACGCTGCTACGTAGGCAACAATGTACTCTCCCCGCCTAAGAGGAGGGCTTGTTTCGCATCTGCTTGCACTAGCAGGCATATTTTCGAGAATCCCAATGTCGGCGCTCGTGACGCACGGTCCCTACAAGAGACCGAATTTATACCTGAGATACCCTTCCCATATTCTTAGAACCAAACAGCCGTTTGAATTACGAAATAAAGTTTTAAACAGAAGCTTATAATATATTGCAGACGACACAACACATACTTATTATCAATGATGAATTTGAATTACTTATACATGGTCATAAAAGAAATAGAACAAATTGTCAACAGTCACCAGAACGAGAGAAGAGTGGAATTTGGTAAGCAAGAATCGATATTTTACTGTATTTGTCAAAACTGGGACAACTTCGCGCGGCTACTACTCCGAAACTATAAGTCCCACGAAAAAATGATATAGAACTATTTTGTACAGATTTATATAGGACCATTTTGGCCGTACGATAAAGAGAAAACGAGATATTACCGAAAAACCAAAAATGTGTACCTTTGTAGCCTCACGGAGATCGACGCGGGCCTTAAGGGTGTGAGGAAAACCTAGATTCTTGATAATCACACCCTAATAAACCATTTAAAACAATAAAAGCTTTGCCAACATTTTTTTACGGTTTCGAACGATTTTATCGCCCTGCCGCCTGGCCTAATTTGAGAAACTTGAAATATCTGTTGACTGGCATAAATTTGACGAATTTTTCATGTAAGTGATGTGGGTAAAGGCGTTAAAAGAATTAGACAAAAAAAAAAATATATCAGTGGAACTCGATCCATCGATCTACGGGTTACTAGACTCGTGTGCTACCCGGTGAATCGCGAGCCTCCCTGCATGTCGTGTGTTTTAACTTCAGTGTATATCCCTCGCTCGTAATTTTCCTACATTTTTCAGAATTGATTTTTTCGAAAACTTCTGGATATCTAGCCCTGTGGCTTTGGGGATTTGTTATTTGCGTCTAGACCTTTCTGTACTATAAGTATAAAAAATTACAAAAATCCGTCGACCGTATATTCGCCTTGTTAGTGCCCTCGATCAAGACTTAACTGTAAATACTGATGATAAAATATGGGTAACAGGCCTAGAGGAATCGGATATTCCGACACTCGGCTCTGTTGTCCTTCACATTTCCGAAAATCCGACAAAATTTTACGTGTTACAAAAATTGCCACTGAAAAGTGACGCGTTAATCGGTAAACCGTATTTTTTCGCGGAGAAAGTCGCAATTTTGTTTTATTACATCACTTTAGTCACCTCGAGTGATCCTATCCGACCTAAGCCTTTTGGAGGTTTGCGTCCTTCCGACGCGGAACCAACAAAACGCGTGTTAGCAGCAAAAATCACCTCGGGTAAACGAAGTTATAAATTGCACGCGAGTATGAGCGAACGAATAAGCATCCCTTCGAAAAATGCGAATTTAAAGGAGGGATATTTGCCGCAATTCGAGACTCAACCGGGTGTGTTTGTCGGAGAAGATATCGTTGCTCCTTTGGGAGGATCGTGCTATAGCTTCGCAATAAACACGCGATTCGACGACGTCGAATTAGAAATCGAGCCTCAGGAACTCGAAGATTTCGAGCATTGTCGAGAGGACGGTTATTGAAGCGGAGAAAGCTCCGACGGTAGCGGCGTTGAGAGTACTCCGCCGATGGATCGGGTAGAAGCCATAACTAAATCATTGCGGTTAGACAGGCTCAACGAGGTAGAGCGCGCACATGTTATAAATCTCATTGAGGAATACTCTCACATGTATAAGCTACCAGGCGATAGATTACGGTGTACGCAGCAAGTTCATCATCGAATCCCAACGGTGGACGAGCTGCCGGTAAATGCAAAACAATATAGATTTCCTGTGGTGTATCGATTTCCGATGCGTACCCCAGTAGATAGGTTATGAGAGTTCTCGATCCAAACATGGCGGCGTGCCCCCCCCCCCCCCCCCCCGCCCCCCCATTTTGATGGTCATTTTGATGGCGGCCATTTTGATTTTTTTGATGGCGGCAATTTTGATTTTGTGATGGCAGCCATTTTGACGGTGGCCATATTTGATTTTTTGATGATGGGCATTTCGATTTTTGCTTAGTCAGACGAGTGGCTATTCACACAGCGGCCATTTTGATTTTTTGCTTAGCCGGATGAGCAGCCATTTTGATTTTTGCTTAGCCGGATGAGCAGCCATTTTGATTTTTCATCGTCCGACAGTTTGATAATATGATTTTCGCTATGACGTCATCAGCATAATCGACCGATTTTGCCGTCTGACGAGCAGCCATTCAGACAGCGACCATTTTGATTTTCATCGTCCGACAGTTTGATAATATGATTTTCGCTATGATGTCACCAGTATAATCGACCGATTTTACCGTCTGACGGTGGCCATTTTGAATTTTGCTCAGTCGGATGGGCGGCCATTTTGATTTTTATCGTCAGACAGTTTGATAATGTGATTTATTTCTTGGTCGGACGAATAGCCATTTTGATTTTTCGCCGTTACCCGTAAACTTTCGCGCCAATAGTTTGCACCAGGCGAATAATAATATTTTCCGCGTACTTCGAATACATTCTTTTGCGTTAATCGACCGGATGGTGACATCGCAATTAGATAGGCCGAGAATGTTCACTACAGTTAGATAGGTCGGGGAATGTTGACGACAATCCGTAAACTTTCACTCGCGCTAATAGTTTGCTTTGACTATCACTCTCCCAAATTCTTACCTTACCCAAGTGCAACACGATTGTCATATGCATGCAAAGAATTGCCACATTTGCGAAAAGCCGTTTACCCCTGAGGAGAAAAAGTGCCACGACCACTGTCACTTCACGGGTAAATATCGTGCTCCTGCTCATAATCGGTGTAATTTGAATTTCAGAGAGACGCACACAATTCTAATAGTTTTCCACAATTTGTCCGGTTACGATTCTCACTTTTAATAAAATCCCTCGCGTCAACTTTTCCCTGTGAAATTACCCTTCTATAATTCTTGTGAGACGAAAGCGCTAAATCATCATGATACTGGTAATAACCAGTTTACCGGCGAAGAAATAATTATTGGATTCAGCGACGCTACTTCGGAGTTTTCGCTCCAAGATCTTCGGCGACTCGTTGAATGTGTCCGGAGAGCTCGTGCGCAACCGCGCAGACAGCACAGGGTATATGTTCAGGACATAACATTAATCCTGCATTTTCAAAAATGGGGGAAATGAGGTGATCGCAATCTTTTCGGACATCGAACCAGATGACGATGAATGCGAAGCCAATTGGATCGAGCGTCGTCAGATCAGCGGGGAATAAGATACGTCCCGACGTATGATTGTGCGCCGGAAAACGTTCAACGACTGCAGCAGTGTTCGCCCTCAGAGCGAAAATAATATTTTCACCATACTTCGAATACATTCTTTTGTGCTAATCGACCGGGCGGCGACACCGCAATTAGATAGGCTGGGAATGTTGGTGATGATCCGTAAACTTTTACGCTAATAGTTTACCTCCAGGCTTATTTCCCACTCGATGGGGTATATAAAACGTGGGCCTATTCCGATGATGACGCTGGTCTCATCGTCTCTTCGCGTCGTGAACTGCTCTTACTAGTGAAAAACAAGAAACCGATTGAAACGCGATGGATCTAACAAAAGTTAACCACGTCGGCCGTCTGGAGAATCCGCCAACCAAGAAGATGTCGGAACTTGAAATTGGAGCGGCGCGGCGTACAACATCACGGACTTACGGCTGGTCAAAACGAAATTTGGGGTATGTGTTCTGGCGACGATCGATGAAGATTACAACGTCTTCTTGCCACCGAGAATCGCAAGGGTCCTGCAAGAAGATTCAAATCAGCTGGCTGAAATGTGCAACATGGCTGGGCAAAATCGCCTGCAAATGAAATATCTTGGTGGGGAATTCAACAAGCTCGAATTTTCATGCAGTTATGTGCCATAAATAAACTATGCGATCCCCAACCACCACCTCTACAAAAATTCATCCGCGAGGGGATGAAAGCAGGCGTGCTGGAGATCGAACTTTCGCCAACCGGATCCGAACGGGAGTTGTAACGAATCTCGGAAATATCAACCGGTACCAGCCTCTCGCTGCGGGGCTTTCGACATTCGTTGAGCTGCCCAAGGACATTCAGCGGAAGAGGGCGGTGGTGAACGTGAAAAACAAAGATGGAAGATGCCTTCTTGGGCCCATCACTGCAGCCCGCCACCCGGCCAACACCTCCACCAATAGAACTAACCATTATCGCCGCTTTATCTCCGAGTTGGACTGTACAGGCATCAAATTCCCTGCCACTCTACATGATGTGAAAAAGCTTGAGATTCCATATTGATACCTGGACAGACCGAGACCCTACCTTGGGGGTTTGTCCCAGCCCCCTGATAGCTATAGGATAAAACTGTACACGTTTAATTATTGTGAATATTTACGCTTGACGCCTCGGGCGATCCGCCATCATGCGGAAACGATTTAGACTGGATTTGACAATGTGAATTCATATACCTAACATTTATTTATTTATTTATTTATTTATTCATTTATTTATTTATTTATTCATTTATTTATTTATTTATTTATTTATTTATTATCAATATATTGAGAAATTATTCATTTTTATTCGTTCACCACGTGAAAAGTTTTCAGAAAACGAAAAAAAGTTTTCAGAAAATGAAAAAAACTTTTCCGAAAACTTTTTTCCCATTTGATTAACACGTAAAAAAAGTTTTCAGGAAATGAAAATAAGTTTTCTGAAAACGAAAAAAAGTTTTCTGAAAATGAAAACAAGTTTTCTGAAAATGAAAAAAAGTTTTCTGAAAATGAAAAAAAAAAAAAAAAATGTGTAATAATCGCATGGAAAAATTGCAGATTATTATTATTACTATTTTCATGGTATCGAGTACGGCACATGTGCATGCAAAGGAGATAAGTGTGGAAATATTTGTATATTCAAATCTTTTATTGTAATTCGGAAAATACATACAAATTATGTTACATAGCTGTTTTATTTATCCAGCTATTGTGCGAACTATCAAAACCCAACCACTTCACATAGACCCGATTCCCCCGTTTGCGTAATACTTTCTCCACAAGATAGCCGTCGGGGTATTTTACTTTGCCGAGCTCCTCCTCGTAGAAGCCCCCCTCGATGGGATGATCTTGATAATCGGTAAGTTTGTACGTCGGCGGATTGGTATATTTCACCTCACTCACGGTGTATATTTCAGTCGTCCAATTGGGCGTATAGCCTTTTTCGAAATACATTCTTGTACTTGCTGATTCGAACTCGATCGCCCGCACTGAAGGTGCCAGGATGCCCCTAAATTGGGGGACACGGACCAGCCAACATGATACCTGACTCAAATCCAGCCGAGAATTTCTTTGCCGCAAGCTCGTCCGACGCATAGTTTTTGAATTATAAGCGATAGCGTTAGGCCAATCAGAGTGCACCATTTCATCTGGATTTGCCGCCACGGAAATTGCTGTTTTGTTCGTCTGGGTGAATTATTATTATTCGTTTACGAATTAAATATCGGCACCTTCCCTCTCTCCCTGTTGTACCCCTTCTCGAGCGCTGACCTCGGTATTGTTGCCGCGGCACACTCTGCCGGCCGCACACCCACGGACGCACACTCGCGTGTATGTGAAACATAAGCGAATGCCCTGCTACACAATACTACGAAACACACATCTACGAGTGAAAATAAAAATAAATCTCCAAATAAATCAGCGGATTTAAGATTTAATGTTACAAAACACTTCCAATCATCGATGTATACATCGAACTAGAGACTTTAGATGATTGAAATGCCGTTAGGGCTCATAATTAGTCATTCAATCAATCTGAATTATGGTTTCCGAACATTTTTTGTGTCTTTGCAACATAATTTTTCCACTAGTTTGAAATTCATCATTGACATCCGATTTTTCAATAATGCGAGGGAAAAATAACTCGCTGAATTGACGTGTCAATAGGTTTGTAAATCAATTACGATTCACCTGAGTTAACACAAAATAACTGAATAAATGAGAATTCACTGAATCACTAAAAATGATAACCGAAATCGTGAGAATTATTTGAGATATAACTGAATTACGAAGAGCTGTAATAAGTCAAGTTACTTTGAATAACTTTAGATTCGAGCCAAAATTTTATGTTTAGAGAGAAAAATAATTAAAATAAAATAAAAAACTAATTTTAAATCAAGAAGAAGAAAATTCCCAAATACCTGAATTCAAATGAAGCGATTTCAATTTAATAAATCGATCTGAATTTGAGGAAAATAATTATTATTATTTGGAATAGAAAAATGAAGTCGAATTACATGAATGAATTCAATTAATTCATCTCAAAAAAATATGGTGTCATTCAAATTCCCAGTTATTTCCTCGTCGATTCAATGTGGGTCTGGAGTGAAATCGATTAATCGATACATCGATTATTCTCAGATAAGTGGTCATCACTAGCATTGATCTCAACAATTTCAACGTTACTTGCCACTCCATGTATGGCTGCGGGACTCGAGCACGTACCCGACTCCTCACAGCCCGCTCGGACTTCTCTACTGCCCGCTACCCGCCGAACGGTGTGATGGTCGTTGCCTAGCAACGATACAGCCCCGGTTGCAAGATCTACACCGTACCGACCACGTGCGTTGTTACCACGTGCTTCGTTTTAATTCTAGCGGGAATAGAAGCAATTTCATAACATTCCCCGATGACCCCATTATAATAGGGTCAAAGGACACGACTTCCTCCTCGATCACGTCCTCCTCACTGGATTCATCCAGTGATGAAGAACCTGAGCGAGCAAATTTTGTAGACAAATTAGTACGATTATAGGCTCGCGAGAATGCCTAACGCACAAACCGGATAATCTAGTATATTTTATCTCTGCTGATGGAGAGCTATCTACCACAATCGGAAAATTACTTGCCGATTTAGAAAGGGTAGATGGATAAACGATTAAAGAAAAGAAATTAAAAATTGGACAAATAGCGGTGACTCCGTATGGGCCCAAAAAAAATTTATAGTATCATTATCAAAAAGCGATACTATGAGGAAACTAACGCCGCCGCGCCGAGCAGATACACAAGGGACTTGCGAATCTCAAAGCCGCCTTGCAACGAGCAGCTGAGAAGTCGTTTCGTATTTCACGGTCGGGAGATTATGCAGACGTATTGCCGCATACGAAGCTTCTCGACTGGTTGGACAGACTCTTCGGTAGGTCTAACATAGTCACAACGGTATGCTATGGTACAATTCGACGGCCACTGGTTGAACAACACTCGCAAAGAATTGAAGAATTTCATGCGAGTCTTGTCGGAGGCCATCGAGGGGTAACCCAAACTTATCGGAAAATCCGAGAACGTTTTTATTGGCCTTCGGTAAGAAACGAAGTGCAAAATTTTATTCGTCGTTGCAAAGGCTGTCAGGAGCGCAAATTCGAGCAAAGATGCGGGAGCCAATGCTCATTACTGATACCCCGGCCGACGTCTTTGACAAGGTATCGCTCGATACGGTGGGTCCATTGCCTACAACTCCGCATGGGAATAAACACATACTTACAATGCAAGACCACTTATCGAAGTATTATTTAGCAGAACCGATACCGGATCTAAAAGCGACCACCATCGCCGAAGCTATGGCAAGGCGATTGATTACGCAATTCGGGGCTCCCCGTGCTATCCTTACGGATCGCGGAGCAGCCTTTACCGGTGATCTACTACACGAAATATCTAAAATATTTCATATAAAACAACTAAAGACTTCCGGCTATCGACCGCAGACGAACGGAGCGCTCGAACGGAGTCACATACTGTTAGCGGAATACATAAAACAGTATGCAGACACGTACGATGATTGGGATCGCTTGTTGCCTTACGCAGAATTATCATACAATACTAGCGTACACAAGGCAACAAATTTTACCCCTTACAAAATCGTGTACGGGATGCTGCCTCGGCTTCCGAGTCAGTTCCCCGTGGACGATAAATTATCGACGTATAATTCACGTACCATCGAGTTAATAAAACGTCTCTCTGAGATACGCGAAATGGCCGGTAAAAATCAGAATCGAGTAAAAGAAACAACAAAAAAATATTATGACAAGAAAGTCCGTCCTTTCCCAGGTAAAACAAACGACCTTGCCTATGTCCTTAAGGAACCTCGTAAGGGTAAGTTCGACTCTCAATATTATGGCCCCTATAAAATTGTCCATTTAACTGATCACAGCAATATAATTTTGGAAGCAGAAAATGGAAAAGGATGAGGAAGCATGTCGACAAAGTAAAACTGGTGGTGGTATAACTCGCTAGCCAGTTTACTGTATTTGTGTACTATATGTATATATTGTGATGTACGGCCGAGCTACGCGGGAATTGCCGTTAAGCAAAAGCGAATATGTGTATGAGTGTGCGCATGCATGAGATGAGAATATAAATATATATTTCTGCGTGTGCTCTGCATGTGTTCGCAGACGTGTACGGAAGAAGGATAAAGAGGCTTTTAGAAGACGAGTGCGGGAGTGTGATTCATTTACACCGACACGTACAATGTTGTGCGTTGAGTGCTTCTGGCTTCCACGGCTCTGGCCGGCGGAGAGCTCGACAACACCAACGCATATCACGTTACACCGATGGAAGGCCAGCCTGGAATTTACTACGAGCGGGTGGCCCCCCTCTGTCTGCAACACGTGGACTGGAAGGTCACCGTGTTTATGGTCCTGGATACTTTCGTTAAGGACTTCCCCCCTGTGGAGAGGCAATTAACCAATGTGTTTGAGGCATGCTGTCGAACTACACCGGAGCAAAGTTGCCGTGAAATGACCCGCTTGGAATATTTTCGGGGACTGATAGAGCGCGCCAAACTAATGGTAAATGACCTGAAAGTTATTTCAGACAATTCTGGATTACGCGTACCGACTAGGTCATTAAAAATTCGTTCAATGAAGAAACGATCGGTATCATTGAGATTCATAGGTTCGCTCAGCAAATCATTGTTCTGAACATTGAACGAGGAAGATGCGATTTATATTAAGGGGCCATTCATTAATTACGTAAGGGTCCCGAGGGGGAGGGATGGTTAAAAAAAATCTCTACATGCCCTTATCTTGGGGGGAAGGGGGTAAAACTTATTCTTACGTAATATTTTATATGTCGAAATTGATCATTAGAAATCTACTTCCATTTCGATGCCGAATGGCCTTTATTCATTCTATAATATATAATTGGATTTACACCTTATTTTAGAATTTTTTATTGCTTAGTAAAATTTTAAATTCTTAAATGTGTTCATTTTTATCCATTTTCAATCTTGTAAATAAAAATTATAGTACATTCTTCCCGTTTATTGATATTATTTTAATTATTCAGAAAAACTAGACAGAATCTTACGTAAGACGGGGAGGGAGAGTTTGAGAAATTTTATGTGCCCCTTGAATGGCCCCTAACGAGCAGATAGATCGATTGTTTTCCGATCAATCCAACCTGACTCAACTTATTGGGAAAGAAATCCATGTGACTCATTCCAAGCTGCAGGAACTTCATCGGGAACATTTGATGGAAATGGACGCGGTCGATAAACTGCACAAGCAAGTTAATTACCTCCATCATACGTTAAATCAAGTATTCAATGAAACAACCTTGATGATGTTTCATAACGGTACAGTGAACTTTGCATACCGGGTTGGAACGAAATTAAATCGTTATATCGAGACTTGCGAAAAGTATTTGTGCGCGATATCCATGGCTAGGGAAGGGCGTTATGACCCTAGCGTGTGAACGGCGGCACGGTTATTAGCCATCGCAAGAGAAATACAGTTAGTCGAGGAAATAAAGCACTAAAAACGGCCCAACTGTCGATTTTTTGAGCAGTAAGACGGATTTTAATGCGGTTTTTTGCATTCGATTCGTAAGAGCGCCTACAAACTTTGTGAACTAAATTGATTAATTAATTTTTTGAAAATGCATTATGGCATTAATAATATGCATTTTGCAAGTGCACTTCCAAGAGACACTAAATAAAAAATTTGCTACTCGGGGGTTTTTGGGGTCGCTGAACACTAATATCGCCACGGCAACCGTCTCCGAGGTACCTGGTGCCCAGGGTGGACAGTATCAACGTCTTCTCCTAGAGTTTTGGCGAAAATTGTGATCGAATTTGTCGAAACTCGTTGCTTGGGGGTTTTTGGGGTCACTGAATACGAATATCGATACGGCAACCGTCTCCGAGGTACGTGGTGCCCAGGGTGAACGTTTCAACGTCTTTTTCTGGAATTATCTTGAGTATTATCATTTTTACCTCAATTAATTAAAGTATATTGTTCTTAATTCAATCACAAATTCGATCACAATTTTCGCCAAAACTCTAGGAGAAGACGTTGATACTGTCCACCCTGGGCACCAGGTACCTCGGAGACGGTTGCCGTATCGATATTCGTATTCAGTGACCCCAAAAACCCCCAAGCAACGATTTTCGACAAATTCGATCACAATTTTCGCCAAAACTCTAACATAAGAGAAGACGTTGATACTGTCCACCCTGGGCACCAGGTACCTCGGAGACGGTTGCCGTGGCGATATTCGTGTTCAGCGACCCCAAAAACCCCCGAGTAGCAAATTTTTTATTTAGTGTCTCTTGGAAGTGCACTTGCAAAATGCATATTATTAATGCCATAATGCATTTTCAAAAAATTAATTAATCAATTTAGTTCACAAAGTTTGTAGGCGCTCTTACGAATCGAATGCAAAAAACCGCATTAAAATCCGTCTTACTGCTCAAAAAATCGACAGTCCATTGCTTTATTTCCTCGACTAAGTCTCGAGCGCCTGATTTCGACTTCCCTCTCACGACCGAGTACTTACGAGGGGAATCGCTATTCCGTGTTGTTCATACGGATATCGTATTCCACTCGGGCAGAATTATTATAGTGGTCCATATTCCCCTACTGGAGCGAGCGGCTTACTATCTTTATCGCATGCACGCGTGGCCAGCCTCTCAGCTCCCGGTGGGGCTGACTGGGTCAGCACATATGCAACCATCAACGCCGTATATAATTGTGTCGGCGGACCGCAGCCGCGCCGCACATACTTTCTGGCAGACTATATATATATATAGGCGGATGTACAAGTATGGAGCACCGATATATTTGCTCTATGGAGACCCCTCTAAAGGAGGTATCAACGTCTCAACAATGTGAGATAAGAATGTTGATAAACCCATCGATCAACGCGTACCAATTCTGCGACATCAGAATTCAACCAATGACCGGGTTTACCTTGCATTTACTACTCGGAACAGGGCTATTCGTTTCCATATGGCGAGCCAGCCTATGCAAAATGGTCAAGCGGATTGGGTTGCCCTGCGGGCGGTCGAAACGTACACTTCACTTTAAGGAGGTTCGACCGTATCTTTTGTAAAAAATAATTTCCAACTTTGAGCTTAGAAAGTAAATATACATATAAATAAATACGTAATTTATCATATTCTAAAATTTGAAAATGATTCACCGTTTAACTACTTAGATATTAAATTTCAAAAATCACATTTTTTCTTTCCTTATACATGGGCTCTTATGGTGGACAAACTTTTGTCGAGACTATTTTTATTTTTCTCAATATGAACCTTCCAACTTTACCGAATAAAAAACTATTCACAAGAAACTTGAACTATTGTAAAACATAAGAAAAATCTAGAAATATTACATTGTCAATATAATTTTGGAAATATTTAAAGTTGAATTTTTTTTTTTTATCTCTTTCATCGACGGCTATTTACTCGAATACAGATTTGGCAACGCCGCGTCAACAGTTGAGAAAAAGAAAAGGATAGAAACATAGTTACAGAGAGAGAAAATACGGAAAATGACATAATGTTAAAAATATAACAACAATTGTTGATATTAGTAAATAAATTAAAAACAATACCGAAATATTTTATTGAGTGAAATAGTTCAATATATCGGCATTTTGGTAAGTTAAAAAATCATAAAAATAAAAATCTAAACTCTAACAAAGTGACTCTAATCGATAGTTATTCGTTATTTGTAAAAAGTAATGTTATAATTCTAGAAAAAATTTATACTTTGAAAATCAAAAAATATATTTTTTTTTTATTAATCATTTTTTCTTGAAAAAAGTCCTAAAGTACACTGAAGCTGAAATAATTAATTATTTTACTTAATTAGAGGTTTTGAGGTGTATTCAATGAAAATAAAAATCAAAGTTGCAAGTAAAAGTTTTTTTTATTAATAAATTATCAAACGAGATAACGTCGTATATATGTATGTGTATATATACATATATATATATGAGTACGTGTTGGGATTATGGATGTTGGTGTGATTAATTTTAATCAAATAATCAAAGATTTATTTTAGGAGGACTGTTCTTTTTATTCAAAATAGAGTGTCGAAGGTATGTCTTTCTCAACTGAAGGATCAGAGTGAACTGACAGAGTGAACTGGCTCCTTGGAGCCATACCACTGCAGCTGTATTGTTAAAAATATATATTTCAAGGGTCTATACCATGTGCAAAATTATACCTGGTTATATGGCTCTGTTCGAGTGCTCCCATCCTTACTTCCAGAAAACCATAAAAGCAATCGCTACAGGGCTGACAATGTGTTTACCAGATGTTGCAAAAAGTGAAAACTTTCACTTTTAAAACAAATAGACACAACTTAAATATGAGAAATATAATATCACAAAAGAGAGAAACTTTTGTAGACGAACTCAATATTTCAACAGTACGAAATAGTTTAAAAAATCTGAAAAATTAATTGAAAAGTTAACTATCAAACGGAATGAGCTTTAGTATTGTACATAAATTATCAATAATTTGTTGGCTTTTTGTAATACGAGGTTTTCCACCTACATCTTGCGCCAAAAGTATTCTAATACCTTTAGGACCACTAGATTTGAAGCACTGGAGTAAATTATCGAAAGTTATTCCAGTTACTGCCATTTTTTTATCATGTTCATAGATAAGCCACCATCGTCTTTTTTGTTTTTGTCAATTAGTAAAAGTTGAAGACTTTCTTGTATTTTATTAGATTTTATTTTCTTTACTATTTGCATTATTATCTCATGAACGCTTTTGAAGTTCTCCAGTATATCATTTCTTTTAATATTAATACCTTTGTGCTCAGCGAGTTTTTGCAGTACATCCACGTCATTAGCTGCATTATCTGCACCGCTCAGCAAATTTTAATCCAGAAACTCTTCAGCCAATACCTCCTGTCTGTAACTGGCTTTTGCTCCACGTTTTTCTTTTAGTTTATATTTAAATAACGGTAATGAATCTGCAAATCCAGCTACTAATTTCGAAAACTCATTCAATAGCCCTTCATTTCTTATAAAATTCAATAACGTTGGACAATCGAACTTAAAACAATCATGAGCAATTAGAATAATTTTATTGTTTATCGATTTTAAAAATTGTAAAAAACTTCTTGCAGCATCTAGTTTTGAATGAGATATTACAAGATCAGAATTGTAATATAAATCATCTTCTTTCAATTCAAGTCCTGTGATTTTAAATACTTGCGAAGAAAATTCACGTTCAGGTTTAATATAAGTATCAAATTCTGTTTCAGAGTACTTCGCAGCTATTTGAACCACTTCTATACTTGCATCAAGTCCCGTTGTTTTTTCATTCCGTATCTCATTGAGAACTTAGTTTTCGGTGAACTCTCCATTTTTTTGTTAATAGTATCAATTGTAACGTTTCCAAGATTTTTATGGATAATCCCAGCAGTAACTCGAATGTCATTCGACGATGATCCTCCATAATGAAGATGTTTGGGAGCAGTGCTAGTAATTGTTTTATTGAGGGACTCATTAGCTTGACTTCATCCACAAGGACTTAGTTTATCAGCAACGTTAGCAAACGAATTAAAAATAGTTTGAAGTTTATCTTCAATTATGGTGTTGGTTAAGCCTTTACCTCCGGGCAAAATGTTGTGCTTTTAATTTTCTGGATCAAGCTTGTATCTACACCAATCACCACATGCTGAATGATTGTCATAAGCATGAGGTACAATGTTCAACAGACCAGCTTTTGTCGCTTCAATATTATTTTTATTTTTTTTTAATACGCAGCTAAAGCAATACTTAAAGTATTTCACCAACGGTGTAGCCAATTTAATTACGTTCAAACATTTACTTAATTTAGAAACTGCATGATTTATGTCGCTTCATTTATGAATTTCATAATCAGCTTCCTTGCGTAAAGTCGCAATTGTACTCGAATCGTCATCTCCAATCAAGGTACCAAGCTTGACATTGACTTCTGTAAAATGGGGGTTGTTCAGAAAAATTTGATTTGCCATGTCAGCTTCCGTAGCTTTTGATGAACCTTCATAATCTTTGCGACAGTCATGGTCCTTTATGTCCGTCTTGGTATTCGGCGACTCTTGTGCTCTTGCCTGGTTATTATTCATATCTACTTTTTTGTCATTCGACTTACAGAATCTACAATCTACATCGCTTATTTCTCGTAGCAAAGCCGACGACTTTACCGGTGTAAAATCCAATAGCAGTCCCATGACCTACAAAAATTTTAATTGGTGAATTATTGACATATGTAAATACAGACAAGTTTAATTAAGTATTTCTTATTCGTAACTAACCTGTTAGACTGTTATAAGAACGCCTTGATCCTTTCTTCTGCCACCCAGCATCGTAACTAATTGTTAAATAAACAACATTATTCTCAGACCAACCACCCAATTCTCTCAAACTATTAATAAACGTAAAAATGAAATTTATATTAGATATTATTAGAATTACATTTTCTGTTATTATTCCTATTAAATATTTTTCAATTATTTATTAAAATTCAATATACAAATGAGTAGAAATCATTTTTTTAATACAGTTATTTTCCAATTTACTTGCTCAACATTATCATTCGAGTTCATGTAACATTTAAAAATTAATCATAAATATACAATTTTTCAATTTTTAAATTAAAAACAAAAGTTACGATGATATTTTAGAAATTATTATAAAATATGATGAACATGTATGTGAGCCTCGAAATCAGCGGCTTATAAATAGTTGGGGAAGGGAGAAGAATAATCTGACACGTGTAGATGCAGCAAACAATACTGTAATACATGTGAACACTTATAATCAAACGTTTACAAACAATTTTGGTAAATGCTAAAGTTACAATAAACTGGTGTATCACCTGAATTCACACAATTGTCGTTATCTGTATCGTGTAACGGCTGACCGGCGAGTGAGCTCATAGCGGCTATCTCTCGGTCGCTTTCCATCATAAGCGTGACCCCTAAGCGACCCAGCCCGATGAGGCATTAGGCTTACATATAATATAATTTCCAAGTACTGACATGAATGGACCAGACCCTTCTATTTAATTTTATTCATCAAAAACAATAGCATTCTACATTAAAATTGAAAAAATTAATTACAATTAACTTAATTATTACTCCAAACCATACCCTTCTTTTTGAATAGTCATCTCCCTGTCTGCCTTTAAATTTTCCAAACAGCTTTCACTCGCTATTAGTTCGATTGTAGCTCGAACTTTGTTCTCATGACGTTTGAAAATTGGTGAATGCATGACAGGTACGAATGCAGTCGATAAAATTTTATTGAGATGAGTGTTTCTACCACCACTCTCAATAACACCGTTCACCACCTTCGAGTTGACCGTATACATAGGCCTGGTTTTGTAATTTTTCTCAGTGGTTGATGTGTTGACAGCGTAGATATTCCCGCAAGTTGCACATTTCACTTGAAATGTACTCGCTAATCCACATTTAGATTCATTAACTGAATGTCGGAGACGCAAAGACTGCTTGCAGGGTTTACACCACAACTCATCATCTAGAAATTTTATATCGACTAATCGTCGTCCGCTCAATTCTACAAAAAAAAAATAAAAATTTAGTGTACATTTTAAACTTGAATTAAATAATATTATTTATCAAATATATTTCAACTAGAAGAGTTAAATATGTAACTAAATTAATTTTAGTTGTCATAGTAATAGGATTCTACATAACGGTATATGTATAACCTGAAATTAATAGTAAATCCATAATTACCAATAAAGTTCGTATTCTCGGTATTCTCCTTGTTTTCACTCCGAGCTTTATTACTAGCTATTACATTTTTTTTCCACTGAACAATATTTTTTTTACTATATTTTCCCTGGTAACGACAATGCATTTTGTTTATTCAAATGTCTCCCTTACACACTCATGCACGTCTCCGTAATGGATATAACCAAACGCGCTGTTGCTAAATCTGTTTATTCAATCCGGCGAGTAATAAATACGAAAGTCATTTTATTACTTTATTTTATTAAATAAATAAAAATTATTAGTTATTAAATTTTTTTAATAATCTTAAATTAAATTAATGAATTTTAACAAATATTAGGATAACTGAAAATTAAAAAAAATATAAACATTATTTTTACTCATAAGTTGCGGTCGAACCTCCTTAAGTCACTATGAAGATATCGAGTTGGGCCAGACTAAACAAACAATGCATCTAGCCAACGAAGGCGCCGGAAACCCGAGCGCTGCCCCAAGAACCGCTTCGTGTCCAAAGTTCGAGATGGTGAAAGAAAGGGCAATAGAACGGTCTGAAGAAAGAAATGGAGAGTCTTCCTGCTCCCTTCCCCGCCAAGAGGCGGAGGTGGTGTATTACAATGATGCACCGTTGTATAGCACCCCCAGATCGACTTCAAGGCTTCTCCCACCACTAACAATCTGAAGAGGAAAGGCCAGAGAACTTCGCAGTAATTTTCGTACGCCAAACGACTCTTGAACTCGGAGCCGAGCGTACGCGAGACAATTCAAGAAACGTATCCTAGGACAATGTCTATCGCGAGCAACACGTACCGCATCTCGTTCGCAAGGGCGAAGATAAGCCAAGTTTGCGCGGTATGCGGGAAGAAATTGAACGAGTGCGCGGACTGGGGAAAGTGCTATCAGGATTGGGCAGATCGGGCGGGAGGTCCTGATCTCTGCCCCTGCCCTCTCTGTTGGCTTGCCGTGCCAAACAACACTCGGACGATGCACGCCGTCAAGTGCCAAAAGATTTATCAAGAAGTGGTGCAAGACGCGCAGGGTGGACGACCATCCGCAGTAGAAGAAAAAGAGGTGCTTGGGTCATCTTCGTCGCCAAGATCAACCGAGGCGGCGGCCTCAGCCGTCTTGCCGAAGTTGATGGAGATGCCCCCGTCCGCGGGGATGGTGCTTGCGGAGGAGAAGGTGTTGCGCGAAATCTGCCCAACATGCGGGAAAACGGCGGACGGCAAGCACTGGAAGGGGTGCTACCTGGAAAGGTATCTATCGAACCGGAGGCCGGGGGGCAGCCAATGCACCCTCTGCGGCCAGGATGTCGGTAGCCGACCGGGTCTCCACGCTGGTCACTGCGTGGAGGCCTTCGAACGCTACCTAAAATCAAAGGGGGCCTCCACTATCCCGAATCGCGAGCCCGGGCCGTCCAGCAGGCCGGACAACGCGAGTAAGACAACGATGTTCCACCGTCGCGCTACTGCTCCGGGAAAGGACAAGGAAGTCCAAACATCGAAGGATACGAAGGAAAAGGGAGTGCAAACGGAGCCAATCATTATTCAGGCCGGTGACGAAGCTCCCTTCCTGATCGATTACAGGAAGCCGGGCAGGAACATGGCCCCCGCGGTGCGGTCACGCATCGTGGAGCACTGGATCATGCTCCAGCGCGAATTCGAACTGCTCTTCGGAACCGAGGGTGTGGACGTGGTGGAGGTCGAGTGAAACTCCACCCGCTACCTCTTTCTCTCCGGTAAACCTTGCAGATGCCCTGCAAGGTGAACCGGTGGTCGAGGGAGACCTCGTCCGGTGGGAAGCACCATCGAGCAGGACTCCACCTGCGACTCCTCTCTCTAGGATGAACCTTGCAGAGGCCCTGTAAGGTGAACCGGCGGAGGAGGGAGACACTCGGGATGCCGCGTTCAGCGAGGATCCGAACGTGGGTGACGACGCCGTCGGCGAGACGCGAGGCTAACCAAGCGACGACCCAGCGGCGCAGTGACCAAGTGAAAGTGAAGTGAAGGAAAATTTGTCGCACATGCTTGGGTATGAGTGTGTGAAGAGCGTATATGCGATGTATGAAATCTGCGTATGTCAATAACCGAATTACATGCGGTCAGGGGTGAGCCGTCCCTCCAGTGCCGGTGTCACCGTCGGCCCGGCGCACCGAGTTGATGGGGGCATCGACACTTAAGGGGGGAGGGATGTCACGTACGCCGCCTGTATACACATTTATGAATACATCATTACTTTATTAATGTTTACTTTTAATGTTGACAAGGAAGCGTAATGTTATTTCTGGGAATTACATTGTGGGAAATGCATGGAAGTGCAAATCGTTCTGATTTGTATTCTCATGTATTTTTAAGGAATAACATTCTCATACAATTATTAAATCTTAACTCTCTTATATTTCTGTTCGTGGCACGACAAAAGCGCAGCGGCGCAGTTGACCATTGCAACGTCAGCGTTTCCGCGCTCGCCGGATCCCGGGTGTAATATATCAAACGCCGGGATGAGGCGAGCGCGAGACATCACGCGCTTCAAGGATGATCTTCGCGAGGCAAGCCTTTGTTTGAAATTTGCAACGTTGACGGAAACCTTGCTCGCTGTCCGACGCTCCAAGGGGTGTCGTACGAGCGAGCGAAGTCAGTCCCGTTAGAGACAGAATAAAATCAACATCTACGGAAACCAGGCTCCTTCAGAAGATATCGCGCGAAGAGTCTATCAGTCTTTTCGCGTCACCGACAAATAGAGCGAATTTCCTCTAATTCTGTACGCGGTCGCCAAAGCATCTCGCGTCGCGATATCAGTCTTCGAAGCTAGATATTAGGTGTTGAAATTTGTGCCACGAACTCATAGAGCCATGTAGTGTTAATCATATGTGAGAGTGTGCCATCGCGTGTGTGAGCCATTTTCGGAGTTGTAGCGAAACCATCGAAGAGTGAGTAATCGAACGAGTGTGAACATTTAGGTTAAGAACATTCTGTAACGCTTGCTTCCTCGTCCCGCATTTTCACTGTTATCTTCACTTGAACTTCGTTAAAGCTTTGGATTCCATAAAAATTTCTAATAATATTAATAACAAAATAAGCACATTTTTCTCCTACCCAATTTCCAGGAACGCCCTGTATAGAACGATCACCTGCTAATTCGCCAAAAAAAATTAAATATAAACCTCTACGCTTCTCGTAGAGGGTTAAGTAGTCGCGTGCGAGACCGCTCCGCACGTGCACATCCCAACGCGGTCAATCGAAGACAAGATATTGAACATCTCAGCGCTATTTATACCTCTGTGAACATCAACCATAACTATTAATTACCGACTGAGCTTGCTCTTGATTTTACCTTCCTAACATATTCTCACATCTATTTAACCCGTTGGCTGATCGTCTGGGCTGCTTCTAATGATTGAATTCGTTCTCCTTCCACTACACTCTGGACGACTCACAGGTTCAAAATAGAGCTAGTTTCAAAAATGTCGTTTTTGTGATTTTATTCAATTTTACTCACCAAGATGAATTCTTGGGAGTTTCGCATCGCAGTTTATGTTGTTCAAAAAAGAATTTTTTTTTTTGTGTATTCTACAGTTTATTTATTACTTCTACGTGTTTTTTTCTTCGTAATTGAAAGTTCCATGTCATCATCAGGTAATTCTCTTTTCATTATATCAGCATAATTAGCCTTGTTTATCACGTAAGCCTCTTACATATTAATTTTTAATAACTAACTTGTATTACATAATTTTCTGTTCGTGAAAGATGTTCCTTAAATATGATTGTACTGAGGAGGGCCCGCATCCGGGCTAAAACGTTAACAAAGAAAAAAAAAAACTCTTTACTGACCTTCACATGTAAGAATAATATTTACTCATTGTTCAGAAGATTGATTGCTATTCATAATATTGCAAATCAACTCATAACTGCCCATACCCTCGCGTTTAATTAATTTTTTTTAATAATAGCTGTTCCTACTATTGTTGAGAATTGTACCGTACGTGTTCGTGTTCTTGTAATTGGTGTTTCGTTTAATTTTAGATTATCTGTTTCTTTTTTTTTTTTCTTTTTCCACCTCTCCCACCTCGGCTGAATTTTGTAAAAGACAGTTCACGTGATTACTGCCTTCTCTTCTCCACAATAAATCTTTTTTTTTGCTTCGTACAAATTTCTCTTGTCACTTATTAATGTGTGTGTCACAATTTATGTCTCCGGCCCAACCCCTCTACCAAATACTGAATAGCCGAGTATTCCTTGTCAGGTAATTATTTCCTGTTATCACTTTTCTTTTCCTTAGTGAATCCCGCGGTACTCTGTACCTAGCGCCGAATTGCATAAGATTATCGAGATTTCGTCTACCTAGTTTGTAATTGGTTCGGGTGTCAAGAAATAACTAGAAATAACTATGTTGGTAACAACAAAATCTTTATTTTAATACTCATTTTCATATCTTGGCACTACTGAACCATGCATGGTGTAATTATGTTCATTTCTCAATAAACGCACTCTCGATTTAATATGGCACCATAGCTGATTGTCCCGATCATCTGGACAATTGATAACATATTACATTGACATCGGTTAGTCATATTTGTGCCGTAGCCGTACCACCCATATGCTGGAACGTTCTCGTGAGGCATCGGTGGACTGATGGTGTGGCAATCTATGCAAATTATTATAGAAAAATGGGAAAATGAAAATGTAGTAATAATATTGGATATTGAAAATAATAATGATGAAAATGATGATAATGTTGATGACAGTGATCGAGATAATGAGGATTTTATGGATTATTTTGAAGAATAAAACTATAAATTACATGAAATTTACAGTTATTTACGATGTATTTTACTGCAAATGAAATTTATAACATTTTTACATTTTCCCTCACATAAATTTATATTACAAGAACTGATGAAATTTATAAAGATACATGTATAATTGTATCAAATTCTTTTTTTTTCTAGGTATGTAAATAATTTCATTGAATATTCCAATTCAATTCTATGTACATAAGCTAAGATATAATTGTAATAAATTCTATTTTCTAGATAAGTGAATAATTTTATTGAATATTCCATTTTAATTCTATGCATAAACTAGAGTATAATTGTAATAATTGAAATGAACGACGATTGCATTCCAAACAGTCCTTTACTAGAGGGTTTGGCCCACCCACTATATCACCATTAGGTCCTGGTGTGTAAAGCAGGAGGCATCTGCGACAACTGGCAATGTTGTCGTCCATTTTCACATTCTCAGGCAGTATATCCTATATCTCACTGACGGTGCTTGATGCGAACGTGTAGATGAATTTTTTGGGCAAATCTTTAGACGTCATTGCCCTTAAACCGTCCAATTCTTTGTATGGACGGAACAATTTCTCGACAGAGCCGGTACACTCCTTCAAATACCAACTCCTCAGCCGCTGCACGTTTGCAAAGGTGCAGTTGTATGCCGGGACGTATTCAGGGTGGTCATCATACCAAATCGATCCTTCCCCAGCATGCTTCCAGATATTATCCGATGGGAGGTATGCATGGTTTGAGTCATGCCAGGGTGCCGTTTTCATATGTTTCAATTTTCCCAATGCACGGGGTGGGATGTGCAAATCTTCCAAAATAATAACCCTCGTTGCGTAACAGAGTGACTATCGGAATAAGCCTGCGTTTTATGTACTGTCCATCCCCACTGAAACTTTCTACTGGACAAGTCTCGACATGCCTTTTGCGGGAAAAAGTTTTATGAACCCACCCCTTATCCCAGACTGATTTATTGACAATGGCACCTGCAATTTTGCGGGAAATTTTTTTTTCATAAGCCTGTACTCGACAGGTCTCGACCCACATTTCGTGAGAGAAAATTTCACGATCTATTCAAAGCATCCAACCGGTATTTTGAAATTGAAACGTTGTATTTCACCCATTACCACCTCCACCTAATAAAAAGTAGCCATTTTGCGGTGGACTTTGTATAGAAAGCAGAGTCGATCGTCAGAACATCGATTGATCGATGACGGAGGCACCACATGCGACAAACCTACAGCAACACTTCTGCTAATAACACCAACTGTCGGTAAGGCTAGAGGTAACACCATCTTGCGATGGATATTAGATGCACAGCAGAGCTGATCGGTGAGACAGCGACTGGTAACGCCATCTATGTTAATACTCATATCGGCCACACGTCCATCGGTAAGATGTCTGCCATCTAACGGCAAAAATTCGAAATGTCTGCCCGTCTGACGGCAAAAATTCAAAAATGGTTGTTTATCTGACAACACAAAAATCTCACTATCGAAGTTCCTGTCGGTAAGATCGAGTGGAAATGCAGGTGGCGCCATCTATGATAGCGCTCCCGTCAGTAACACTACCGTAGGCAAGTCTTGTACCTCGCAGGGTAACATGCCGACTGTCGGTAAAGCTCACATAGAACTCACATATCCGATCTACTGACTGACGTAATCAAATTACTGAATTATTGCTAATTAGTCTAATTAATTTTGCGTTATAGACACGAAACCTCTTTATAGCTATTTCCTGACCCCACGCAGAATACTCTTGACGAGCGTTGCTGAATAAAAGAATCTAATTTCAATACTCTCCTGTCAGAGTTAAGATTTCACGAAACCGGTAATCTAAACGTGTTTCAAAATTTTAACACATCCAAAGTCATTACAAAGACCTCGCGAAACGTAACGAAATATTTCTTCAAAGGTGTCGTCACTGATCTGAAATTTTACTTACTAACTACGAGTGTGAAATTGACTACATGAATTATAATGCAACTAATTCCAACTTATACTAAATTGAACAAAACCAAACTAAATCAAAAACGTCATCGTGAATTCGTAAATCATGGCGTACCCGTTAACCCCACTAAACCATAAACGTGCTCGAAAAATTCGTTATCTTATTCGTAATTTTAAACTAAAACTTGATTCTTAAACTTTTCTCAAACCGCCCATAATCGTAATTGTAATTCTTTATCGTAACAAAATGGTCAACTTAATTCGTACTCGAAATTCGGACGTGAAGTCAACCAATCGTACATGCAATTTGTTTGAAATTCGTAATTCCGTGAATTCAATCGTAAATGCAACGGAACCGAAATTCGTAACATTACTCTTAATATCCGAAATGACGCAGACACTATTTCAAACTCGCACACGTGACTATCAGTGACACTAACGACACGAAATTGCAAAATCATGATTCTAATTGTAATCTTCCGTAATCGAAATCCACGGTCATCAAGCACAACGATCGACAAACGAATTTCGAGCGCTGGTCGCAATCGCAATGTTAAATGGCTATCTGTTACCCGGCAAGCCGTCGAAATTCTATGGTGAAAAATAAGTAACGCTTACTCTAGGAATACAGCTACCACAAAAAAGCTCCAACACCGTCGCATTTTTTCTCCATCCAGAAAGAGGTGTCCATAGCGAAATAAAAAACGAAACGAAACACGGGTTGCGAAAATGAAACAATCCCTGCGAAACGTCAAAACAAAAGTGATTCGAAATCTATCGACCTGCCTTAACGCGAATCTCTTTGCACCACCTGTTACGTGACGTCATGTATACCAAGCTTTATAACAATCGACTCTAAATCAATTTTACATCTTACGCCATATGTAGCGTACGTAACGGAATATTTCGAACTTATCGATAGATTGTAATTTTGTCGATCTTGCAAGTCCTCAGCGACCCGGTTCTGAGCGGGGTGAGGTGGCCCCTTAGTCCAGACGAATAAGCTATAAAATCGACTGACTTCTATTCTGGAATAACGTAGGTTAGCCGATTTTTTTATAGGTTCATTAGAGACGGACGAACATATTTTCACCCATGCCCCAAAAAGTTAGGTCCGGGTTTGTCCGTAACGATTGTTTAAACTTTTGAGACCCCACATTTTGTTAAATAACGTCTTTGTTATGGGTCATACACAAAAACTGTTGAAACAAAAGTTGTTCGTCTCACCATTCTCGATAAAACAAGCTGTCGTGAGATCAATTTCCTCTATTTGTTCAGTTGCGAAATGCAAAATGCCGTGGAAAAAAAAAATTTACATTTCTTGTTATAAATTGATGAATAAACAACGTGTGGCTTTGAAACTCATGGTACAGGTAATATGAAGTGTCTTGGAAATTATCGTGCAAGGCTCTTTTGGCTGTGTTATATAGTTGAGCGACAATTCGCGACAAGCTAAAATCCGTATATCGTCTGCCCTTTCTTATGTGATTGGCCCACGGGTTGGCAAAAAATCATGGAGTCAGTTCGTTACTAGTACTTTCCATAAATGAAAAAAAAAAATTTTTATACTAGAAAATCTCAATTTTTGGGCGACTTGAAATTTTTTGCTTTTAAACAAATAGAAATATCTCTGAGAATATTCATATTATTGTAAATATTATGATGGATTGTACTTGCCCTTCATTTTACGAGTAATTTAAACATAAAAAAAACATGAATATCTTGATTAGAACCAGAGATAACGGTGTTTAAGTGTTATTTTGTTTATCGTTGTTGTAATTAATATTGAGAATTGGAAAAAATATCAGCTATCTCTCAATACCCCAAGGCATCACCGTGAATTTTTTCAGATTTCCAAGTGCGTTGTATCTAGTAAAAAGAAATTGCTCAACGTTCGTCGAGCGGCGTTAGTTGGAGGAATGAAGCCGGGCGCGAGGTGGGGGGCTCGAGGCTTCGCGCGCCCGGCTGTTCTCCCAGCTTAATTAACAAATCAATAACTCCGTTAATAATTATCGCACATTTTTTTTCTTTAAACTATGCTATTTTTTTCTCAGCAATTCTAATCTGTAATTAGATTTTTAATATTTATAATATTTTTTTTTCTTTTCGATTTTAGTCATATTCTTAGGAAATATTGCTATAAATAACTTTAGATATATAATATCTGTGAATTTTGAGGTAAAATGAAATTAAACAAACTTAATTACGGTGGTGTGAGTATGTATACATACATATATACACATATAATGGAAGAGCGACAGAGAGATTCCAAGCGTTATAACGGGTTAATATAACATAATAATGTAATGAATAATTTTATCAAATAAAATAATATGTATACACAATTTCGAGCGAAAAAAATATGTATGGATATTTATGGTCACATGTTCACCATTATTTTATGTATAGTAACATTAAATATAATTGACGCTTAAATCACTTTCATTTTTCCTACCATTACCCTACGTATAATATAATACAAGCCACACGTTGTTTATTCATCAATTTATAACAAGAAATGTAAATTTTTTTTTTCCACGGCATTTTGCATTTCGCAACTAAACAAATAGAGGAAATGGATCTCACGACAGCTTGTTTTATCGAGAATGATGAGACGAACAACTTTTGTTTGAACAGTTTTCGTGTATGACCCATAACAAAGACGTTATTTAACAAAATGTGGGGTCTCAAAAGTTTAAACAATCGTTACGGACAAACCCGGACCTAACTTTTTGGGGCATGGGTGAAAATATGTTCGTCCGTCTCTAATGAACCTGTAAAAAAATCGGCTAACCTACGTTATTCCAGAATAGAACTTAATTTTATTCTCCTGGACATGTCTCGAAAGTGGCGTTACTCCGCTACTCTGCAATTCCTTCGAAATCGTCACCGACTCCTTGCTTGATGCCGTCGAAACTCGAAAAACAAAAAGTCTGAAATAAATCTTATTCGACTTCGCGTATTTACGGTTCTGTCCCCTCACGGAATTTCGGATGCATGATTCCTGTCCTGGCGTCTTTTTCGTAATGTACCGTAAATTCGCGAAAATGCTAATTTTGGGTTCCATCTAAGGTTCAGGGAGCCGTTTGTAACGGGCATTGAAAATGCCACGTTATAGGGTATATTCATTCACAGTCGCGATAGCATTTTCTGTTCCATTTCTCCTGCTCAAATGGAGTTGGTATTTAGCAATTATTTTATTTTTGTCTATAAAGCTTAGAGTTCTATAGTGTAACATGTTTTCATAAATTTTTGTAAAGTTTAATATGATTGATACAAACCTATGGTTGTTGACAAGATACTTCCTGCTAACCCTAAATATAGCCACTATTTCCGCTTTCTTGACGTGTTGTGGACAGAAACCACTAGCCAATCTTGGGTTCACAATATGTGCTAATTATTGGATACCATTGGCCGGATAGTGGCTTGGCTACAATGACAAAAATTGAGCTCGAAATACAATGCTTAAGTCATTTAATTTAAAATTGATTTATTAGCATTTGAAATATGATTGGAATGCGAAAAATCGAGTGTAAGAACTATCAATGACCCCTCATTCCCGCCGCGGCCGCGCGGTAAAAATGACTGGCAACTTGCGTATTTTCTTGCCAAAATACTTGGTGCGTGATGCTGCTGAGTCGGTTGATTATACATGGGTCTGTTACATAGTAGATTACTTTTTCAAATCACGTTGATATCATTTATTCACATATTTATTTATAATACACATTGCATACAAAGTAAAAAATTATACTATCAACAATTGATGAAATGATATGATGAACTGCACTATGAAAGTATGGTTCTTTTTAAACGTGTATTGAAAATGTTTAATCCGTAGGAGGTATACGCGCCTTATAAAAATAATTCCTAAACGGCGGTGATATCTAATGGAATATCCGATCGACTATATTTTAGCATTACAGATTACTAGTATTCTACAGCACAATAGCTGAAAATATGAGATTCATGCAATTCCATCTTACGTAGCTAGAGTCGGAAGATAAAGAAGTGGTTGTCATAGGGTAAGGGTTACACCGTTACCGAAACCTTCTAAAACTTAGTGTGAATAACCTACAACCATGTTATTTTGGTATGAACTAAAAATATGCAAACATTTACATTTTTCAACATATTGTTCCTATTTTCCGAACAAATTTTGGGGAAAATTCACAATAAAAACATGTAATTTGCACTCAAACACATAAAACCCAGACCATATTTCTAGATATTATGAGTTTGTGCTCAAACTACATTACTTCATAAAATTCCATACATATTGGAGAAATTTTTGACGAACGGTGTGATCCAGACTCTACGACAACCATTATTTCTTCTATGGGCGCGAGCTACGTAAGATGGAATCGCATGAACCTCAAATTACAAAAGATTGAACTGTAAAATACTAGTAATCTGTGGTAATAAAACCGAATCGATCAAATATTCCATTATCACATAATCGCCCGTTGAAATTTTTTTTCAAAGTGTTACTCTCTTTAGCGATGTACACTAATATTCGTACAATCTAAAAATAAATTTTTCCACAAACTCAGAGATATCCTTAACATCGAAATTGTAGATTTAATATCACTAAATTTTGTTCAACATCGTAGAAGGTTATGGAACGTTAAAATTAAAATCAAAGATTTCTAGTGTTACTTAGTTATGCAGAATTCTAAATCAGAAAACAAAGTTCAGATTATTACTGAAAATCAGAGCTTGAAACGGAGGACAAAACAACTCATATTAATTCCACTCTATCCCAGACTTGAACCACATAATAGACATCAGCAACAACGAGAGTCGATTGACACCAAACCAGTGAATACAAACCATCTCTTATTGCCGAATTAATTATTAATTGATCGGATGAATTTCATAACTTTTCTTTTCTCGTACGACGCGAGCAACAAGTTTAAAAACAATTGTAACAATCTAATGAACACATTTATTTTACTCCGAACTTTTCTGTGAATATCTCAAGCAACTTCACTGTTCCTCGTTTGACCATTGTTTTTACCGTTGAGTTCATCCTGTATCTGTTGCAAGCTCTTTCCTCTCGTTTCGGGAACGATAAAGTATCCGAAAATAGTGGCCGATACCATAAGTACGGTGAATATCCAAAAGGTTATACCTTCACCAAAGGTGGCTTTCAAGGGCGAGAAAAATTTTGTCACAAGAAACGAAGTACTCCAATTTACCATCACCGCTAGAACAGACGCGGTGCCTTTCTTTTCCGGAGGAAATAATTCCCCCATCATCATCCATGGAATAGGACCATAACTGTGAATAAAAATGTTATAAGTTACGTATCACTTAGAATAACATAATGCAAAGTGTGTTTACTTTTACGTAATCGGGCGGGAATTATTTACCAGACACATACTGTAGTTGCACTCTTATTCTACGTCTAGTGTTACTAATTAGCCAGTCGTCGTATTCGGTCCTCTGTTGAAGTTCACATCAAATAATTCATTTGTAGTTTATTAGAATGCAATGTATGTCTTTGTAATTTTTACTCTTCCATCTTTTGATTTTTATTCGAGAAAATGCTTAGTATTACGTAGAAAGTTGCAATGAATTATACTGTCAAGTATGGGAAAAACTTTCTAATTCCAAAATGTTCCCATAATATAGTACGGGACGAGCATTATTACATCAACGTTGGTAGTCGGAAACTCAATAGTGACGAACTTCTAATTCTGTTTATCATACGACTACATACGAAGAATTAGTCTAAATTTGACTACCAGATTATCTCTATAAAGCAGCCATATCGATTTGGGACTCTTGGTAGGCAACTTATGAGGTATTCCATGCCAACTCGGCAAATGATTTTCCGTCACTGTTTTTCATTTCGTTCATAATTTTTTATACAATTGGCCTATTTCTAAATAGCACTCCTAAACAATTTGGAATTTTTCTCTTCAACCGTTGTTTATTTATAAATTTTTAAAGATCAAAATAGAATAACATTTTTGTACATATTTCATTTCTTTGCTGAATTTTATCTATTTTTCTGAATCAACCGGATGATTATACATGTACAAAAATGAATGATTACCAATAAAATGTCAACTTAACTAAATTTAGTAATCTTTGTTTACTGAAATATTCAAATAAATATGAAACATATGGTTTCTACTTCTAAACATAGCCTGAAATACTCATCATTGATCGAAGATTTTTTGAGAATTTTGTCGAAAACTTCGAAGATGTCTCTGTTCTGACATTGAAAATTAAAAAAAAAAATATAACGGTTGAAGCAAAAAATCTGAAATAATTCAAGAGTACTATTTAGACTTGGGAAAATCGTATACAAAATTATAAACCAAATCAATGACGGCGAGGGAAAATCTTTGGCAAGTTGGCGTGTAATACTTCTTATATAGTTATAGTGATGACTCATCATTTTAAATATTACGAATAATTTCCTCTTCACACTAGACTAATAACATCTACGTACAATATACATTTCTGGATTAGCAGCTGATAGTTTTTAGAAATCAATAAAAAACAAACTTCTATACATTTAAATCGCTTAACATTAACGATAAAGCATTTATCAAATCGATACGTAATTAAGAAATCAGCTGCCTTTATGGAATAACTGTATTTTTCATGTATCAGGCACTACTAACCCTAGTGAAAATGCGATCATGAAAGTAGTCAACGACACAAGTGGCAGCCATCCTATACCATTCAGATCTAGCTTGAAATAGAGACCAAGCAGGAACAAGCACAGTGCCAAGGTAGATGACGACACTATCAACAAGAGTCGTCTTCCAACTCTGTCGACTATAACAGCCGCCACACACGCCATGAAAGTCTGAAAAAAGTTCCACCGTGAAAACAAAACAAAGAATACTTATCAAGGGTACGCATGTCTTATGAATTCCAATATTATACTAATACAGCTAGCAGTTCTTCAGATATTACGCACAGTGGAATGTCTCTTCATACATCTAGTATCGTAAGATAATTATTTTTCCATTTTCTCTCTATCATTTAAGTGTAATTTAAAGTAAAACAGTGAAGGTATAGCTGGATGCTGTTGAAGGTATACCGATCAACATTGATTACAGATTACACAGGTCGACAAAAAAAATAATTTTTTTTTGGGTTTCGGTTCTAATACTTGAATTCTGATTCCAGACATCGAAAAATACTTAAATATCCATTTTTAGCTTTTAAAGTTTGCTTTTGTCTGATTTACGTCGATAACTATGTTTTAAAGATTTTAATTCATTTTACGATCAATAGATGGTAGCACTTTGATTATCCCGATTGCAGATTGCGTATTATAATTATTTATCACAATTCTTGAATAAAAAAGACTTTGATGTTCCGCAAAAACTTTTCTGATCGTAACTTAAAATACAATTATAAAAAAAATATAAAAATCAGTCATTTTTCTTGAAAATTCAAAAAATTTCTCTCGTTTCTACAAAAGCAATCTTTGATCAGAAAAATAATATTTTCCCTTATTTGTAACGTAGGAGAAACCAAAATTTCACATGCAGAAACCAAACCCAAAAATCGTGTTGACCGGTGTTATCAAAGACAGCCAAATAAATGGTTTCTGACGTTCTGCTACAGTAATTTCCTGCCATAACCGGCGCCATTGACCTTTCAATTAGGTAAGAGAATTAGCAAATGCAGGGTTCTTCCATTGCTGCTGTGCCTTCGGTGCCCTTTCGCTTTCTTAAAAATATTGACTGTCTGCAGTTATATTTTGTCAGTATAGGAGATTGCGTGAAATTAGGACAGTTACCCGACTGCGAGTATGTAACCCAAATAACAGTACATTGGTTTCTAGCGGTTTGCCATTTAGGTCACCAGACTGCAGGCTGGTATATGTTTATTTTATACTTAATCTCTCTGTATATTGAACTAAAGTTATTTACTTGATTTTGTGAGAAGATTAATGTTTATAAATATATATCGAACCTGTACAAAAGCGACAATAATAGAAGCTACGTCAGCATCGAGAGAACTTCCAGCTGCTGCAAAGATTTCTTCAGTATAAAAAATGACAGCGTTAATTCCTGTCAATTGTTGGTAGGCTAGCATTCCCAGACCGGCAAAAAGGGCAGTGCGAGCTCCACGTGTCTTGACGAGATCCAGCACTGAAGACTTTCGCAAAGCTGCCTCTTCCACACTTTTTTGTATACTAGCCAACTCTTCGTTCACATCATACTTCGGCCCCCTGAACACGCTCAACGCTCTCAAAGCTTCTGATTTTCTTCCTTGACCCTTGAGCCAAAAGTAGTATAAATTTATATTTGACAGTATAAGGTAGGTACATCGGAAGCAAAGTGTGTCACTATACAATGCGAGTCGACACATTGGAAATTATCTTTTGGGGTCAGCGCAGGTAATTTAATGATGCATGTTAAGATCACTGCCGTTTATATTACCGTCTTTCAAAGATAATTCACAAATTTGTCAGTTATGAGTTTGGTAACGATACGTTAAAAAAATAAAAATTCATACAGTTTCAGTGGGAAGTCTCAACCAGACGTGGTGAACTATTCCGCAAATGAGACTCAATTTATTATTAAATGAAATATAAAACACAAGAGCTACAATAATGAAAATTTTACAAAGCAAAAAGTTTCATTTAAAAGAGAAAGCAACAGAGATTTTATCACTTAATTTGACGTGAAATGTGAACGGGGCTGTATTGAGATGTGGTTGCACGAGTAAGGTGCTCTCAAATAAAGTACAACTGGTACAAACCAATAACTGAAACAGTAAGTTACTTTATGCTTCACGTCTGTGAAGTGAGTTGAACTCTTATCGGACGAAAACTGAGCGCACGCTCAGCGGGGTCAGTTTTATACAAAGCGGTCGGGCATGTCAAACAATGCTCAAAAAATCGCCGGTAACGTTAAAGCTCTAAAGAGATCGACAGATCGATTTCCTTATTGTGTGTTGATACTAGTCATGATGCTCATTGATTTCCAAACAATCTATCGATGTCGTATGTGTTGAGGCATTATACAAGAGATTGATTTGTCGAGAGAAAGAAAATCATATTTTCCAAACATCAAATCGAAAATTTCTGCTTTGAATGACATAAATAAATAAAAACTCTATAGCCATGACTTAGAAGCTGCGGTTGAGAATGTGAAAAATAAAATATGACGGCCAGGCATCACTGTGCAGTACCTACCATTAACCATTGTGGAGACTCAGGCATCCAAATATAGGTAGCGAGAAAAACAACCTCGATTTGGGCGCATATAACGGCAAACCAGGTGTAATTTAAAAATGTGCCAAAAATAAATCCGAATAGGATACCCGCGGATAGGAAGAGTTGAAAGATAGAACCCAGCACTCCTCTTATCGAGGGCTCTGCAAATTCGGCAATGTATATGGGGACTACAACACAAGTTAATCCCACACTAATCCCAGCCAAAGTTCTGGCCAGACATAAAAGCGCCACGCTCCTTGCAAATATGATGATTATCCATGATAGTAGGTAAGGGACCGCTGTTGCCAAAATCGTTTTTTTACGACCGATTTTATCAGCTAGGGTACCCGCTGGCACAGCCCCTATTATAGCACCAATTGACAATATGGAACCAATCCAGGATCCTTGTTCGGTGTTCACGAAAAGCCAACCATTCGGGTCCTTCAGTTGCGGTAAAGCCGGCGAAGTCCAGGCCAACACACTGCCAGTAGCCAAAGCCAGCAAACAAGCTAGAATTAGGGTGAATAAGTTACATCGAGGCAATGTAAGTACAATATTATGCATTTTATCAAGGTTTATAATATATTTCTTTTTATATGTAAGCTTAATATCGTCACTTTTATCAGGCTTATATATGAAAGACCAATTAGTATAAAATGTTGAAATTATCAGGGTTCGTTCTTATTAATTATAAGCAACAACTCTGTAAAGTATCACATCGGTCCCTTAATTTATACCAAAGTCATACAACATGAAATGACTGGTTATAAAAACTTTTTTCGGGGCCTAGAGGAACGTGCTCCAGTTGACGTAGAGACTTAAAACTTTGAACAGTTTTTTTTTTCAATAATTTGGAACAGATCAGGGGGGCGTCCCACTAAAAATTTTTCTGACCCCTAAATAAGGACCACTCTGCTGCATATATTACAGATAAATAAAACTGTCCAAAAAAGGTAGTACAAGTTTTATTTTCATAAATTATACTCTACATCTACGTTATTAAGCAATAATTATAAAATCATTAATCTATGAGATATTTCTAGTAGTTTACAAGCGAAAATTTTACCCCGAACACTCACGCTCGTAGATCAAGGCACTGGCGTTCTGGATTTGTTAAAAATACCTTCTAAGATGCTCTAAGCTTGTAAGGTATTAAAATTAACGGTATTAGGCTAGATTCTTGCTTAACAGTAGGTTTCAATATTTTATTAATGAAATTGCCATTATTCGCCAGGAAAGGATGCTTATAAGCAGTTGATAAAGGCAGGCCAACAAAAGATACCAGTAAAGTTTTGAAAATACAACATGTGCTTGCAAAACGAATCAAAGACTCTCAGCGTAGGTCGCAGTTGGTGAAAATAATCATTTCCAAATATTTGCAAATGAGGATTAATCATTACGAATTGCAGGTACGTAAGCCTATTAAGCGAATCAGAAGACTGTACACGAAGTACATTTTATTCAACAGCGGATACATTTTCTACTACTATTGGAACCCTACCTATATGTACTGACAATCAGCTAAGGATTTAGTTTTTACTTTTAAATTGTAAGTTTAAAAATCAAGCCATTTTTCAGAATTTTTTACGGTATGTATTAAAATATACATTGCTACATATTTTAATTAGTTACATATATTACGACATTTACGTTTCAATATTTTATTCATCTTTCATTTAATTACGATAGGTACGCTCCTGCATTGAAAAAGAGGGTGACTAGTCTTAGTATGTCCACCATGTCGATGTCCATGCGCATATTCGACACTTGCCGCTGAAAATGTTTTAAAGATTTCATCAGAGCCTCCCGTAATTGCATTTTTGTTTGTTCAACATATTTGGTGACCTTTCGTTGTCAAATCCGATGTCTTTTTTTTAAGGGATACTATCGTATATATGTAGTACTGCTGCTTATCACCATTGTTGTAAGGTTTTTGTAGTAACAGGCCTCATATTTTTACTCGGTTAAAAAAATCGATCGTAAGTTCACCTGTCAATTATTTCTCATTTCTTAATAGCTGTTCCTCCCTTTTTAATATATTGTTTCCAAATTTTCAGATAGTCTTTATTCTTTAAGGAGTATGCATAACGTTGAAATTGAAAAAAAATCAATTGACGGTTTATTTTATTTTCTTATCGCTTAGAGTCTTATTTTTCATTTGCGATGAAGATTTCATGAAAGGTCCGAAAGTTAATTGACAGTGAGTTACGATGATTTCAGTGGGGTAGGTCGGAACGTCCCGGTGCGTCGCGGCTTTCGCGGTCCGCGGTGCGCTGTAACCTTATTTGTATTTTACCTCAGGGCAATATGAATTTGTCCTGCCAGCTATTGCCATGGATAAATTTTTGAAATATGAATTTTTCCTGCCAAGTATTCCTACAACTACTAGGTTTACCCACAGATGAATGTCTATAGCTGTTTACGCCAATAAAGCCGAGCTGACGTTTGTCAGCATTATTTGGTTAATCGCATTCAGTGCTTTAGTACAGATGAATGCAACCAGTGTCGGCTTGAGACATGCGTCCTGAGACAATTGGAGATTGCCCCCCCCCCCCCCCCCACCACCTGAATTTTAAATTATGTGTTACAAATCATAAAATTATATGTCAAGAACGACCCGCAAGTTGAACCAAATAAACCAATGCAAAACAGCTTACCTAAACCCAGAATAACTGAACTGATACCAAATTAACGGAAGCAATCTCAAAAACAACACAAAATGACCTAACCAAACCCAAAAAACCTATCTTCATTCCATTTAATATAACTTGCGACTTTAATTGTAAATCATTCTTTTGAATTTTCCACAAAGCAGTTATTCTGATCTCTAGTCAAAATTCAACACCGTAAACACGTTTTCTCGTTAATAATAATGGAAGAAAAGGAGGCAGGAGGCAGTTAGCCATGTAGTGTATATTTTAAATTCCATACTTCTAACGATCACTATATCGCACCAGCTTAACATAAATGCCATTATTTTTATTTCCATCATATAGATTTATGATTTATAAAACTATATTTTATTAAACTAATTATGCAAAAATACACCTCCGAGCTTTTGCAGCGGAGAAGTCTCATATGAAATCATCGACGTCGATAGAATCTGATATGTCGTTTGTGAGAGATAAGATTCGAAAAGAAATTACGGTAATCTTTTCAAACTTCACATTTCATGGCTCAAATTTGAACCTAACTCAATTCTGACTTGCTGATGGAAACATAGTCTATATAAGAGACGCGAGATATCTAATGAAAGATCCTGAAGTCCGAAATCGTCGCGTTGTTATTGGGTATCACATGTTGCGGATTGCGTTCGGTCATATATTCGTGTATACACGCAATAACGGGTTCAGGAATTTTGAGACTTGCTTAGGTTCACTCGGGATTGGTAAGGTTACTTTTAGTCCAGTCGGAACTTACATGAGTTCTATTCAACAGCCGTGCCAAATCGCCAATTTTTTTGTAGGTAGTTTGGACCTCAAAGAATATAGTGTGAAATTTGTGGGATCGCGAAATGACGACTTTTGGCCGAAAAAAATATTTAAAAAAACACATGTCACTATTTTGATGTGATTATCTTTGGAATGAGATTTATCGAAAAATGTTTCGTACAAAAAATGTGCACCGTAATGAAATCTACAAAATAAGTCCTATGCAAAAATCACGTAGAATTATTAGTTTGGCGGTAAATCACTGTTAAACAACAATTTTTCAAAAAATTTATTATTGCATTTACGTGGTTTATTTATAAAGCATTGTTCTGAAACTCATCCACCACCTAGAAGAAACTGTCCTGAAGAGATATCGGTAAGTTTTATCAAGCCATGTTATATAGCTTAGCAATAATGACCGATTTTCGTAAATCCGGCGTGTCGATATAGCACTTGTTCCACAAGGCCGAGAAGGTGCCAAAAACTCGGGGTGATTCTTTTCAGCATATACATTCAGGATTTAACTGAAAAGAATAGGTTTAAAAAAAACCATGTTTTTCGAGGATATAAAATTTTAGCTTATAAACAAATAGAAGTTACGCCTTAAATATTTAAATTATTCAAAATGTTCTTCAAGATTCTTATAGGTCTTAGCGAGACGCGTAATTAAAAAAAAAACACACACACGCGGTCTGGCTGCAAACGGGTTCTGTAATTATTAATCTCATTTCGTGTGTTTATTCAGGAATTTACGCTGAAGCGTGTGGAGCCCAACAGATGTGGTTTTATTATTGTTTGTTGAGTTTAGAGTGATTAGAGAATCCCGCCAAAGTGTGAACGGTAAGTCATCATCTGAGGGTAACAGAAATTAGCGTTACCATGGATGCGCACCATAAGAAGCCCTAATTATAGACAACTGGGGTTACAAGTCCACTTTGAGGAGCTCTGAGTTTCGTTTTTCAATTGAAAAATATGAAACTTGAAGCTCTGATCCGAGTGTATGTGTACCATTAATTGCCTATAATTAGGGGTCCTTACGTTTCGCATCGCGTAATCTCACGGTATGTATTACAATATAAAGATTCTGACGAGGGCGATGAATTATTCGCCGGAACGTTACAAAAGACTTGTTTTCTTTGTCCGCTGACTTGATGAATTTCTTTATGTTCGTAACTATGTAAAGAGATGAATTTCAAAATGATGAATACAACAATGTGTTAAGATGAATATTCATCAATTTATGCCACTGAACGCTTACAATTAATCAGATGAAACTTGTAATATCTATTTTCCAACTGTCTTATTTACCTGTTTTGTAACGGGTTCAGCCACCCGATCAGGGCCGAATGACGAATGGGAACAGAATGAAATTTTCATATAACCCCGTCAGGAGACCGTATACTTTTGAACCATGCAAATTCATTTGAGCCAAATTCAGTTATGTCATTCTAACTCCATTAGATCGACAAAAATAATGTTATCTAAATAGATGCACGATAAGTATACACCAGGCTTACTGATAACAGGGTTAGAAACCTTTTCTTGGTCCAAAAGACTGGAGAAATAGTCGAAGAAGTTAACCAAAGGATGACGATATATAGTTGTTCCTGGTATATGTTGTACCTTATGTAATTTGTGTACGTATGCTTAATACATAACTCATACTATTGACTATCTTCAGTCACGCTCATACCTAATACATTTACGAACGAAGATGCAGCTGACGTATAAAAATAATTCCTCAACTTACGTTAAATTTCCGTGAACTTATAAAAGTACAATTTATTCACATCGCAAAACCCAGACCATTCTACACAAAAATGCTACTTGTAAACAGTTTTTGGAAATAAGGCAACACTCGATTGTTACTAATGTTCGAGTACAATATGCTGTAACAAACCCCGATTAACCTCAGGCAATCATTATCATAAAAGAAATAAAAAATGAATTTAAAGATGATCACGGTTACTTTGTTCAACTTTTACTTGTACTACGACTATGTCCGCTGATCCCCAAATACAAAATTGTTCAGAAATTTATCACCAAGTGGCTCAGATGATAATTGCCAATATCTGTCCGCGTTATTATACACTGGTGGCAGTGCTCGTGTTGATTATTAGGAATTTCGAGTTTGAGAATATGTCGATACTTTTTTACCTGGAACTTCAGCACTTTTCCGGTAACCCCTAATAATAATATGACCCAGAAGATACAATTGTGTAATAATTTTAATTCCTGAATTTTGTGTGTGGGATTATGGGTAATTTTTGAATTTTATTTCTTAACGGAAGTGAACTATATTATCATCGGGAAAAATTTTGTAACAAGAATCTCTATGCTAACTGGTAATTTGCGGACACCTCGTAAACTTTGACGATACATATTTTCTGGTCAGAATTATAGGAAACGGTCATATTTTTAAGATGTTATTCATGACAAAACAATCATTTTTTCCTATTTTCACCACAAAATATTGTCAAAATGTACCAAGTGTCCACAAATTACCAGTCAGTATTGGAATTTTTGTTACAAGAAGTTCCTCCGTATAGTAATAATGATGTGACTTGCAATTCCGTCGTTCAGGACTAAAGTTGAAAGTTTACCGAGTGTTGTAGTATTGAGGAGGTGAAATTTATAAATTATCATGAATAAACTTCAATGAAAATTATTCATTGACCAATTGGGTGGATGTTTATAGTTAAATGTTGAAAGTCCGACTGAAGGGATCGAATGAAGCTATTAGATGAAACTGAATATTTAAAAGAATGAAATAATAATGATCAATATTCAGTTCATTGGAATTTTAATAAAAAGCACTGCACATACAAAATACTTGTCTCCTGCGGAAGATATGTTCATATTGAATAAAGGAACAGCGCTCGAGTGCAAGAATGGCGAAAATCTATCTAGAACTGAGGTATTTGGCCCTGGTACAACCCACTGCCTGCACATTTGTTATACAATTACGTAATACGACGTAAGAGCATCGGGAAATTTCATTAGTTTAAAACTAAAAATTACGATTGACAGCGTTCAATTTTAATTACGCTACTAAAGTTAAAATTTCCAAAAAATTCTTAATTCGAGTTTTTGAATCCAAAAATGGAAAGTAATTGCAATGATACGAATTTGCTCGTTAAAGAAGAAGAAATAGTTCTCAATTAAGTTTTTCCAATTATCAAAATAAAGAAATGATTCCTTATTCAATGTTTTGAATCAAGAGAATGAAAACAAATTCCCAATAAAATTTTTCGAAATAAAAAATGAAAAATAATCCTCAAAACTAAAAATACTTCCTACTTCAATTTCTTGGAGTACAAAAAAATAATCACGTACCAATTTTTATGAACCGACAAATGAAAAACAATTCAGAATTGATAGTTTACTTCTATATTCAAGTAGTTACTGGCTTGCTTATTAATGCTAATCTGTACTTTCTATGTAAAAACGACTTTTAATCCGTAAAATTTATAAATTTATAAATAAATCAATTCATAATTCAATTTTTGTTTTAGGGGTAGTGAACTAGTTCAACCGAGCGACTGTCGAACTCACGGGTTGAACTGGACCTTGAACTAGACAGATTCCTTGTCTACGCGTAATTACACGTCACTACTCTCTAACTCTCTACGCGGGGAATGGGCAGTCGGAAAGAAAATTAGTATCAAATAGGAAAACCAGTTTAAATTGATATCAATCACTTTTGAGTGTAAAATTGTTATTCGTAGAAAATTGATTCCGAGATTTGATGAATGTTGAAATCGCTACTTCCAAAGTAATTAGAACTTCCAAAATAAAAGGAGTTGAACTTGATAAGGAATAAATCATAAATTGGTTTATTGGAATATGGAATAAAAGCATATTTGTGAGAGGTAGAATAGATCTACACACTTGTAGAAAACGTCGATGAAAATATTTAAAACTCCAAGTGATGGCGGCGAGTTGAGTAGCACGATCGACTTGCTGTTAACTAAATTGAATAATTTTAATTTCATTGCAAAGTTTGATCTACAGTTTTTTGCCTCGCTTCACCCGTTTCCAAAATTGTATATTCGCACATAAACGCCTGGAAGTTCAGTCATTCGAGATTTTTCAAAGTTTTAAATTGCATCAATGTGAGTCGAGGTCTGAGTAATATTCAGATTGTAGGTTTTTGATGTTTCTCAGATTTGTCGCATAATTCTGCAAACAAAAACACGTATTCGACATATCGGCGGTAATAGCGATTATTGGTACTTCTTCTCAAAGATGAACAATGTCATGCTTTTCACTTAACAATAATAAAAATATATGACGCGCACTTATAACACTAAATATTCCAAAGAAATATTTTCATGTGATAAGAATGATTATGGTCTGTGACAAAGTGAACTGTATGTTAGATTATAAACATGCGCAAGAAAATTCTTGGGTTATCTTGTTGCTATACTACCTTCGATTACAGTTATCGGTACTCTTGTTGTTGTAGGTGGCTACAAATCACGTAGGTATCACATTTTAAAAAACTTCTTTAACATCTTCAACTCTACCAACTCTCTAGTCAATTCTCACTTCGTAAAATTAAATAAATGTGCAACAGTGCAAAGTCTAACTATACTCGTTTCAAATGCTTTTGATGCGGAATAGCAAATTATAACTATGAGTATCATTTGTTAATGGTAGTACGTACAGCACACAGGATAAAAATTGCCTTTACGAATATAACGTTGCGTTGGTAACAGGATTTAATGATTTAATGGTCTCTCAATTGGATTCATTTTTATTATTGCGCTTACAATATTTTTAAGACTAACCTAATATTTATTTTGGTATTACCTAGTTATCACAATATTCAGTCTAGGACAATTTAGATAAATAATCTAATCCTCAAATTCTCAGTTTTAGTCTCGACAAAGATAGATAACAATAATTTGTACAGCAATTATGTACCTACTTACTACGCGTAAGTTATAAATTATAACTTAACAAACAAAAAATAGCTATAAAATCAGATAAAAAAATAACCGAAATATTATTACTGGTCCCAAATTGATATTTTAGCAAATTATTTTAGTATTCGTAATTAAAGAGTCTTATATTGTATGCTGAGAAAAGAAGTTTTTCCACGTTCTTATCTGAGTATATTTGACCAACAGCACTAAACAGTTGCTCACTTGGAACGCTAGTGGGCGGAGCGGAAAGGTACTTCAAAACTGCTTTTCTCAGACTAGGATATGGAGTGCTGTTCCAATAACCATATATGTCAGCATTGCGTTGCAACAATGGCTCCGACAAATAGGATTGAATTCTTTCTTTCAAAATCGTTTTTTGAGTCTATTCATCTTCAGATCCACTCACTTTTATCGGATTAGGCATATCATCGTGGACATCCCAAAGACTCTCCATTTCGTGTTGTATGTTAGAGGCTTGCGAGATTAATTCTGTTGATGTTGAAGTTGAAACTGAAGGATTCTCTCCACCGTGGGACTGTAGTAAGTCGTCGTTATTACTCTCCGTTAGAAAAGATATTATTTCTGTTATTGCCATATCTACTTCATATGAATTGAGATATTTGGATTTGAATCTTGGATCCAGCATTGTAGCAACCATCAAGGAATTATTTTTTTTAAAAAAAAGAGAATTTGATATTCAAAGACTCATACAATGAGTTTTTCATATTTGTCATCGTATCACCGTCGTTTGAGCATCGAGCTTGAAATTTGCGGTTTAATAGTGATATTAAAGGTATCACTATTGATATGCATGCATCATCAAACGATAAATCAAGTATGGCTTCATAAAAAAATTTCAATACGGCTGTGATATTCTTTATAACTTCCCATTCGTTAGAGAGAAGAGGCTCAATCTGACCATGCTCAACACTGTACAAGTTAACTGCATTTTTTTGCTCCAAAAGCCTCTGTAACATCAAGTAAGTGCTATTCCATCTCACTTCAACATCTTGCACCAAAGCGTGTTCTGGTAGACCGCATTGTTTTTGACATTCTGTCAGTTTTCTGGTTGCTGGCTCACTGTGTGGAAATGGCCTACGATTTTTCTGCATTTTTTTTTTACAAGTCTTTGGTTTCTTCGTCTGAAAATAGTGCTTGCTTTATCACCAATTGCAGCGTGTGTGCGACACAACCTATCGATTCATATTTATTACGCATCGCGCAAATCATGTTTGCTGCATTATCACGTAGGACCAGAAAAATCTTGCCGTTTCAACTCCATTCATTCACCATCTCTGTAAATTTTTGCTCAATATATTGACCAGTATGATCTTGTTCTAGCACGCATGCACCCAAAAAAAGTTTAAGGCGTTGATGGTTTATGATAAAATGAGCTGTAAAGCTGAGAAGTGAACATGTTTTACTTGCATTGGTCCAGATATCGGTGGTGGCACTCACCCACTCGCTGTTTGCTATTAAAGTCATTACTTTAGATTTGATTATTGCATATGTTTTCGGCATTAGTGTCGTTCTAAAATATTTTTCGGATTTCATTCGATACTTGTGAACTGCAAGAGGATCGACAAAATTCAATCTACGAAATGCTTCGCCTTCCACCAATGCATAGGGCAGCATATCCACAATTATAAGATCCATTATTGCTTTATCAATCCTTTTTGAAATTTCATGATCATCGGGCCATTGTAAAAGTTTAGATTTAGTGGTAAGACTTGGGATCGTCGACTGCACAAGATTTGGTTGATCCGAACTCAATAATTCTGTGATTTTTGTACCGGTTCGCCTTAGTTTAGTTTCTTTTTTCAATTCAACAATTTCTGACTGTCTTTTTAACACTTGCCTGTGCTCCTCGTCATGAACTTTTGATAAATGTAGCTTTATTCCGTGCAATGTTTGATTTTTAGGTTCGTGGCTTCCTAACGAATATGACCTGTTACAAAGTTTGCAAATAGCTTTAGATGAATCGCTAAAGCTTTTCTCAAAAAACTGCCAAATCGGATTTTTTTCTGTTCGTGACATTTTTAAAATTTTTTTTACCTAAAATAAATGAAATAATTAGGGAAAGTTTATTGGGGTAAACAAACAAAAATTTAATTTTAAATATAAAAAAAAAAAAAACGCGCAGTAAAAGGAAAAGAATGAGTCGAGATGATTGACTAGATAATTCTCGTGAGCTATATTCTCCTATTCCCTCATAGCCAAACAAAATTATTAAGTAAATAAAGATCACACAATGTAATAAATTAATCATAGTATTTACTTAATCGTTTGTTTGGGAAACATTGTTAAAATAAGGATATAGCACGTGATTCACCAACAGTTACATATATTAAATCAACATGCGAATCCAAGTAAAACGAAATCCAATATAACCACTTTCATTTGTCGTTCAGAAATATAACTCAACAAAATAATGTTCAATAACAATAAGTTTAGATAATTTAATGAAAATAAAACGAAGTACTAATAAAAACAAAATAAATACTCAATTGCAAAACATAACCTCAACTCACGATTAAATGGACAGTGGTAAACTGAGCCGGGGCCCCGCCGGCGAGCAAGCACGAGTTAGCTGCGAAGTTTACCGAACGACGCACGAAAATTCACGAACACTCGAGTTTCGGCGGGGTCGAAAGTTTCGGCTATATTTTGGCCGAAACCGAAACTAAGACCGAAACTAGATTTTTTGGCCGAAACTGGCCGAAACTGAAATTTCGGTCGGTCACGAATTATATGATAATCTCTGAATTTACCAGAAAGGAATTTAATACAAAACATTATTTAGTTATAATTAAATTGAAACACACAACACAGCATAAAATTGTCCCTTTCTTGGATTTTACAGAAATTGTTCGTGTCACGAAAGATTAACATATATAAGGAAATTCATTTTTTATTACTAATTTTTGGATAGGTTACCAGATATTGCCACTGGGATCAAAAAATTTGTTGGAGGGACATGCCAGGGTAGAGACAGTTTTAGTTATTGAACTCAAGCTTCGGGAAGTCTGAAAATATTTTATGTTTGAAATTCAGTGCGCCACATAGAAAACAGTTTAAATTACAACTACAGTCACTCTAAAAAAATGTATGTTTCATTCTTTACTATTTTTTCCCCAAAGGACAGAAAAACACGCAATAGAGAGAGTTTCAAAAAATAGTCCGAGGACGGGAACCATGACCCTCCAGGGTACGAGTCTGGCATCTTACCGTATGAGCCGCGATCGCTCCTTACTCAGCATTGATGATCGAAAATGAGTTTCGCTCCGCACGAAAATCCAAGAATTTCGAATAGCGCTATCTTCGCAACCAAAGCCTATCCGAGTGAAATTGACCCCTTAGCACTAACGTGTAGAGAGATTCTCTCACACTCATTTTAAAGGTTTTATTTTTTTTAAATTGCAAATGAAATGACAACTCGACAATTGTTTTACCGTCACAAAATTTTATAATTTTTATAATAGTGAAAAATAAATTTCTTTAATACCTAAAATATGAAGGCAAAAAAGGTATTTACTCAGCGGTTGAAGGTATTTCCCTAAATATTTTGTTATTATTACTCCCTTATTTGAAATGACGCATTCTTCACTTTCGTAGTATTTGGAATTATTACTACTTTTTATTAGCAAAAATGAAATTTAATAATAAATTCTACTTCGATTTTAACCTAATATTATCTTATCATTATATTTGAAATTTCGGTCTCAGCCATTGCGCAGAAGCGTGAGATTTTGTTTTATCACGCGAGTTAAATAGGAAGTTTCAAATTTTCACTACGTGAAGGGAAAACTCGATTCACATCAAGCCTCCTTCAACCCTTACGTGGGCACCTTTTACCACATTAATACGTACCCGGAGTACGTGGATACCTATCTCTATGGTTTTTATTATTTTTTGAGTGCTGAATCATCCAAAATCGATTCACTTTATTAAATAAACATAAATAAAAAGTATAAGAGCTATTTTCAAGTCTTACAGGACAGTTCAGTTGCCGCAAAGGGAAATCGGAGCAGGGGTTCCGAACACTACGCAGGCAGAGCGTGGTCAGTTTTGATCATTGGCGGTTGGCAGATGTTCGAAATGTTAGTGGCAATGATAAAAGCGTAGCATAGCTTTTTTTTTAACGTGCGTTATCTCACTAAGACATTTCTGAATATTGAAACTTATTTTCATGTGATTATAGTAAGTTACAATACAAGTGTGCGAAGTACGTGATTCTCGCAGGAGCGTAGTTTGTCGGACGAGCGAAGCAAGGCTATACTATTTTTTGTAACATCTTGTAACGGAAAGTTTGACTTGGGAAAATTGTAAACATAGTAATTCAACCTGACGAAGACGTGCTGCTACAACACAGAAGGACGCGATCGTAGTCAGGAATCATCATGTCCGATGACGATAGTTACATCTGTTCAGCTCAGAAAACTGCGAGGAAAATACAATTTTCTAACGGTTGTGTGATATTTCCTATGAGTTTCTAAACTGTGGAGAATCCGCCACAGCGCGTGGAGTCGAACTTCCTGTGCAGGTGTTACAAAAAATCATTTTTAAACTACAAGTGGGTACCCGGGTACTCTCCGTGGCTACATGTTTTCAACCGGCCATATTTTATGGTAAGCAAGAATTATTTTTCTATGTTTAGTTACGGAAATAGCTTCTAAATAAGTTGAATGTTGGATCGTAAGGATCAGCAAGCTCAGATCGACAAAAAAAATTTCAGCAAATTTTTAAAGGAAACACTGAAATAGCGTGCTTGTGACAAAAGACTAGCAAAAGATTTACGCCCACAAACTACACTCTACGGAAAGAGAGGCGAAATACCGTATTATTAAAAAGATGAAATTTTGATTTTAATTTCAATGTTTTGAATATACAGGGTATTTATGTGAACCCTGCACATACTTCTAGGGTGTGTAGGGGCTGTCTGGGCAAGCATTTTGAGGTAAGACACTCATGGCCGGAAACTTATCGTAATGGCAGTGGAGGGCTTTGAAGGATTTGTTACAGCGCGTTTATTCGTACTCTGATGAATCAGTTTTATTCAGCCGTAGGCAACGGTACAAAAGTTTTTGCGTGAAGTCAATAAATGGTAAACTCGCTAGAATACCCGAGGCAATGACAAGACGTTGCACGGAGTGCCTTCTTCAAGGTGGCGGACACTTTGAACAATCTGATTGAACACGAGAAATTGTACATATTCCGTACTATAAGAAATTATTTTGTTACCTTGGTTATGTTTTATCGTTTTTCTTCAAAGCTTATCGTTTTGTCGATAAATTAACAATGTAATCAGTAATTTCGATCTAATTAATTACACTAAGTAATTAGCGGTACCCAACACTGCGTTTAACCGACGCCTGCTGTATAGTTGGTTGCCTACATGACGGCGCTTAGCGAGATTTTTTAGCCGGTTTTATTTCGCGAACACGACTTCGGAAACCACCTGTTCTTTAGGTTAATTCAGTCAACTCGACCCACTCTATTACACCTATCATTTCATGTACTTACTTCTGGGGCACCTTGTATTTTGTTCATATAATATTCAAAGGAATTAACATTTGAAAAGCAAAACTTAATTTTCACGTAATAATAAAAACAGGATTAAAAAATAAATACGAGTAACCAAATATTTTTCTTAAGCCAATTGAACATACCCGTGTAGAACTTCTTTTTTTCCGTGCCTGTATTTTTAAAATAATCCGTTGGATATTTGTAATATTGGTTGTAGAAATAGGGCAATCTGCTGCAGTGTGTCGGGTATTTCGTGTATTTGAACTCGCATGAATCATTGGCAAGGTCACAATGACTATCCGTAGCGGCTGGATATATATAATTCAATTGTCAAATCACGAAAACCAATTGGCCAATATCGATTGCTACGCTTTTGCAACAACGTGATTGCCAATCATTATTTATGTATATCTGCTTACCAGAGCCGTATCTAGGTATGGCCGCACCCTTGGCGGGACTTATTATAACATTTGCGTCCCCCCACACCGGGGGGTTTGGTGGTTATGGAATACCATCCAACGAAAACGGGGGATCCGGGGGTCCTCCCCCGGAAATTTTACAAAATTAAAGTGCAAAGTTGTAGGTTTAAGGTTTTTTGATCCGAGAATTCCGCTTCTTTAAAATACCAATTTTTTGGTGGAATTTGTGTCAAATTCTATATTTTCCTTATATGAAAATATGAGCCTACTATTTGTAAGAGACGTTATTTACATAAAACAACTGTTTGTATCTGACTAAAAGAAGTGGAATGTAAATTGACTGTACATCCTTAGTTGCAGACGATTATACTCACAATAAATTTTCTCAACAATAAAATCGTAGTTATAAAAATACTGTGCATAGAAGGCCTACGAAAACGTAAAATTTATACTTTAATAAATTGAATAAAATGCGAAAAAATATTCGATTAAAAACTTATATTACTTGTATTTACATAAACTATTTGAAAGCTTTGCTATGAAACATGGAGAAGTCCACGTGCCGCGGGAGGGTTATGATCAGTTATGATATTGTTCAAGTTACGACATGCTTGCTTAAATTTTGTGTTTTTTTCAACTGTAAGGCGGCAAGGGAGCGGCGGAGATGAAGGTAATGTCACGTTGTAACTAGCCAACTAGACTGTTCACAGTATTACCGTAAGAGTAATAGACATACAGTAGAACCTCGATCATCCGAACGCTCAATTATCCGAACGTTGGCGCGAAAGATACATTGTTGTTCGCTGCCACCGCCGTGAGTAACAATGTATCTTTGCGAGAATCGCAGTCATGCAAAGGCGCATATCGAGCGTGTTGAAACGCGCTTTGTTTCATCAAACGTTGTTAGTCCGCTTACGGAGATTCGTCGCGCAGTTTTGATATATGTATATATGTATGTACTGTTTTTATGTAAAAAGGTGTTGTTTATGATCTCGTCCCAAAGAACCCACGTTTCGGATATCCGAACTAGTTTCGGTCCCAATTGATTCGGATAATCGAGGTTCTACTGTAATTACACACCACTTACGTACGGTAACTTTTAACAATCTGGAATAACATTTATTTCAATAACGTGAAATTTTTGTCCTCAACGAAATGCACTAATCTAAAAAAAAAAAATTATTTTTCATGGCCGATTTTGCGCCCCTGCGGTAGTTGCGCCCTTGGCGGGCGCTCATCTCGCCACCGCCTAGATACGGCTCTGCTGCTCACAGTGAACTGCTTTTATAAAAAAATCCCCAAGGATCACTGGTAAAGTCGCAATGACAATACCGAGTATTGGATAATTTGTTTATCGACTCCCGTGACTCGATCGGTCAATAGCATCTATCTCGCATTCAAAAACAGAGTGATAGCCGATCGTAATCAACTTCTTCAAAGTGTCCGTGCGTATGCGCGTGTGCATATGTGATTGATGTGTACATACATTGAAATCCTTTCGGGTCGCTAGTATAAGACTGTATTCGCAATTCTGGGCGTTTGAGTATAATTAATATAATACTTTTAGTTCTATGAATTTTGGATTTTGCATGCAATGATAAACAATTGGCACCTTAATATGTTTATCAGCCGCGAACCTCTGTCATCCTAGCTGTGATCGTTGAATTAATCAATTCCGCACTTAAATAAAAAAAAAAATAACAAAAAAGTTGATTGCACGTAGGAACAGTCAGAGGAATTGAAAAAAGTAAAATAATACGAAACGGAGGTAGAAGAATAATAAAGTAATATAAAGAAAAGATTGAAATAAGGATAATGGTGGTCTTGTCTTGGCACAAATCAAATAATCTATTAGTGTCAACAAGAGGCTAATTATGTTATCCTATAAACTATTTTGTCAGTTGGCTAGATGATAAAAAATGGAGTTTCAATTATGGTGAAGTATATTATGTAATTACAGTATTTCAAAAAATGTGCAAACAGTGCGAGTATTCGAAGAATAAATCTCTGGTCAGATACAAGAGCGAATCAGCTGGTGATATGTGAGTCACCTTAGCTGACTGTTTTCTGGTTTTTTGGTTAATGCGTAGGAATTAAACTTTTTGAAATTCCACTCGCCTGTTTATATTCACACGGCAGCTTTCCCCTTTTCGTCGGTAAGCCATGTTTTATTCGTGATTTTCCATAGCTCGCGTTTTTTTGCAGTTACTTGTGCTGCTCTTGCTATGCCTATTTGGCTTGGATTCTTTTATATTAACGATTTTCTAGCTCTTTCCTGCTCCGTTATCTTTATTCTAGCTATAACCTTTACTTTCCCTACATATAATATATCTAGGGACCTTACACGCATTTTTTTCATTTCGGTTTCCAACTGCATCGCTGTTGATCGATCGCGATTTTATTTACTCAATGGTTCTCCATATCGTCAAGCCGAAACCTTTATTTTATAACCGTGATCGCGTTCGCCAGTGATATGCCTATCTCTCTACGTGTTATAGTAAATTGAACGCGCGCTAGTAGAAATTGACGATGTCGGTAAAAGAAATGAATGGAAAAAAAGTGAAATGTTTTTTGGGAATATCAATCCGACGATCTTCCAAATGACAGTAAAATAGAATAAAAAATAATGTAAATTAATACCGCGAGGCCCGTTTCTCGGGCGTTTTAGTGTTTTGAGAATCTTAGTATTTTCCAGTTCAGTTCACTAAAGTAGCATTTCGTTTCCAATTTTACAGCTACCAAACATTTCCAACGGTACGAAGATTTAATCGTTACGGATTACAATTTTAATGCACCGATACTCGAGAGCAGCATGAATAACCCCGAACAGTTTTAAATGGAAATAATCCATATATCTAGTGGTAAATAACACATTATCTTGATTAGAGGCAGTTATCGCGGCAATTGAGTGGGAGGGCAATACATTAATTAACAGTAATCAGATCGCTGTAATTCCAGAGACCCCACGCGAACTACACGAGGATGAATCCATCATTTCTATTTAATCGTGTGACCTAATCTCAAATTTTTTATTACTACATGAGCACAAAGAATTATAATCTATGTGATCCTGATGTCGTGACAATCACAAAGGCTTTCATTGCTAAGTTAAATAAGGTGCATTCCATGCCAAACTCACGAAGCCCGTGACCCCGACCAATTTAGATTTTTCTGATTCTTTTTTTATGTGATCAATCATCCTCCAAAAACTATGAAAAAATGTTTTTATATTTATTTCTTTATTTTTTTATTCGTTTTTTAAGCTTTGTCAAGATAGCTATTTTTTCCAGAAAATTCACGGACATTCCTTGACGTGAAACGAGGATTTTAAACCCAGGACGGAAGTGTGATTCCGATTTTTTCTATTTTTTCAGAGGGATTCTATCATTTTATTTCAACGATTTTAACGCAAGTGGTTCCATTTTTTTTTTTTTTTTTTGTTTCGGCGCTTCACCTCGGAATTTCCGAAATATGAATAATAATAGGCGATAAGTATCCTTAAGACAAATTAATATTTATTTATAGTAGGGTTTCCTATTATCATCCTATCTGAAATAAAAGAATGGTACAACTTGCGTTGAAATTTGCGAAATAAAATGTTTGAATCCCTCTGAAGAAATAGAAAACGACAGAATCACACTCCTGTTCTGCGCTTAAAGTCATCGTTTTGCATGAAGGAATGTTTGTGAATTTTTTCGGAAATGGCGTTTTTGAGATACCTTGAATAACGAATAAAAAAGAATTATTTAAAAAGTTTTCTCGTGGTTTGTCGAAGGAAGATTGATCGCATAAAAAAGAATCAGAAAAGTTTAAATTGGTCGGGGTCACGAGCTCGGTATGTTGGCATGGAATGTTCCACATATATTCAAAGTAATGTGTGCTTCATAAATAATGCCTCATCTCGATGATGATTTCCCAGAATCGGCGGATGTGGGCAATACTATATAGAATGTTCATAATAAATATGTAACAGTTTGCATATGTGTCGAACATTATTATTTTTGCTACGTAGCAACACTTGTGTATTCTAGCACACTTGCACTTTACCAAAAGATCTTGCTTGGGGGACAAATTTTTCTTATTAGCCAACGCGTTTAAAAGAAATACCTATCAACCAGTTCTATTTCTTATACTTTCGAATTTTCAATCATTCGTTCAATTGCCAGTACACGATTTATTATTCCCCCACAAGAAAAGCTTGAGTTTATTCAGGTATCAACGCAAAGATCTTTACGCCCACGTTTAAAATTTTGATAAAAGACAAGAGAGCTACCACAAATTGTACGTATATATTAGAAGTCAAGAAATCTAGTAAAAACTCGCCACAAATCAAGTCTTATAATAACTTTCTTACACAGTCCAAATAGTAACTTGAACCCTCTATCTCGCTTAGCGTCTGAAGTTCTTCATCAAGAAATAAGCGTCGCATTGATGTATTTCGTGGTTCTCTTTGTCGAAACCATTACGGAATCAGAAGTTTAACTTGCGATACATTTCCATTTGTTAATAAATAAGATGTACATGAAAACTCGTGTATGACATTTGGTCAAATATACTAATTTTTAACCAATATATGAAGTTTTAACATTCAACCGTTTAAAAAGTAATAATTTTACCAGAAATCGCTGCGGAGTATTGCCATAATTTTTTAGTGTCTTGTAGCACTGGTCTGCCACTAACGATTCCGATACTCTCCATGTATTATCACTTGTTTCACACTGTTCTTGTTTTATTCAGAAGAACATAGAGATGTCACTAAGTTTGTGTGTCTTCACATCAAGATGCGCATAGGGATCGGTGGAACGGGCGAGAATTTATAATTTGAAAAGTCAAAGTGTACTGAGATTTCGAGATGTCAGATCGTGTTAAACGATTAGAATGAAGTGGTGGATAGAATACGGTGGTGGTCAGAGTATATTACCACGACATTATCTAGCTTTATTATCACAAGCCACGCTTATCTTCGGTTATTTCGAAAAAATTGAATATTAGCAATTGGCTGAAAGGAAAGCTGCTGAAGAGGTTGTAAAAATAAAATTGATGTCATTGTTTACACATGGTCGAAAAGAAGTGAATTGTATCAGACGAATCCATTCACTAAGTTAAATTCAATCAACAATAACTTCCAGGCTTAGGTGATAAGGCTTCGTGCACTCCGGATAATGAGTAGGTATAACAATGTCGAAATCACTTCTTGATAAACAATTGTCGAAGAGTTCCACCAGATTCACATTATCGGTATGAGGGAAAGCTGTCACAATAATTTAGCGCACTTCGAATAGTCCACTGCGCATAACGATCCAGTTTAACACAACAAGTTGATATGAAGCATACTGGATGAATGATTATACGTTGAATGTCGTATGTAAAGCTTTCCGAACTGGTAAAGAGTAAAAAAATAAATAAATGGTTCATTCAGTGTTTGGGATTTTCCATGCGGCCACGTGTCAGCGTTAAGTACACAATACTGCTGCTCACGAACTCATTGCTTGCATAATATCTAAGTATTACGAATGAAATATTAGAACTTTAAAGCTAAAATGAAACAAAATTCTGTCCAAACAGTCTTATCTTCATCGCAGGGCATGGTCGTCGGCATGGACTAGGCTCCAGGGGCCCCCATAAAAATTCATTAAATCGTGAGAAAGCAGCCAATGTCAAATAATATGTTATCTTCGTATGAATGAAAAAGTATATCTATCGAATTCATTACACAGCGTCAGTGTCGTAATATTAACTGCGAGATGTTGTATATTTTTTCATCGAAAATCCCATGGCCCTGAATTGATTTTTCAAGTTAATCATTTGCACAACGTTTATCTGTGCACGGATGCGTTATACGTGATATGGGAGTATTTTTCTCGACAATGTTAGACAACGGAAAAAATAAATGTTAACAACTGTTAGAATAGATAACAATCGTAAGTTTTAATTCAAGACGGTTGTGCCGGTTACGTATTCATATTTATCGTATTTCCACCAAGTTGACAAACGGTTTTAAAGGAAGTGCAATGTCTGTCGGGTAGGCCTAAGAAAATTATCGAGCTCTGCCTGATAAAAACTTTCGCAACGTTCACATATGCCTGACACAAATTAGAATAAAATTCGTCGAGTCTTTGGAATAAACAATGTACGGAGTCTGCTCGTATATTGTTAGATTTTATAAGAACCAGAATTATCTGACTCACGCCAAGAAGGTCCGTACGATGTTAGCTACATACAAATATGCTTTCGATTTCCGGAACAGAAATTTGAGAACATAAGGAGAAAACGATTTTCATTTTCGGATATGAATAGGAATCAATGAGTATTTACTGAAATCAGAAAACAGTTATTACTTTTCAAGTCTTAAGTATATCATAGATTTTTCCAATGATTTTCTCAATTGCATGTAGTAAATTTTTTAACAAAAATGCGCAGGTACTTCGAATATTGGAATAAGCTTTACTCATCGTCATTAATCTACCCTTGAGATGCTTTAAAAAATCGTTAATTCCTTGACTGTATCTAAGCAGCGCCCACTTTTGCGTTAACTTCAAGCATCTCAGGAGGAAAAAATTGATGGAATTTCGGAATCAGTGGAAAATTAGTTCAGTTCGCCAAACTGACACTTCACATGTTACAAGCTCTAGCTTATATCACTGAAACATAGACTAAATAAATGCAAAGTAGTGAAGCTCAATAAGCCACGGAAGTTTTGAACACTGTGGAATGACTTAAATGCATTGAAGTTCCAAAATTAAAGACAATGTGTAAAATTTGCTCGATTTAAAAAATTCGGGCAAAGGCCAGTGTGATTTGATTATCTATAATGCACGTCAAGTATACTACTCAGTGATAAATAGAACATGCGATCAGCAAACGTATTAATTAACGTTTAAAACAATAATAAATACTTGTGATCGATTGCACTTAATCGAGGAGCAACATAAATCAGTGAAAAACAACAGTTGTTTTCAGCGGCTGTTTTTATCTCCAATATGAGCATTCTTCGGTTCTTTTATAAGGTTAGTAGTAGTAATTGATTTTATTATTTGTAATTGCAATATAAAAGTTTTCAACAATCATTGCTTCCGATAAGCCGTGCTTGGATGTTACGTGTTTATTCTGCATTTCTACGTTGTGATAAGAAAATGCGTTTTATTGAATTTGCCAGACTGATTAGATTGAGGATCATTCAGTGTTGGGGATCTATGTCACCTGCCAACGTATAATTTACGATTCCTTTTTATCATTCGATAAGCTTGATTCAACACCGGATTAAGGTCGTATTAAGTAAAACGTGAAATTTTATTTATTTACGAAGAATTTTCTTGATAAGTCATTGGCCTGGAATCGTGATATTTGTGATCAACATCAAAGGTTCATACCCTTTTCAACGTGGATTTAGAAATCTTAACGTCTTGTCAAAAGTCTGGTGACGACGCAGGGTGTGTGTACTCATAGTTACCTATAAATGATGTTTAAGGGCGTTGCCTAGCTAGAAAGCGCGGGCTACTCCGCTTCTCGCGTTAACCGTGGCGAGAGAGAGAGTAAAGAAACAAGTGAGACGGAGCAACCGAGCTGTCGCCGGAGTGGGGCCGGTGACGCGGCTAGCCTCCTCCACCCCCCACGGGCATTCGGTTTCAAATACATTTTCTTCATACCTCGGTCGAAAGTACGTACTTTCGGCCCTGATTTCAAGGCAGAAAGTCTAACTTTTGTGCCTTGCTAACGCTATGGATGCGCCCTCTACAACAGCGGGAGTAAACATTTCTCTCGTGCATGCCGGTACGCCACTGCCACAACTGCCGTCATTGTCGGCTACTACCACATAGTTAACCATGATTGTGTTATTGTTTTTCCGCAGGATCGAGAGATAACCTTAAAGTTCTTTAATTTATATTAATTAGATTCTAATTAGATACTCAAAAATAAAATACAATGAGTGAAATCACCTCGAGTGACGAATCTATGGACGAGGAAGAAGTGATCAGAGATTTTGATGCAGAGGCTGACTCAATAATACAAACCGGCACATTACCAAAGAAGTCAGTAGACAGCACGGTCTTACATACAGGTCCGGAAACTAGTAGGGTGGGGAATGACTCAGATAATGAGGCAAAACCGTGGTTCTCGTCTTCGCCGTCTGCAGCGCTGCCGCCTCGGGGTGAGCCAATCATAAATCAGATCCGAACAGCTGATTTTTCGGAATCAACAATCCTGAATAACACTCAAAAATGAAGAAAGATGCGAATAAAAAATGATTGAGATGTTTACTAGCATTCCATGGCGGGCGTATTAATTGTTTTATTTTAACGGAAACCTCAAATGTTTAAGTCAATAAAATCCATAAACATCAAGCGAGGGCTCACAACTTTTGAGACAGTTTGAGATCTTGTGTAGACGATCCGCCGTTTACACACTTTACACTGAGTCATGAACTGTCAAAAACTTCGATGAGCAGGTTATCTTAACGGTATATATCTATATCATACCCCGGGCCAATGGCGCCCCTAGCGGATACATAGGAAACGAGACCGTGTGCCTCACTAACGGTGACACCCCCTACCACTCAAAAGTGCCGGAGTTACCAGACCTGTATGTAAGACCGTGGCAGACAGGTACAAATTAGTCTACGATGCGTACAAAAAATGGAAGATAGACCATACAAGTTCTGTGTCAACTTCAGAAAAGACTAAATTGATTGTATATTTTAAAGAATTGAGTAAGAGGTTAAGCCCTCCAACTCTATGGTCCTTTCGATCAATGTTAAAAAACACCGTAAGTGCAAACGAAAATATTGACATTAATAAATTTCAAAATTTGAGAAGTTTTATTAAAAACAATTCTAAAGGACATAAATCTAAAAAGTCATTAGTCTTTGAGTGGAATCAAATAATGGACTTTATAAATAATGCACCAGACCTCACACATTTAGTTACAAAGGTAGGTGTTAATTTTATGAAGCTCTTCATTAAATCGAAATCTCATTTTTATAATAATGCATATTATTATTATTTCAGGTGATTCTTATATTTGGCATTTGTGGGGCCATACAATGTGATGAGCTTAGTAAAATTGAATTGGATAATATCGAAGATCTTGGTGATAAGTATCTTGTTTCTGTTAGCGAAACGAAAAATGATGTTCCTCGTAAATGTATAATTGGGGAACGTTTTTATCTCAAGGTCAAGCAATACAGCTCTTTGAGACCTGAGGAACCTTTTACCAACAGATATTTTATCAAATATTATAATGGAAAATGCCTGAAGCAAGTCATCGGTAGAAATAAAATCGGTGAAACGCCTTACTTGATAGCATCCTATTTAAAATTGCCTAACTCAAAAAGTATACTGGACATTGTTTTCGGAGAACTAGCGCGACGTTATTATCTAACTTAGGTGCTAATATAACAATGCTGAAACAGTTAGGAGGATGGAAATCTACAAATATTGCACAAGGTTATTTTTTGAATCAGATTGTTTATAATATGATCGTTAAAAATGAGTTTATTATATTCATATTTAGTTCTTGAATAGGTACTCAAATGATACTTATTTTGTTTCTGAAAATCTTATTCAACTTTTTACAGGATATGTGGAGAATTCGATGAAAAATCGAGAAAAAATTTATGAAAGCATAACCTATGCAACCGCATCCACCGTGACTGATCCAGAACCATCAACAAGTTCAGCGAAAAACGACTGTTCAGTTAAAATAACAAATCCAAAAAATTCTGATGAACCTTCACATGCTAAAGTAGACTTTCACACCTTTTCTGACGATTTTGAAATTGATGATGAGGATCTTGCTAGGATTGATGAACTTGATGAACCTGAAATACCGAAGTCACCACAGGTGTTTTTCAGAACCGCGAGCAACAAAAAAATTCTTGAACCTAGGAATAAACAAATGATAAAACCTAGTCATTTTAAAAAAACAAAACCAATTTTGGTTTTTTCAAAAAACAAAGACCATAAACTACCGCAAAATCCGATCAAAATCATCGGAACCGATCATTGTAGAAGCGAACAAACGTCACAATCAATCTCTTTTAATCCAACTACTGATCAAAATCCGGGTAATATTTATTAAAACTGTACATTTCATGGAAATGTTATCAACAACTTTTATTTCGATTGCGATAAACAGAAAGATGACAAAAATAATAATTTATAATAGTACTATCATATAAATTTAATAATTTCGTTCTTTTTTATGCTAATACAATAAATATATATATTTGTTATTCATTTATAATTATAATTTTAATTCATTAATGAAGATATTTGTTCAAATTTATATTTTTCTTCCAGTATAATTGTATTTGATGCCTGCCCCCGAGCAGCAGCACTCGCTTTGCTCGTGCAGCAAATGTCGGGCAGGCATTAAAAAAGGATATGCATATTTATCTATCGTACTTTCGACCGGCTATGAAGGAAAATAGTATACACCATACGGGCCGATAGTATGAAAGCCCTGAACTGCGCGCCGTGGAGCCCGAGGCGAACGCGCAGTGCAGGAAATTCATACTTTCGGCCCTAGTAGTTTAATATACTATTAAACAGCCCAGTGTGTCGCGCTCGGCACGCCGCAGCACCTGATGAATAATAGAAAAAAAAGTAGACTCCTTTCAGATTCCACTTGAAAAATTTACTAGTAATACAGAATTTAATAAGGAACCCGAAACTATTTTTTTTATGACTCAAAAACTTGTCATTAATGAGGTAAAAATCGTCAAACATTTGAATTGTTTATAAAAATTGGGATTTTCAATAATGTTCAACATTGCATTTTTTTATGAAAGCTTATTCGTTCACCTTCCGAATGCACTGTAAATAATGTCTTTACGTCGAATAGAACGAATTACGTCGGATATATGCGCGCTCGTTTTGCATCAAAATTGAATGATTGTCTTGTAACTTCCGAAAACAAACATAATTCGGACGAACACCAAAATGCGTATCGATTCTTTGTACCTTTGTACCTTTATTTCGTGTGAAAAAAAGTATGAATAGATTGAAAAAATACGAGGTCATTTTTTGATTGACGTGACGTAGAATTCCTTATACGTATGTTGATATACGTAGATATACATTCTTAATATTTCAACGAAAATTATATTCGCCGGCGTCCGTATTTCTACGCAATGCGATCACGTGATTGGTAACAGTCTAATAGCCGGTATTCATAGTCAGGTTCGATTTGCAGGACTGTCTTGAGTCAGCTCAAAGCATAGCTTGATCGGCTGAGAGCTGTTCCTAATGCAGTCTCGAAAATAATACGTAACTATTTACGAATATCGGCCAGACGTCGTCACAGGTCATTTTAAATTGAAAATTGCAACGAATAGCTGTGAGCAAATTCATGAGATAACAACGAAAATATCATCAATCTCCCAGGTCTCACCACGTGGAGGTCGCTATCAAACAGAGACCCACCTAACCCATCCCTACCTCCCAACCATGATCGAGTTTGCACCAAATAAATACAAATTGATAAAAAATAATACAAAATGGTAAAAGTAAAATTAAACTCGTTTAAACTTAATAAACATAATCACGAAATCTGTATGAAAAGGATCTTATAGAAATTAAATTAAAACAGTATAAGTAAAACATGACAGTAATCTTCATAGAGAAAATTGATATCATAACAAGGCATCGAGCATTGTATACATTATATGGCTAAATAAATTCTATAGAAAGCGCAAACTATGGAAACTAGTACGTCACGAGTGCAAGTCACAGATAGTAATGAAAAAATAGGCTATAGAATATTTACATAATATATAGGCATACACGCAGTTTGGTCAGACTGCAGAAGGTATTCCTGGAATGAATAATCAGATACATAATTATAACGATATGACTAGCAAATTTTTAGCACAGTAATACACATAACTAACTCAACATAAATCACAGTAATATTGCACGTAAGTTATATACAAAGCTATTATATTTATGTACATATGTACTGTAACAAATTTTTATATATATCGTGAGGGTTATAAAAAAGAAATGAGATTGGTTACCCTACGGCGCAGTTACATACCTGAATAATTAGATATTGAAAGATAATAAAAGAGAAAGATATGATTGTTGGGCGCCGGACGCACATGCGTCAGAAAATAGACAATTAGAAAAAAAAAATAGATAAAGACAAGATCAGGTTCTACGACGGTTCTGCACAGCTTGCTCAGTATAGACAAGATAATGGTAGAGGGGAGGGGTTGAATCCAATAGATAAAATAAGAAACAGGTGAATCAGAAATAGTATCGAATATATTGGCCAAGAAGCGATAAATCTTAATAACAAGCAACCAACTGAAGAGATTGAGATACAATTAAGATAGGTGAGATAATTAATTTACAGCCGGAGAAAAGTTTAGCGAGAGATTTAACAAGTAACAGAACGTTTTCAGAATAAACGAGAGATATGCGTAGGCTGGCGATACTATGATTCGAGATAATAATTAACACGATTTTATAATGAATAGGCAGAACAGAGAAAGATATACGGTACTTAAATTAAGCATTAATCAAGCAAGCCATAAAATATGAGAAGCGATTATAGGAACATGCGAAATACAAAAATTGTAATAGTTATCACATTACCAGAATTATCAGAGATATAACAGAGGCAGGGAATTATTAATTACGAGGTAAATTCAAGGAAACAGGTCAAGTAGAGAATTATTATAAAATATACAAACTAACAGATAATACGTAGTCTCTAGTTTGCGGTAAGTGCGAGAAGAAAGAGAGATAATATTCGGTGCGGTAAAAGATAATTTCGGGATTAAGACAAATAATACTCAAGAGAATTAATGCGCAACATACGATAAACCAAAGAGACTACGGACAACTACGATCAGCGGTATTAGCGAAGAAGATGATGAAAAAGATGTTATTCGATACGGCGCAATACTCCAAAGTCAAAAGAACGACGAGCGAGACCGCGCGGCGATGTAAGATCGCTCACGCGGTACACTCACTAAGATAAATTAATCAAAGATAATAGGTAAAGAAACAGTTATGAATTAATCAGAAAAAGTAGAACGAAATAGTAATGCTCAATAGCTAAGGTAAGAATTGATAACTTAACAGAACACGCTGCTATACAGCGGTATTAGATATTTAGGTATTCTAGAAGAGAGAGAGATAATAAAATAAAGCAATAGTCACTAACAATTCGTAAGTAAGAGTCAACCAGTCGCGAAGTTACTTTCAACAAGAAATAGAAAGGGACAAGATAAGAAATAGTAGAGAATAAGGTACGAACCCAGGTGGCTCACGTAGACCAACTGCAAGAGAGAGAGAGAGAGGGAGAGGGAGAGGGAGAGGGAGAGGGAGAGGGAGAGGGAGAGGGAGAGGGAGAGGGTGAGGGAGAGGGAGAGGGAGAGGGAGAGGGAGAGGGAGAGGGAGAGGGAGAGGGAGAGGGAGAGGGAGAGGGAGAGGGAGAGGGAGAGGGAGAGGGAGAGGGAGATAGATAGATAGATGTTTTATTATGCCCTAGAAAACTTTGAGGCAAGAGAAAAACTACAGTGTAGGAAAAGTATTATAAAAGTATATAAGTATAAAAGCAAAATAAAATAAAATAAAATAAAATAAGATAAAATAAAATAAAATAAAATGTAATATAAAAATATAAAATGATAAAATTTAGATAGAATAAAGTAAAGTGAGTAGATTAAATGAAAAACACAATCAAATAAGCAAGATAAAATAAAACAAAAATAAACTAGCACTACGCAATACTATTACTTCAGGTAATTTAATGATAGATTGGCTTTCAGTGACTCATGAATATAACACGCAACACATCCACATCCCTTTCCTATTCTATCATGACGAATAATAAAATAGTTCGGAATCTTGACAAGATCATTAGAAATTTCAGGCTTGAGCCATGCTTCAGATATAGAAATAAAATAATAAAAATATTCGCTAAGATATGATTTGATGTAATCTATATAGACCAATAACAAGTTTGCATTAAATTGACAGATTTTAAAGTACATAGAACTATCGTGCAATGTCACTGCTTTTCGAGAGTTCTGTACATAATTTAATCAACCTAACTTGTCAAGATCAGCCTCCGAGGTAATACGAATAAGCTGAGATCCATCTTGCTTACGTGCGTAGATCTGACCCTCCCTAGACCATGCATATTTCCAATTTCTGTCAGATGCGATCTTCTTAGTTTTGCGCAACAAATTATACGTGTAGGGTGAAGAAACTCGTTGACAAAAATATTACCGAGTTTATCACACGCAAAAACATCTCTAACCGTTAATGTGCCGTGCCAACTTCTAACGGATTATCACTAACTGTAAATGGTATACCAGCAATGGTGATCTGGGCAGAGGTGTTGACAGGTGTATTGGCTAATGAATCTCGTAAAGAATCAATTTCCCTAGTAAGTAACACGTTGCTGGCCTCTAATTGTGCTATTCTATCACCTTGATCACTCACTGTTTTGACAATATTTTCGATGGTATTAAGTTTAGATGCCATATTAGAATTAAATGTATTCTGACAGTTAATGAAAGCATTAAGTGTTTCAACATTTTTATTTAGAAGGGCTGCTATCGAGTCTAGAGTTTTGCCCGATTGAGACATGACAGGTGTATCAACAATACAAGTCAACTGCTCTCTGATATTTTGAGAACTACTCGATGGCGTGTTACCAAGATTTTTATAGCAACAAGGACTAGAGTTTCTACTACTCGTATAGTATGTGTAACACCCTGGATGAAAACTTTTTGAGCAGTCGACACACCTGAGTTTTTCACCGGCTACAAGCCGTTTGCACTTAAAGCAAGTATCAGACATGCAACCGATTTGGTGTAATGAGAGTAACAAAAATACCAGCTGAGAGAAATGTCACAGAGACGTGGTAGAAGGTCGTGTAGATACTAATACACCGCATAAATCGCACTCACAGTAGGCACGCACACGCTGAAGCACACAGGACCAAGCATTCACGTAAACAGGTACTTAAAGATTAATTCCAGCTTCAGAGTAATATTTCAGAGAAATTCCCTAGCGGTCGTCCAATGGGAAGAGGAAAGGTAGCGTAGGAGTTGTAAACAGCAAAATCGTCCGTCAACTGCCAAGTCGTTCCAGTCAAGAATTATAGGTTATGGAATACCAGTCTTCAGTTTATTGCCTCGTCCCGTAGCTCAAAAGAGAGAGCAATGACGATTTATAGCTCAAATTTTTGCGAGAGCAACGGGGGAGGAAAAAAACCTCGAAGCAGAGCCCGAAAACGGGCAGGAAACAGCAGAAAATGGGCAGAACAGGAGGGTAACAGAAAGTGAACTAGACAGGTACTCACCAATCCAAGAGCAGGGGAGAGGAGAGGGAGGGAGAGGGAGAGGGAGAGGGAGAGGGAGAGGGAGAGGGAGAGGGAGAGGGAGAGGGAGAGGGAGAGGGAGAGGGAGAGGGAGAGGGAGAGGGAGAGGGAGAGGGAGAGGGAGAGGGAGAGGGAGAGGGAGAGGGATTAGTTATAGTATATCAAAATCATCATTAGTTTCTAAATAAATTATACTTGGCAGTAGTATCTGATTTGATGACAGTTTTGTAGGTGGCTGTTTTGTAGGTAATGTATGCATGTATGATTACCTCAGAATTACGTCAAGTTTATTTCTAAAAACAAAACGCGCGTATTTTAGTGGCCTAATGCGTACGCGCTGTATTTACTTCGTATGGAAAATTCTGCCAGATACCTTGTAATTTTACCTTGGATACTTAGGTAATCACAATAAGTGATGAGAATATTCCTTATGATCGACAAAGTGTAAACACTAATGCAAATTGCCGAATAGTGATTTCGATCATTTAATCTGAACACGTAACAAATTGATGACATATTTTAGCGACTAATGCAAACCGGGCTAGTACCACACGTCACAATGCATTCTAGCTTATATTTTCGTATGTATAAAAAACTTGAGAATGAATTTATACTGCTATTATGAACAGCAATGTCGGCTCTTGAAAGTACCTTCTTAGATTAGAGCCCTGCGATTGTTCGTACTCAAGTGATTGAATCTCGAAGTCGGAGAGGATGCGACATCAATCATATAAATAATTCGATTTACCTAATTTTTTCCTGAAATTTGCCAAAATCTTTATGCCGGGTCGTTTCTGCTTCTTCAAAGACAGGTTCCTTCTCTTCTTAGCCATCGCGGGAATAATTACTGACTCGAAATAATAAAAAACACGGTAGAAAAACACGAACAAAAATAAAAGCGCGGAACACTATCCACGTGCCGAGCGACGAGGATTCAAAGGAGGGGAATTGTAGTGGGGGGGTTTGAGTCTGCTCTCCTCGCCTGTAATTCGCATGGTCGCCGGCCAACGCGGTCGTGGCGCTAGCAGCCGCCCGCCTTTTGCGCGAAAAATTTGCTGTTTTATGCTTGGTGATTTTCCTTCTCATTTCCTCATTTTTGAAGATAATTAGGTTCTTAGGTAGTCATTTTGAAGATAAAGAATAGATCTGTGTCGCCTGTTTTGCCGAATATTTAAAAAAAATTCACTGTCCGCTGTGTCTCACTTCAAAGATAACGTACTTTCAAGTACGTTTTTCGCAAATCTGAAAGCGAAATCGAAAATTCGGCAAAAGAGGCGACACAGATCTATTCTTTATTTTCAAAATGACCACCTAAGAACCTAATTATCTTCAAAAATGAGGAAATGAGAAGGAAAATCGTGAGTCTCTGTTCGCGCGCGCTCTTCGAGGCATAGGCAACGCCCTTAATACAAATACTGGGACTGATTTCCAATGTATACGAGCAAATACGAAGAAAATCACAGGATCCATAGAAAAGGCATACGATATACGGACGGCTACACTACACAACGTAAATGCAAGTATAATTATAGGATCAAACGAACTTACCTGTAAGTGAAGTTCGATCTTAATTGTATTTAGCGCCTCTTCCGAAGAGATCAGAATGTAGTGCCCCTACTATGCACCGATGTCGCCACAATCTTTGTAGTTCAAGTTTTTTGTTCCGGTCCTATTCCATGTATATTCCGGTATGCAACTCATTTATTCAAAGTGCTGCCGTCACCCTCAGGGTTTCTAACATATAATTAGAAAAAAAGGGGAAAACCTGTTGGGTAGGACTGATCCCTTCGGAAGAGGCGCTACATACAATTAAGATCGAACTTCACTTACAGGTAAGTTCGTTTGATCCTATAATTGTATTTTGCGCCTCTTCCTCAAGATCAGAATGTAGTTATTTAAAGTTCGTTACGGCAGATATTCCATGACTCAGAAATTCGATATCCTTATATATTTATTTTTCAAACATGTTATACAATGCTTCTATCCAAAATCGCTTTCGCAAACATGCCTTTACACCCTACAACACGACGGTCGTAGAACCTAGCGAAGGTCCCCGAACGTTCTGTCCAGCCGGCGGCTTTTCTAATCGCGTCTATATTGACCCCACTCTTTTTCGCGGACGAAGTCGATGCATGACGAGTGCTGTAAGCATCAAATACGTCTGTATCTATCCCGCTTTCCATAAGGGTCTTTTTTATCCATCTGCTCAATGTCTGGGTCGATACCCTCTTGTGTGGTTTTTTCAGAGCTACAAGTAGTCGAGTTTCCTTTCCTCGTAAATCTTTTGTCTCATTTAAGTACGTTTCTAGCACCGATGCTGCGCAAATACATTTATTCCCGATATAAAAAGGGATGCTCAAAACTGGCTGTGCTCTGTTTATTTTCGAAGTCTTTAACCGCGCCGGAGTTTTAATTTCGATCAACCCCGTTTATTTTTCTATATTCCAAATATCGATTGACGCGAGTGTCTGCATACGCTGCGCTGTGACTAGTGCCAACAATGTAACCAGCTTGAGGGTAAGTCTTTCTAAGGACATTTCTTCGTTCGGTCCCCATTGCGCAACGTGCTTTAAAACAAGTTGTGGGTTCCGCGTTGATTCGTATTTGGGCTTCGTCGGTCTGAGATTCGCGATGCCTTTGAAAAGTCTCCGTACTCTGGCGTCTTCTCCCAACTTGGGCCCCCGCAACAGCGCAATCGCGGATCGGCAGCTGTTCAGTGTGCCATAAGAAGCGCCCTTCTCAAATTCGGAAGACAAAAATCTTATTATTTGTGATGTGTCACATTTGTACGGATCTATGCCCTCTCCATGGCAAAATGACCACCACTTTTTTAGACAGCTGTCATATTGTCTGAGTGATGAATCCGACAACGAGGAGAGCATAATAGAAAGTGCTTCCTCCGGCACGGTTATCCTCTTCAGCGCTTCCCGGACAGCCATCCTGCAACCAGGGTAATCCTCCTCCAGATCGGGTGCGGTTGTCTATCGAGAGAGCGCAAAAGGTTGACGTTCGGTTTAAAATAAATTGGTTCGCAATCCAACATGGCAGTGAAGACGGGGAACCTAACCTGAGCTGGTCAATACGGTATAATTACGATACCTCTAGCACGGTCGTCTCTAAATTTTCTTAAAACGCGTAAAATTATTGCGAACGGCGGAAATGCATAACAAAACCATCGGCTCCAATCTACCGTGAATGCATCCACCGCAACTGAGCCTGGGTCTCGCGACCAAGAAATATATAGCCTACATTTCGCATTTGTTCTTGTTGCAAATAAATCCATTTCCGGCTCCCCCCATCTATCTTGAATCTCGCGAAAAACCGAATTCGATAAAGCATATTCTGTTTCTGGCTCAAGTCGTCTCGATTCGAAGTCAGCTTCATAGTTGTCCCGAGACGAAATATATGATGCGAAAATGTAAATATTTCTTCTCTCGCACCATTTCCAAATTGATTTTGCTAGCCTACTCAACACGGGAAATTGAATGCCGCCCATCTTATTGATATATGCAATCGCGGTAGTATTATCGATTCTCAATAATATATCGCAGTCTTTTAGGTTCTTCGCGAAATATTTTAAGGCAAACATGGCCGCCAATAATTCTAAATAATTAATGTGGTGAGCTTGTTCTTCTTGGCTCCAGTGACCATGCGTTCCGTTACCTTCACAACACGCCCCCTAGCCGGAGCGCGGCGCGTCAGAGGAAATTTCGTGAGCTGCTTTAACCGGCGTTATCGAACGCACTGCTTTGCGAATGTGAATTTTCCACCACTCAAAATCTGCCTGTAAATCGTCTGAGAGATACATGCGCGCCTCAAAATCTTCGTGATTCGCCCCGAGAGCCAAGAATTCTGCTCGCTCAAAATTTTTCATGTGAACCCATCGTACTTCAATGCTGAGCAACACGAACCTAGTGTTCCGATTAATCCCGCTGTTATGGCAAAGTATCGCTTCAACGCCAAAATTCGCCGATTCTATTCTACCACACTTATTTTGTTTTTCTTTTTCTATCCTCACGTTTATTACGATACGCTTTCGTGTTCTTCGCCTAGCAACGGAGCTGTCGCGATGACCACGCTTAGTCCGAACCTATCTCTCAATCGAGGAACATGTATTAATAAATGAAGCATTATTTTACGTGTCGAGTATTCAGTTATAATTTGTTGCAACATTCCCAAGCATCCCGTCACTTCTCCCTCGCGTCATTCTTGAATTAAGAGTTCGCAGTTTTTCTCTAAACATATTCTGGTCCTTCGAGCCGGATTCGAGAGGGAGCGCGCATTGGAAGGGTCTTGGAAGATTGCATTTTCGGTTCGGTCTCGCATAGAAATTAAAACAGCGGAAAAGGCGCGGTTCTGAAAAGTGAAGTGCATCGTAAGCGCCAAGAACTCAATCCTCCCCGTTTTTCTTTGGTTCGTTTCGGTTTACGCGTGTCTGTATACTCCAATCAGTGTCTGCCGGAGAAAAACGGGAAAGAGAAAACAGAATCGGACGTTTGAACTATTGAACAGTGCAAAATGTTGTATAAATTAAAACTGTAACGAATATTCTAATGATAGTTACTTGTGCTACCTCATCGCTGCCGGATTCTCGGCACTGTTAACACTCGAGACTACAGTCAAGGTAACATTCCGCGAAAGAGAGTGCAGCAAAAACGATGCCCGTCACGGCGAGTTCACTAATCGCAACACAACACGATTTGTTTGGGTATATAAGTCGAGCTGTCATAAATCTCGAGAAGCTCGAGTCGAAGAAGCGAACACCCATACACTGTCAAACACGAATAGAGGCTCTTGAAAGCAATTGGAAAAAATTCCAAACAGCTCACGAACAGCTGACAACGATCGAGCCCGAAAAACGTGCAGAGCTTCCGTACTTTTCAGATGATCTCTATGCTACATGCGAGGAAGCATTTCTCACTAATAAGGCAGACATGCTCGTGATTATCAAATCGTGGAGAGGCCCGGAGCCCCCTGCTCACGACGGAGCGCCGGGGAATGCCCTTACTTCCCGACAACTGCCGCGTATAAATTTACCGAAATTTTCCGGGTCGTGTAATGAATGGACAGAATTTCACGATTTATTCCAAGTAATGATCGGTCAGAATCAGGACATTTCCAATGTGGAAAAACTGCAGTATTTAAAAATGAGCCTGACAGGAGACGCGTCCTTGCTCTTAAAAAATATTTCCGTCGCTGGGGACAACTTTGGGCGCGCCTGGGAAACTCTTGTTAATCGGTACCAAAATAAACGCGTTCTGATCGACGCCCATCTTGCGATATTATTCTCGACGCGCCGTGTAAATAACGAGTCAGCTGTCGACTTAAAGCAGCTTTTGAACGACACGAAAGACGCTCTCGGGGCGCTTAAATCCCTCGGTAGTCCAATTGAATATTGGGATCATATTCTCGTGTAAATGACAGCGCGAAAACTAGACTCCGAGTCACTCAAGGCGTGGGAAATTAACATCGGAGCACAAACAGACCCCGCGTCATTCGATGATCTCGAACAATTCCTGTTAAGCCGTGTTCGTGCTCTGGAAGCCGTCGATCGAGTATCGACCTCTCGTAAGGCGCATTCTAACCCAATCGCCAAAGCCAATCCTCAACGCAGCGCGAAAGTACATCAAACAAATATCAACCGAGCGAAAGAGAACGAATCAAAACAGTCCACGGCCGTACCCTCAGGGCTAAATTGTGCCTTATGCACAAAATCGCATTATATTTCAACGTGTCCCGAGTATCGCAACAAAACACCGGATCAGCGGCGCGAGCTTCTCGTACAGCGAAATTTGTGTTTCAATTGTCTCGGGGCGCACCAATTCAGAAACTGTCGGACAGCAAAGCGATGTCAAGTGTGCACTGGCCCACATCACACCACGATACATCGTTCGAAAGCCGTGGAGCAACGAGCTCCCGGTTCCAGCGCCACGTCGCCATCGGAAACACCTGAGCCTAGCAAACAAACTAACGGTGCGGCGATCCCGGGTCGCGATGATCAGCCTAGCACCTCCGTCTCTACAAACGTTGCACTTACAAGTACGATCCAATACAAACCAGTACTGCTTGCAACCGCGCTCGTGAAAGTTACCTCTCGTACCGGGGAAGAACTCATAATTAGAGCGTTACTCGATCAGGCATCGGAGGTGTCATTCGTCACAGAATCACTCGCCCAACGCTTAGCATTGCCAAGAATGAATACCTCGCTGCCTATACGCGGAATCGGTGGCAAGCGCACCGTCAATGCGCGCGGACTCGTCAATCTCAATATCCAGTCTCGCGTCAAAACGTTTTCACTTCCCGTAAATGCATACATACTTGCAAAACTAACGTCTTACGTTCCCCCTTGTCGAGTACTCAAAAATAACTGGCCTCATCTAGAAAATCTAGAACTTGCCGATCCAGACTCGTCCTCAACACGAGCAATTGATCTTCTTCTTGGAGCAGAGGCCTATAGCGTGATTCTCGAGGAAGGATTACGTAAAGGAGATCGACAAAGCCCCATAGCTCAGCAAACCGCCCTTGGCTGGATCCTATCGGGTTCCATTCCGTCACAGGACCCTACTCAAAAAAGGGGGTCGGCATACGGATTTCAATGTTCCGTAGATCATGAACTCCTCAGCCTTCTTCAACGTTTCTGGCTGCAAGAAGAAACAACCTCAAATCGCGAAACTTTACTCTCCGAAGAAGACTCGCAATGCGAGCAGCATTTTGTCGAGACTCACTCTCGTTCACCGGAAGGCCGTTACATCGTACGTATTCCTCTTAAACAACCCCCAGACAATCCTGGGGACTCTCGGAGATCTGCGCTCTTCGCGTTATCGCGTCAAGAAAAACAATTCGAGGCAGATCCGGCAAGAAAAACTGCCTATTCAGACTTTCTCGCGGAGTACGAGAATCTTGGACACATGACTCTCGTGCCTAATCCAGACCAAGCTTCGGGACGCGTTTTTTATCTACCGCACCATGCAGTGGTGCGTGACAACAGTACAACTACGAAAATTCGAGTCGTTTTTAATGGTTCTGCCCTTACGACACGCAAAATCTCAATCAACAGCTTACAGTACGCTGGGGCCAAGCTTCAGAATGATCTCGCAGATGTAATCACTCGATGGCGTCGATACGCGTATGTTTTCACAGCAGACATCGAGAAAATGTACCGTCAAATCGGAGTACATCCCGACGACTGGGATCTGCAGCGAATTCTATGGAGAAAAAATCCACAGGATCCTGTATCAACATATCAACTGTGCACGGTAACTTATGAACTTAAAAGCGCCCCGTATCTGGCTTTACGCGTACTCCGACAGCTCGTAGCTGACGAAAAATCCCGATTTTCCCTCGCAGTGAACATCATCGAACGAGAAATCTACGTCGACGACGTTCTATCAGGAGCCGACGACCTTGAAGGAGCAACAGAAAAAATTCGCCAAATCAACGAGTGCCTCGCCAGTGGCTGCTTCAACTTACAAAAATGGACCTCAAATTGCGAGGAATTACTCGAAAAGATACCGCAAGAAAAGAGGGACATATCGCAGCTCGTTTCCATTGAAGATAACAGCCCAGTGCGAGCGCTCGGGCTCCTATGGCATGCAAATTCCGATTCCTTCAAATTCTCCTCGCCTCGTCAGCAACAACAGTTTCAACCCACTAAACGTAATGTTCTCTCACAAGTTGCTCAGATCTTTGACCCTCTCGGTTGGATCGCCCCAGTTGTCGTTCGTGGAAAAATATTCATTCAAGAGCTGTGGTCAGCTGATCTAAATTGGGACAATCCACTTCCCAAAATTCTTGCAACTCGCTGGAGAATCTATGAAGAAGAACTCAAGGATATTGCTTTTATCTCGGTGCCACGTTATTTCGGTAGTCGAGCAAACCTTGCAGCGTCGCAGTCCGTGGAACTGCACGGTTTTTCAGACGCATCACAAAGTGCCTTGAGTGCAGTAGTTTTTCTTCGCCTGCTTACGGAAAGCAACGACATTCGAGTCTCACTTGTTGCGGCGAAAACAAGAGTAGCCCCGTTAAAAAAAGTTACAATTCCGCGGCTGGAACTATCTGCAGCCGTGCTGCTAGTTCGGCTCGTCTCGCACCTTCGAAAAGTACTCGAACTCGAAAACGCCACGATTCACCTCTGGATGGATTCCACCGTTGCGCTGGCTTACATCAGCGGAGATCCGTCTCGTTGGACGGAATATGTCCGCAACCGCGTTAATGAAATCCGAGAAATTGACCAATCTCAATGGCACCATGTCTCGGGCAAGGAAAATCCAGCCGATTACGCGTCAAGAGGCATTAGCCCGCGGCAGTTACAAGAAGACAGCCTCTGGTAGAATGGGCCCGTTTGGTTGTCGCAGCATATATCATCGTGGCCCTCATTGCATCCACCAGTCCATCCAGAGGTCGCCCTTGAGCTCCGCAAATTACACGCACACATTGTCAACACCGACGATCGCACCATCATATGGGACCTCGTACAACGCTATTCCAGCCTTACAAAGCTCTTACACGTTTCCGCTTGGTGTTTCCGAGCATCTCGAAAATTTCTATAGAGGCAGGACGCCCCCAGCAAAGAGAATCCTCTCACGCCGGCCGAACTTGAGCATGCGCGCCTTTTTTGGGTCAAGGCGACCCAGTCAGCGTATTTTAACGCAGAGATACAACTTCTCTCGGAAGAAAAACAACTTCCGCAATCGAACCGTCTTCTGCGACTGACCCCGTTTGTCGACTTCAACGGTTTGCTGCGAGTTGGCGGCCGTCTTCACAACTCTCCATGCAACCATGACGAAAAGCACCCATTAATACTACCGCGAGAAGCTTCCCTTACTACACTTGTCATAGAACAAGCTCATCGAAAAACTCTCCATGGGGGTACTCAAGTTACCCTCGTCACACTCCGACGCCAATACTGGGTAGTTGGTGGCCGTGTACCAGTCCGTAGCTTCATACGACGATGCATTACGTGTATACGGAATCGCGCAATGCTCGGGTATCAATTGATGGGGCAATTACCGCCCTCGCGATTCAGTCAAGTGCGCCCATTCATCAACTCCGGAGTTGATTACGCCGGTCCGATCTTCTTACGGACATTTCGTGGTCGCGGTGCCAGAACGTACAAAGGATACATAGTCGTCTTTGTTTGCTTCTCGACTCCCGCAATTCATTTAGAAATGGCTACAGATTACTCCTCAGAGGGATTCATAGCAGCATAGAAGAGGTTCACGAGCCGCCGAGGGATTTGCGAAACCTTAACGAGTGACTGCGGGACAAACCTCGTCGGCGCAGACGCGGAATTGCGAAGACTCTTCCACGCAACGTCCAAAGAATTCTCTACTATCGCTACCTCTCTAGCAAACGATGGAACTTTATGGAAATTCAACCCCCCTTCTGCCCCTCATTTTGGGGGAAAGTGGGAAGCCGCCGTAAAATCCGTAAAATTTCATCTCAAAAGAGTCATTGGCGACTCACGACTCTCGTACGAGGAGTACGCTACGCTACTCGCACAGATAGAGGGAGTTTTGAACTCTCGCCCGCTTTGTGCACTTTCAGACGACCCATCAGACCTTTATACGCTCACTCCGGGACATTTTCTGATCGGTTCCGCTCTTAATGCCATCCCGGAACCATCTCTCGGCCATCTTCCAACCTCTCGGTTATCCCGATGGCAGTTGTTGAGACAAATGCTGGAGCATTTTTGGTCCCGTTGGAGTTCGGAATATTTGCAACAGATGCAACTGCGTGCAAAATGGCATTACCGCACGAACGCATTGAAAATTAATTCTCTCGTTCTCATCAAGGACGAGCGATATCCACCAACCAAATGGGCCCTTGGCCGAGTCGTCGAACTGCACCCCGGAAAAGATGGTCTTGTTCGTGTTGTGAGTGTCCGTACTCAGCATTCGACGTATAAACGACCAATCGTCAAGCTATGCCTTCTACAGAGTCCTAACACTGACAAATCGAAGGACAGTCCTGCGGACTAATCGATACTCTGCCTGTTCTACATCATTATCAATCTTCCTCAAGCTTGTCAAGGCGGGCGGAATGTTATGGCAAAGTATCGCTTCAACGCCAAAATTCGCCGACTCTATTCTACCACACTTATTTTGTTTTTCTTTTTCTATCCTCACGTTTATTACGATACGCTTTCGTGTTCTTCGCCCAGCAACGGAGCTGTCGCGATGACCACGCTCAGTCCGAACCTATCTCTCAATCGAGGAACATGTATTAATAAATGAAGCATTATTTTACGTGTCGAGTATTCAGTTATAATTTGTTGCAACATTCCCAAGCATCCCGTCACTTCTCCCTCGCGTCATTCTCGAATTAAGAGTTCGCAGTTTTTCTCTAAACACCCGCAAATTCTCGGATTGTACAGCGGCTCATCCTACTAAATTTTTCAATATTTTGTGCAATCTTGTCAACTTTTTCTTCTGGAAGCCTGATATCCAATCTTTCGGAATCCTAAACGAACCCGAGAAATTTACGTCTCGTCGAGGGAATTACGTGACTCTTTTTATCATTAATAACAAAACCTAACTTTTTAAATAACCGTTTCGTTATATGAGTATTTCTCAAACATTCCTCATATGAGTCCCCCAGAATCAATAGATCGTCTCAGTATATTACCGATAGTAATCCACGCTCTCTGAGATGCAACACTGCCGGCTTAATTAATTTGGTAAATGTGTACGGAGCTCTGTTCAGCCCGAAGGGCATACACGTAAATTGATACAGTTTCCCTTCGAAAATCAACCGTAAAAATTTACTATCAGATTTCGCAATCGGAATTAGATTATACGCGTCCTTTAAGTCAATAGTCGTCATAAAACATCCGCGAGTTATCATTTGCTTTACCGTTTTTCCGTCTTCTAATTTAAAATTCTCCGTAGCTATAAATTCGTTTAGCTGTTTTAAATTCAATATAAAACGCTGAGAACCATCCGGTTTTGGCACGAGAAAAATTTTTGAGATGAATTGTTCGATCTCCGACTGACACTTTTGTATCGCGCCTTTCCCCAACAACGTTACGATTTGTTCTCGCATTATCTTCCTTTCTTGATCCCACCACCAAGGCTCGGCAAGTGGTGTGTGTTGGTCCACCTTTGATGTAAAAGGTATTCTATAGCCTGTGATCTAGCTCAGGATGGTTTCGTCCGAGGTTACTTCGAGCCAGCTTCGTTTAAAAAAAGCTAATCGACCGGCCAATTTACATACGTTTAATTGTTTTTCTTCAGAGGCTGACGGTCTTTCTGCTGATAACTCCTCCCCCGTGACGTGGACTTGTTGCCTCGGTTGTTGCGACTTTGTTGAGCAGGGCCCCTCGAGTTTTTTGAATTTTTTCCTTGATCCGACAATTGCTTGGCGGGCTGTTTTAAATCCTTCGATGATTGCTGTAAAACTTTAGCAGCTTTTATTTTTTCGCTAAGTTCTTTCCCAAACAGCCAGTCGCTCGATGACAAATCTTTCAGCGTGTCTTTGAACGGTGCCTTGATGTTTTTCAGAATTAGACTCTTCCGGATCGATGTTTCGTCGTGTTGTAGGTCCCCCAGAAGTTTTGTAACGCTGTTGAGGGGTTCTAAATATTGCTTCTTATCCGCAAGATTCGATTTGATCAGCAAATCTATAACCTTCCCCACGCCGGTGAGCGAAGCAGCGACCTTTTCTTGTTTTTCGACAATTCTTTCGTCTCTTTTTACGACTGTACGATCCAAGGCTGCCTTAACCTCCAAATTCAATTTGGGAGGATCGATGAAGACACAATTATGCGCAGGCGAAATCTTTTTCAAAAACCCTTTCCGTTCCTCCGCCGAAAGACCCTTCTCGATAATTTCCAGCCAAAGCGTCGCGAGATGACTGTGCACCGCCGGTGCTAGCACTCGTTCCGATCTGAGACGTTCTCCGAACACTTGCAAAACCTTTGCCTCCAATTCGATCTCTTGGGTCTCGGCTGACACCTCTCCCGTATCTGGCTTCGCATTGGCAAGAATCGCGCCAGTCGTAATGACTGGGGTATCCGCGACCTCTTGAGTGTTCGGTTGAGCAACGTTTGTTTTGTCGCCGGAGTTGCCCTCCTGTGGGTCGAACGAGGGATATATCGAGTGCGCTCGTGACTGCGAATCAAAATGTTCTCTTGGTCAGCGCCGTATCTAGGCGGTGGCGAGATGGGCGCCCGCCAAGGGTGCAGATACCGGAGGGGCGGAAAATCGGCCATGAAAAATAATTTTTTTTTTTAGATGCTGTTCTCGTCGTCTAATTTTTCGCTCTTCTATGTCCATCACATTGGTTGGTCGTCCTCTTGATTTATTTTCCAAATCAATAATCACAATCGATTCTTCTAATTCTTCGACACCCTCCGTCGAATTATTTTTACTACCGCTCTGCCGGTTATTCTCCAAAATCACCTTCTTTATTTTATTTTTTTCTCTATATTTGCGTTGCTGTTCATTCCGCAAAACACCTCTTTCTCTTGTGGTCAACATCGATCCTGGTTGTCCTCTTACCTGGTTATACGAATATTTGATGGATATTATTCTATGGCTTATTTGGTTCTTCGCATTTACAATTTTATTTTCCTCTTTCTTTTGTGATACTTCCGACCATCCACCATCTTCATCGCCTTGTCTGCTGCTTGAAACTCCTCCTTTCTCCATTGTCATCGTAAATCCTGGCTGTCCTTTTGACTGTTTGGTGATATATTTGGATTTACTATTATTTGATTGTTACTTTTCATACTTATTACTCGCTATCTGAATTTTATTTTGGTTCTGCAAGACATCAAAGTGTCCACTGTCTCCGTCGCCGGTGAAGAGTAGCGAGAATTGTGTTTCATTTTGTGATCCGATCTGGTGTAGATGAATTTGTTTTTCGCGATACATGATTAAACATATCTTAAAAATGTCCGCAGCTGCAGCTAATTCTGCTTCTCCCCCGTATATTCCATTTTTATTCATATGTGATTTGTAATCACCAGGTGACCTAATCACAGCACCGTTTGACTCATTACCTGTAATAAAACCCGCAAATGTAGACCAATTATCCACTATATTTGAAACGATACTCAGTCTCATCTCTGCGTGTCGATCTTGAGTGCCGTATACACAATATGCCAACGCGCGAAAAAGACAATTCCCGTCGGGAATCATCTTAATAATTTTCGTTTGCATGTTCATTTTTTGCGCGTCAGAAACAGATACCTATAAAGATATTTGTCAAAGACTGTCATAAACAGCCGATGACAGCTGTCAAAGGGTTTGCTAGATGCTTTTTGTTTTGTTTTCGGAACTTCATGCGTATACTATTGTTATTATAATCTTTTTTTACTATTGTTACTATAATCTTTTTCTACGTTCATTTTTTTGAAACTTTTTTATTAGATAGAGAGATTAGTGCATTTTGTCAAGGACAAAAATTTCAAGTTATTAAAATAAATGTTATTCCCGATTGTTAAAAATTACTGTATGTAAGTGGTGTGTAATTACAGTAGAACCTCGATTATCCGAACCAATTAGGACCGCGACTAGTTCGGTTAATCAAACATTCGGATAATCGAATCGTGGGTTTTTTGGGACGAGATCATCAACAACACCTTTTTACATAAAAACAGTACATACATATATACTGTGACGTGGTATTTCGTACCCCGTCACTTTGTTTAATTATCGCATTCCCCTAGGTGCAGATATCGCTAAAAATAACAAAAGCACGTCTGAGGCCAATACTCCAAAAATGAACGACTAATTATCTTTAAGTTGAATTCTCTTTACTAAGCTAATTGTATGCTATTTTCTAATTCTGTAATGCTCTACGAGAACCATCCGCGAGACCTTCGCGTCAAGATACCAGGACACTGCCTGACAGGGGTCACGTACCAGCTCAACATCGACCACCACCGACTACAGACGAACGAATACCGCTGAAACCACTCCCGATGGATTCCTATCTAGTTGTCGAACAGGGTCGTGCGTGATGCACAAACAACACCTCCAACTATTTGAGACTTATCGGCCAGGAGCCGAACCACGAACGAATGCTTCTACCGCTCGGATGCATCGTCAGGCGGCGTACAGGGCTGTGCGTCAAAAACACAACGAAGCCTCCCGTCGACGATACTTATCAGCCTGGAGCTGAACCGACCCTAACATCTACTAAGTCGTTGACTATCCAATAGAGGACGGTTTTCTCTTCACGAACCGTCCTATCGAAGGACTGCGGCGTGGAATAGGCTAATGATATGCTGACCACGTGGATCTGGTGGATCTAGTGTGGGGATCCGGGTTGAGGGCCATCACCACCAGATCGTTCCGGCATGAGGGCTTCAATGAGCGAGGGCCGGGATGCAGCGCCGACGAAATAGCTACAACGGGGAGTACCAGTAAAGCAAGGAGTGAGTTACAGTCGGTCGCAAGTCCAAAGGACCGGTGACGTAATATTGCCGCACACCTCAATATCGCAACACATGAGCAGTACGACCCCCCCCCCCCCCCCCCCCCCCTCTCACCAACGATACCGCACAGCTGAAGGAAAACATCTCTAACCACCTTCCGACGTCCCGATAGCTCGATACCTGTCGTCGAGGGAGAAGAAAAACAAGCGGCAAGGAATTATCGCCGCCTACCCGTGGACCAGGCCTACGCGACCTGCTGGTCCAATTAGAATACCGCAAATTTGAGGAAGAATCACGTGACAGCAGCTCGACGAAAATCAGGATCATCGCTCATCCCGTCACTCTACGTTCAGTTACCGATAATAGCAGACGTGCCTTTTCGTAACTCTACTGCCAGTTTTGCCTTTATTAATTCTACCTTTAGCTTTCGTGAATAGTACAAGTGTTCCTGTTATCACTTTAATTACCGCTACCTTATCGCATTCTCTCGCACCTGTTAGATCTTCTTTTACGTAAGTGAGGTTCCTTTTCTATTTTGTGAAGCCACGAGATTACTTGCAATATATCGTACCTTTACCTTTATCTCTTTCTCTTTTTATCTTGCAGTTGGTCTGCTTGAGCCAATTGGGCTCGTATCTTTTCTCTTTATCTTGCAGTTGGTCTGCTTGAGCCACCTGGGCTCGTACCTTATTCTCTCTTATCTCTTATCTTGTCCCTTTCTCTGTCTTATTGCAAGTAACTTCGCGACTGGTTGACTATTACTTACGCATTGTAGTGACTATCGCTTTATTTTGTTATCTTTCTCTTCTGGAATATTTGAATGTCTAATATCGCTGTCTAGCAGCGCGTTCCGTTGAAGGATCAATTTTTATCTTAGCTACTGAGCATTGCTATTTTGTTATATTTTCTCTGATTAGTTTCTATCTGTCTCTTTACCTATTATCGTTGATTATCGTATCTTAGTGAGTGTACCGCGGGAGCGATCTTATATCGCTGCGCGGTCCCGCTCGTCGTTCATTTGACATTGGAGTATTGTGCCGTATCGCATAACATCTTTTTCACTATTTTCTTCGCTAATATCGCTGATCGTAGTTGTCCGCAGTCTATTTGGTTTGCCCTACGTTGCATATTAATTATCTTGAATATTGTTTGCCTTGTCTTGAATTACCTTTTATCGTACCGAATATTATCTCTCTTTCTCTCGCACTTACCGCAAACTAGAGACTACGTATTATCTTTTAGTACCTATATTTTATGATAATTTTCTACTTGACCTGTTGCTTGAATTTACCTTGTAATTCATAATTCCCTGTCTGCCTATTTCTGATCATTCTGGTAATGTGATAACTATTACAATTGTTGTATTTCGCATGTGTTTATAATCGCTTCTCATATTTTATGATTTATTTGCTTACCGCTTAATTTAAGTACAGTATATCTTTTTCTGTTCTGCCTATCTATCATAAAACCGTGTTAATCGTTACCTTTAGTATCGCGAGCTTGCGCATATTTCCCGCTTATTCGGAAAACGTTCCGTTATTTGTTAACTCTCTCGCTTAACCTTTCTCTGGCTGTAAATATTGTTAATTATCGCATCTATCGTAATTGTATCTCAATCTCTTCAGCGACTTGCTTGTCATTAAACTTATCGCTTCTTGCTTAATATATTTGATATTATTCCTGCTTCACCTGTTTCTTATTTTATCTATTGGATTCGACTCCGCCCCTCTACCATTATCTTGTCTATCTGAGCGAACTGTGCAAAACCGTCGTAGAACCTGACCTTACCTTTATCTATTACCTTTACCTTTACCTTTATCTTTTTGTCTAATTATCTATTTTTGACGCATGTGCGTCTGGCGCCCAGCAATCGTATCTTTCTCTCTTAGTACCTCTCTCTCTATCTAATTATTCAGGTTAGTGACTGCGCCGTAGGGTAACCAATTATCGTTTCTATCGTTTTACCCTCAACCTCAACAAAAATTGGTTACAATACATACATTAAAACTGCGCGACGAATCTCCGTAAGCGGACTAACAACGTTCGATGAAACAAAGCGCGTTTTAACACGCTCGATATGCGCCTTTAAATGACTGCGATTCTCGCAAAGATCCATTGTTACTCACGGCGGTGGCAGCGAACAACAATGTATCTTTCGCGCCAACGTTCGGATAATTGAGCGTTCGGATGATCGAGGTTCTACTGTATGTCTATTACTCTTACGGTAATACTGTGAACAATCTAGTTGGCTAGTTACAACGTGACATTACCTTCATCTCCGCCGCTCCCTTGCCGCCTTACAGTTGAAAAAAACACAAAATTTAAGCAAGCATGTCGTAACTTGAACAATATCATAACCCTAACTGATCATAACCCTTCCGCGGCACCTGGACTTCTCCATGTTTCATAGCAAAGCTTTCAAATAGTTTATGTAAATACATGTAATATAAGTTTTTAATCGAATATTTTTTCGCATTTTATTCAATTTATTAAAGTATAAATTTTACGTTTTCGTAGGCCTTCTATGCACAGTATTTTTATAACTACGATTTGATTGTTGAGAAAATTTATTGTGAGTATAATCGTCTGCAACTAAGGATGTACAGTCAATTTACATTCCACTTCTTTTAGTCAGATACAAACAGTTGTTTTATGTAAATAACGTCTCTTACAAATAGTAGGCTCATATTTTCATATAAGGAAAATATAGAATTTGACACAAATTCCACCAAAAAATTGGTATTTTAAAGAAGCGGAATTCTCGGATCAAAAAACCTTAAACCTACAACTTTGCACTTTAATTTTGTAAAATAGAGAGATTTCCGTGGAAGGACCCCCGGATCAACCGTTTTGGTTGGGTAGTATTCCATAACCACCAAACCCCCCGGTGTGGGGGGGCGCAAATGTTAAGTCCCGCCAGGGGCGCGGCCATACCTAGATACGGTGCTGCTCTTGGTGACTCGCTTCTCGAGTTTCTTGCGCGATCCAGAGACAACTCAGTCCCACTGCGTCTATCACGGTCGCGACAGCGCGCAGGATTCATGTACGAATGATTTTGTTCTCGTTGATAGGAGCGACTACGCCTAGAGCGACGATCTTTGTCACGGCGATTTGCATAATCGTCGTAACTTTTATCGTCACTGCGATAACCTCCGCGGTCTTGGCGTCGATGTAACCTTGGTGAGTCGTAATCATCGCGATCTCTTCTATGAGATCGACTCCGAGATCGACTCCGTGTCGAACCCCGTCTTCTATCGCACGTTAAAGCGAGAAGAGAACAAAAACAAAATAAATCGGCTTGTTTATATTTGTCTCTTGTCTATAAAGAATCTGGGGTCATTCGCTTCCACGAGTCGGTTGCATACCGCTACGTGAAATATTGTATATGGCCGGCGGATCTTACGCTCGCGACCGTTGGACGATCGTGAGACAGAATCCGCATGGCATAATGTATAGGGTTATGTACACATACGATGTTGCAGACATCGGTGTGACACATTTATGGTTTATGGTTGGACCAAAAAAACACATTTTTCCCTTTCGTACAATATTGAGTCCCACGAAGAATCTCAAATGCTTACTACGCTTGTCTTCATGGTTTCCGTCCATTTGCTTTCGGAACTGTGTTTCTTTTTCCCATTTCTCTTTCTTTTTCCTTTTGCAATTTCTGAGTAAACGTGTCACGTGATCGGCACAAAGAAGAAGAATGAGTTGCGTACCGGAATATACATGGAATAGGACCGGAATAAAAAACTTGAACTATAAAGATTGTGGCGACATTGGTGCATAGTAGGGGCACTACATTCTGATCTTGAGGAAGGGGCACAAAATACAATGAAAAAAGGCGCGTGAAAAAATTTGTAGAACAACAGGCTAACAGACTCGAGGCCGCTGCAATGTATACGAAGCAAAAAAGAGAAACCATAAATAATTTGGAATATACAAAGGCGTCTGTGATACATAAAATAGATGCAGATGGAATGAAAAGAAGTCGCGCAAAAGAATCCGAGGAAGAACGAGCTAATAGACACAAAGTCTCTGTAACATATAAAACGGAAATGAGGGAATCTATTTGGAAGAAACGTTTGAATAAAAGAAAATGTAATAGGACAAAAGGCCTGAGGTCACCTCTGACAAAAAAAAGGAGAACTATTCCTTCTGTGATATCTGATGGAAGGGTGTTGTCGGCAAATCTAGATTTTAGAGAAGATGAAGTGGAACTACAATGTTTGGGAAAAACGAATAATTCATGTTAGTTTTGTAATGCTAAACATTATATTTCTGAATTGCTCGTTGATAAAAAATATAGTACTTGTGGTCACAAAGGTAAAGTATAATATGTATTTTGGAAGATAGTTCTTACCACAAAGAAATTCAACAATTGCTAACCGGTACCGATGCGTATAGTCGGAATTTTAGGAGAAGTCTGAGAAGTTATAACAATTTCTTGGCATTTACAAGTTTCGGTGCTAAATTAGATTCCTTCAAAGGTCGAGGTCCATTTGTGTTCCGTATATGTGGAGAAACGTATCATAATACATGTGCGCTTCATCCATATGACAATGAAGCACGTAAATACGGTAAATAATATGTTATTGATAACGAAATAGCTACTAGAATACGTATGCAGCATCCCGGCAATAGCGGTTGATTGCCAGAGGTATTAAACGTATTGGATAATATTATACGAATGGTCAATCCATATGCGAAGGTGTTTCATATAATGTACGAGGTGGAAGAAAAAGAAAGACTGTTGTCAAATACAACCGGTTGCCCAGCCCGTGAAGTGAGAATGTGGTTGAAGAGAGATGACAAAGTTGACAAAAATCGTTTGAACATATCAACATGTAATGAAGTGGCAGTAGTATTTGTTGCTGAAGATGGAGATCCTCCAGGACAAAGAGATATATGTTCATATTCTAAAATTGACGGTCCTATAAGTATGTCAACTCTGTATAAACATGTCGACTCTATGACATATCCTCTCATCTTTCCATCTGGTTAATCTGGATGGATGCTAAAGATGAAGCAAAGTGAAGGAAAACACGATATAACCGCGTTTCAATGCTACAGCTATACCTATGTTGAGCGACAGAGGTGGGTCAATCCATGTTTGAGTATAGGGAGTTTGTCGTAGCAATATATTGTTGATATGTGGACGAAAGTCGAAGTCATCGTGTGTATTCCATAAGAAATCAACAAAGTGATTTACGAGCAGAAATATATAAGGAGTAATCGATTATCTACACAACAAAGCCGGACAGGAAAATGCAAGAACAGGAAAAATGGTTATATTACCGTCTTCATTTAGTGGGAGTCCACGAGCTTTACAGTAAAGTTTTATTGATGCAATGTGATTTGCAAAAATATGGCAAACTCGATTTATTCATAACGATGACCTGTAATCCTGAATGGAAGGAGATTGTTGAAAATCTGAAGTTTGGTCAAATTACAACGGATCGACCAGATCTCGTAGCGAGAGTATTTTATCAAACAGTTAAGGAGTTAAAAGCAGACTTAAGGTGCCGCTGACCTGGATCTAAAAGTTGTAATCAATCGAAGCGCCCTCTGTAAGTTTCCTCGGTTCCAAACCATTCGAAGGTGGTACTCTCCACCGGGGAGTAGCGCAACACAATATTAGACAAAACGCGGTCGGTAAAATACCTGAATCTGAGTCGGTAACCATACCAACAGGATTGATCCAAATTTTGCATGCAAATGATGACGTCATGTGTATAGCGATTGCATCACGACCGTACTGATTATTTTGATAGTTTTACGGTGAATATAGCAAATTCAATTTATTGCTCCGTGAAACATCCTTGAATATGGGACATTCTTTGACGAATCGGACAGATTTAGATAAAAATCGACCGACACAATTTTGATGTAGCTTAAAATTTTTTCACGGGTTCTATATCGAAGAAATAGAGATACGTATTCGAGGATTATTCTATTTTACATA